>NC_136070.1:1286827038-1287345782 GCF_964261635.1 Lissotriton helveticus
CAATGTCCAACCTACCATCGTGGATTCGGCGAAATCCCTAGGCATCACACTCGACGCCAAGCTCAACATGCAGCAGCACGTTAGCAAAGCCACAAAAGGAGCTAATTTCCAAATCAACACACTGAGGAAAATTAAACCCTTCCTCCCTGCCGAAGACTTCCAAACTGCTGTACAAGCTTTAGTCATCCCTCGAATAGACTACGGAATTGTGGCCCTCAGCGGACTCCCGCTATCCACAACAGCACCCCTAAGAGCCTCCTTGAATGCTGCCGCGAGACTCATTACTGGCTCAAGAAAACATTCGCATATATCCCCAGACTTAAAGTCTCTAAAATGGCTGCCTTTTGAAGCCAGAATACAGCTAAAAATTGCAGTTATGACACACATGGCCGTGCACCACAATGCACCTAACTACCTCGCTCAAAAGTTGTCTATATCAGGAGGTTCGAGATCCAATAGAAGTACAAAAAATCTACTTCTGAAACCTCGTAGATTCCAGAAAGAGAAAACATACAAGCGCTCCTTCTCGGGAATGGCACCCAGGATCTGGAATGCGCTCCCTCCTGAAACCAGGCTTATCTCCTCCACTGCACTCTTCAAGAAAGAGGTGAAAACCATCCTTCTGGCCAAGATCTCCTGAACTTTATAGGTGCTGGATCAGAGACTTTGCATCGCTCTGTATCACTGAGCACCTTGTCCTTTGGCACTATACTCCTACTTGATGGTGACACTACTACGCTACTCTCTTACAACCGACCAATATATGATACACTTTGGTTTATTGAATCACCCTCCCGATGCCCCCACCCAGTGCTTTCTCTATCCTAAGAAATTGGTATAAGCCATCCACACATCCAAGGTGTACCTGAACCCTTCTGTAGTGGGATCAATGACTTGTGCCGTCTTATATTATTTGTTTACCTGATTGTATATTGATATGTTTTCAGTACGTTATTATTATCCTACTATGTTAGTGACTATTCTACTGCTCCCATTATCTCTGTTGACTCCTACTGCCCCTTCCCTGTCTTTGTGAAGCGCTCTGATATCTGTAAGGATCTTGTTCGCGCTATATAAAACTTTGAATAAATAAATAAATAAATAATCTCAGAAAATGGACAATTGAACGTAATCGACTGCCCTATTCTGATCCACAACATTCTTTCAAATGCTATCTCCACTGACGGCCTACAGCTCACTCTGTATTTAGTAAATGTTCGTAGTTTTAATGCTGCAATGGAACTGTCACCTGCTGAAGCTGTATAAATGGTAGGTTTTCAATGCTAGCCTATGAGGGCATTAGGCCTCACAACAGTGAAAACTAAATAGCCTGCTTGTCACCACGAGGACATACCACACAATAGAGGCACTTGTCCTACCTTTCCCTTACACATCATCCCGCCCATAGGGCTACTTAGGGCCATCCTTAGGGGTGTCCTGTGTGAAATAAAAGGGGATTTAAGGCTTGGAAAGTAGATTTAAGTGCCATGTCAAAGTGGCAGTAAACTGTGCACGCAGGCCCTGCAGTGGCAGAGGCCTTAGAGCGGTTTGAAAGGCTGCTTCTGTGTGTGGCACACGCAGTGCTGCAGGCCCACTTGTAGCATTTGATTTACAGGCCCTTGGTATAAGGTATGCCTCTTTACAAGGGACTTACAAGTAAATCAATTATGTCAAACAGGTGTAAATCAATCATGCCATGTTTATAGGAGAGGGCACATGGACTTTAGCACTAGGGGAACGTCCTTTACAACGGAACTTTTACAACGAAGTACCGTTACGACGCATGTGGAAGATGGGTGGCAGCTGTCCTTCTTTGTTTAGGTATCTAGAGGTTAAGTGGTTAGCATCATCATTGGGTCTTGTATCACTTGAGTGCGTGGTTCTTCAAGTAATCTCCTTATCCTCCACCTGGAGGTAGACCGTCTGGTGTTTCGATTTTTTGACAGTTGTGAAAAGTAAGTGCGTAGGTGTGTTGTGAAGAGTGGGGTTAAAATTGCACCTGTCCTCATTTAAATGTTTTATTTGCCAAGGATGGGGCAAGATTAAAATGGTGAATTAGTGGCGCTGCAGTGGAAGTGTCAATGTCCCACCGCACCTGATTGTAGGTCTTAATAGGTCAACATGTTTCAGCCCTTGGTAGCCGTCACAGGTCTGAGGACCTTCTTCAGAACCAAATGGAAGTAAGCTACCTTCGAGGTAGCATACGGAGGGAGGGCAAATGTACTCAACCGCCTTCATCACAGAGCTGATTCGCTCATCTTCATTTATGGGTTATAGAAGGTGCTACTGTCTATATCCCTTTCAGTGGAGACAATTTTAACTCCTGCGGGGTGGAGCTGGATGCGTCAGCGCAAGCCAGACAGGACATCGTAAAGAACGAGTCCTTGCTCTCTACCCAGTAGACCTGAAGCCAAGGGTGTGCCATCTCCCTGACGGTAGACCTGAAGCCAAGGGTGTGCCACCTCCCTGACAGTAGACCTGAAGCCAAGGGTGTGCCATCTCCCTGACAGTAGACCTGAAGCCAAGGGAGTGCCATCTCCCTGACCGTAGACCTGAAGCCAAGGGTGTGCCATCTCCCTGACAGTAGACCTGAAGCCAGGATGTGCCATCTCCCTGACAGTAGACCTGAAGCCAAGGGTGTGCCATCTCCCTGACAGTAGACCTGAAGCCAAGGGTGTGCCATCTCCCTGACAGTAGACCTGAAGCCAAGGGAGTGCCATCTCCCTGACAGTAGACCTGAAGCCAGGATGTGCCATCTCCCTGACAGTAGACCTGAAGCCAAGGGTGTGCCATCTCCCTGACAGTAGACCTGAAGCCAAGGGAGTGCCATCTCCCTGACAGTAGACCTGAAGCCAAGGGTGTGCCATCTCCCTGACAGTAGACCTGAAGCCAAGGGAGTGCCATCTCCCTGACCGTAGACCTGAAGCCAAGGATGTGCCATCTCCCTGACAGTAGACCTGAAGCCAAGGGTGTGCCATCTCCCTGACAGTAGACCTGAAGCCAAGGGTGTGCCATCTCCCTGATAGTAGACCTGAAGCCAAGGGTGTGCCATCTCCCTGACAGTAGACCTGAAGCCAAGGGTGTGCCATCTCCCTGACAGTAGACCTGATGCCAGGATGTGCCATCTCCCTGACAGTAGACCTGAAGCCAAGGGTGTGCCATCTCCCTGACAGTAGACCTGAAGCCAAGGGTGTGCCATCTCCCTGACAGTAGACCTGATTCCAGGATGTGCCATCTCCCTGACAGTAGACCTGAAGCCAAGGGTGTGCCATCTCCCTGACAGTAGACCTGAAGCCAAGGGTGTGCCATCTCCCTGACAGTAGACCTGAAGCCAAGGGTGTGCCATCTCCCTGACAGTAGACCTGAAGCCAAGGCTGTGCCATCTCCCTGACAGTAGACCTGATGCCAGGATGTGCCATCTCCCTGACAGTAGACCTGAAGCCAAGGGTGTGCCATCTCCCTGACAGTAGACCTGAAGCCAAGGGAGTGCCATCTCCCTGACCGTAGACCTGAAGCCAAGGGTGTGCCATCTCCCTGACAGTAGACCTGAAGCCAAGGGTGTGCCATCTCCCTGATAGTTACCCCTGAAGCCAAGGGTGTGCCACCTCCCTGACAGTAGACCTGAAGCCAAGGGTGTGCCATCTCCCTGACAGTAGACCTGAAGCCAAGGGTGTGCCATCTCCCTGACAGTAGACTTGAAGCCAAGGGTGTGCCATCTCCCTGACAGTAGACCTGAAGCCAAGGGTGTGCCATCTCCCTGACAGTAGACCTGAAGCCAAGGGTGTGCCATCTCCCTGACAGTAGACCTGATGCCAGGATGTGCCATCTCCCTGACAGTAGACCTGAAGCCAAGGGTGTGCCATCTCCCTGACAGTAGACCTGAAGCCAAGGGTGTGCCATCTCCCTGACAGTAGACCTGATGCCAGGATGTGCCATCTCCCTGACAGTAGACCTGAAGCCAAGGGTGTGCCATCTCCCTGACAGTAGACCTGAAGCCAAGGGTGTGCCATCTCCCTGACAGTAGACCTGAAGCCAAGGGTGTGCCATCTCCCTGACAGTAGACCTGAAGCCAAGGGTGTGCCATCTCCCTGACAGTAGACCTGATGCCAGGATGTGCCATCTCCCTGACAGTAGACCTGAAGCCAAGGGTGTGCCATCTCCCTGACAGTAGACCTGAAGCCAAGGGAGTGCCATCTCCCTGACCGTAGACCTGAAGCCAAGGGTGTGCCATCTCCCTGACAGTAGACCTGAAGCCAAGGGTGTGCCATCTCCCTGACAGTAGACCTGAAGCCAAGGGAGTGCCATCTCCCTGACCGTAGACCTGAAGCCAAGGGTGTGCCATCTCCCTGACAGTAGACCTGAAGCCAAGGGTGTGCCATCTCCCTGACAGTAGACCTGATGCCAGGATGTGCCATCTCCCTGACAGTAGACCTGAAGCCAAGGGTGTGCCATTTCCCTGACAGTAGACCTGAAGCCAAGGGTGTGCCATCTCCCTGACAGTAGACCTGATGCCAGGATGTGCCATCTCCCTGACAGTAGACCTGAAGCCAAGGGTGTGCCATCTCCCTGACAGTAGACCTGAAGCCAAGGGTGTGCCATCTCCCTGACAGTAGACCTGAAGCCAAGGGTGTGCCATCTCCCTGACAGTAGACCTGAAGCCAAGGGTGTGCCATCTCCCTGACAGTAGACCTGATGCCAGGATGTGCCATCTCCCTGACAGTAGACCTGAAGCCAAGGGTGTGCCATCTCCCTGACAGTAGACCTGAAGCCAAGGGAGTGCCATCTCCCTGACAGTAGACCTGATGCCAGGATGTGCCATCTCCCTGACAGTAGACCTGAAGCCAAGGGTGTGCCATCTCCCTGACAGTAGACCTGAAGCCAAGGGTGTGCCATCTCCCTGACAGTAGACCTGATGCCAGGATGTGCCATCTCCCTGACAGTAGACCTGAAGCCAAGGGTGTGCCATCTCCCTGACAGTAGACCTGAAGCCAAGGGTGTGCCATCTCCCTGACAGTAGACCTGAAGCCAAGGGAGTGCCATCTCCCTGACAGTAGACCTGATGCCAGGATGTGCCATCTCCCTGACAGTAGACCTGAAGCCAAGGGTGTGCCATCTCCCTGACAGTAGACCTGAAGCCAAGGCTGTGCCATCTCCCTGACAGTAGACCTGATGCCAGGATGTGCCATCTCCCTGACAGTAGACCTGAAGCCAAGGGTGTGCCATCTCCCTGACAGTAGACCTGAAGCCAAGGGAGTGCCATCTCCCTGACCGTAGACCTGAAGCCAAGGGTGTGCCATCTCCCTGACAGTAGACCTGAAGCCAAGGGTGTGCCATCTCCCTGATAGTTACCCCTGAAGCCAAGGGTGTGCCACCTCCCTGACAGTAGACCTGAAGCCAAGGGTGTGCCATCTCCCTGACAGTAGACCTGAAGCCAAGGGTGTGCCATCTCCCTGACAGTAGACTTGAAGCCAAGGGTGTGCCATCTCCCTGACAGTAGACCTGAAGCCAAGGGTGTGCCATCTCCCTGACAGTAGACCTGAAGCCAAGGGTGTGCCATCTCCCTGACAGTAGACCTGATGCCAGGATGTGCCATCTCCCTGACAGTAGACCTGAAGCCAAGGGTGTGCCATCTCCCTGACAGTAGACCTGAAGCCAAGGGTGTGCCATCTCCCTGACAGTAGACCTGATGCCAGGATGTGCCATCTCCCTGACAGTAGACCTGAAGCCAAGGGTGTGCCATCTCCCTGACAGTAGACCTGAAGCCAAGGGTGTGCCATCTCCCTGACAGTAGACCTGAAGCCAAGGGTGTGCCATCTCCCTGACAGTAGACCTGAAGCCAAGGGTGTGCCATCTCCCTGACAGTAGACCTGATGCCAGGATGTGCCATCTCCCTGACAGTAGACCTGAAGCCAAGGGTGTGCCATCTCCCTGACAGTAGACCTGAAGCCAAGGGAGTGCCATCTCCCTGACCGTAGACCTGAAGCCAAGGGTGTGCCATCTCCCTGACAGTAGACCTGAAGCCAAGGGTGTGCCATCTCCCTGACAGTAGACCTGAAGCCAAGGGAGTGCCATCTCCCTGACCGTAGACCTGAAGCCAAGGGTGTGCCATCTCCCTGACAGTAGACCTGAAGCCAAGGGTGTGCCATCTCCCTGACAGTAGACCTGATGCCAGGATGTGCCATCTCCCTGACAGTAGACCTGAAGCCAAGGGTGTGCCATTTCCCTGACAGTAGACCTGAAGCCAAGGGTGTGCCATCTCCCTGACAGTAGACCTGATGCCAGGATGTGCCATCTCCCTGACAGTAGACCTGAAGCCAAGGGTGTGCCATCTCCCTGACAGTAGACCTGAAGCCAAGGGAGTGCCATCTCCCTGACCGTAGACCTGAAGCCAAGGGTGTGCCATCTCCCTGACAGTAGACCTGAAGCCAAGGGTGTGCCATCTCCCTGACAGTAGACCTGATGCCAGGATGTGCCATCTCCCTGACAGTAGACCTGAAGCCAAGGGTGTGCCATTTCCCTGACAGTAGACCTGAAGCCAAGGGTGTGCCATCTCCCTGACAGTAGACCTGATGCCAGGATGTGCCATCTCCCTGACAGTAGACCTGAAGCCAAGGGTGTGCCATCTCCCTGACAGTAGACCTGAAGCCAAGGGTGTGCCATCTCCCTGACAGTAGACCTGAAGCCAAGGGTGTGCCATCTCCCTGACAGTAGACCTGAAGCCAAGGGTGTGCCATCTCCCTGACAGTAGACCTGATGCCAGGATGTGCCATCTCCCTGACAGTAGACCTGAAGCCAAGGGTGTGCCATCTCCCTGACAGTAGACCTGAAGCCAAGGGAGTGCCATCTCCCTGACCGTAGACCTGAAGCCAAGGGTGTGCCATCTCCCTGACAGTAGACCTGAAACCAAGGGTGTGCCATCTCCCTGACAGTAGACCTGAAGCCAAGGGTGTGCCATCTCCCTGACAGTAGACCTGAAGCCAAGGGAGTGCCATCTCCCTGACAGTAGACCTGAAGCCAAGGGTGTGCCATCTCCCTGACAGTAGACCTGAAGCCAAGGGTGCGCCATCTCCCTGACAGTAGACCTGAAGCCAAGGGTGTGCCATCTCCCTGACAGTAGACCTGAAGCCAAGGGTGTGCCATCTCCCTGACAGTAGACCTGATGCCAGGGTGTGCCATCTCCCTGACAGTAGACCTGATGCCAGGGTGTGCCATCTCCCTGACAGTAGACCTGAAGCCAAGGGTGTGTCATCTCCCTGACAGTAGACCTGAAGCCAAGGGTGTGCCATCTCCCTGACAGTAGACCTGATGCCAGGGTGTGCCATCTCCCTGACCGTAGACCTGAAGCCAAGGGTGTGCCATCTCCCTGACAGTAGACCTGAAGCCAAGGGTGTGCCATCTCCCTGACAGTAGACCTGAAGCCAAGGGTGTGCCATCTCCCTGACAGTAGACCTGAAGCCAAGGGAGTGCCATCTCCCTGACAGTAGACCTGAAGCCAAGGGTGTGCCATCTCCCTGACAGTAGACCTGAAGCCAAGGGTGTGCCATCTCCCTGACAGTAGACCTGAAGCCAAGGGAGTGCCATCTCCCTGACAGTAGACCTGAAGCCAAGGGTGTGCCATCTCCCTGACAGTAGACCTGAAGCCAAGGGTGTGCCATCTCCCTGACAGTAGACCTGAAGCCAAGGGTGTGCCATCTCCCTGACAGTAGACCTGAAGCCAAGGGAGTGCCATCTCCCTGACAGTAGACCTGAAGCCAAGGGTGTGCCATCTCCCTGACAGTAGACCTGAAGCCAAGGGTGCGCCATCTCCCTGACAGTAGACCTGAAGCCAAGGGTGTGCCATCTCCCTGACAGTAGACCTGAAGCCAAGGGTGTGCCATCTCCCTGACAGTAGACCTGAAGCCAAGGGTGTGCCATCTCCCTGACAGTAGACCTGATGCCAGGGTGTGCCATCTCCCTGACAGTAGACCTGATGCCAGGGTGTGCCATCTCCCTTGCAGAGCACCTGCTGGGAGGTCTCAGACCCATGGACAGCAGAGAGCTCCTACTAACATTTCCTCTCTAAAGCTGCCTCGGCGCAGAGTTTCTGGGATGATTTGCAATCGAGCTCTGCTCTGTTGGGTGGAGACTAAGGCACTTTTATAGCAGCCGTGGGATGAGGGTCTGTACTGCCCACCTCCACCTCTTCACAGGAGTACAGAAGTGTAATCATAGCCGCTGAGTCACAGCTCTGCTCCCAGCGCTTCTTGCTATCTTTGGCTCTGTGCTTTTCAGAAACCTGCTCGTCTCGGCAGCTCACCTTGGGAGAACCACAGAGGCTTCAGCAGTAACATGTGGAGATCATGGGAGCTTCTGCAGGTCACAGCCTTGTCTGTATGTGCAAGAGAGCTGAGATGCATGCATGCGCGCTTGAGGATATGTCAACCCGAGTGCTTAGAAGCATGAGTGTGCGCACTTGTGTATATATATGTGTGTGTGTGTGTGTGTGTGTGTGTGTGTGTGTGTGTGTGCCTGTACTTGTGTATGTGTGATTGCTTAGAAGCATGTGTGCACAGTTGTATGTATATGTACATGTGTGTGCATGAGTGCTTAGAAGCATGTGTGCACTTGTGTTCATATGTACATTGTGTGTGCTTGAATGCTTAGAAGCATGCGTGTATGTGCTTGTGTATACGTGTACATGTGTGTGAGTGCTTAGAAGCATGTGTGCATGCTTGTGTGTATATGTACATGTGTGTGCATGAGTGCTTAGAAGCATGTGTGCGCGCTTGAGTGTATATGTACATGTGTGTGCATGATTGTTAGAAGCATGTGTGCGCGCTTGAGTGTATATGTACATGTGTGTGCATGATTGTTAGAAGCATGTGTGCGCGCTTGAGTGTATATGTACTTGTGTGAATGTGAGGTCTTCCTTACAGTCCCTGTTTTGGCTGAAAATGTCTGCAGAATATTCAGCTTTGAGAGAAACTGCTTTCAAAACTCTCTTCCCTTTCAGCTCGTCCTTTTTATGTGAGATTGGGTTCTCAGCACTTTCGGTATTAAAGACCAGGGCCTAGATGTATCAAAATTCCATTTTGCGATTTCTAAATAGTGATTTTTAGAATTCTCAAAATGGAATGTATGTAAAAAATCGCTATTTTTTTGCGATTTCTTAGTCTTCCTTATTTGCGAATTCGCACTTTGCGAATTCGCAAATAAGGAATAATTTTCCATGCATTCCTATGGGCCAGGAGGCCCATAGGAATGCTTGTGCATTATTTCTTAATTTGCAAATCACATTTTGCGAATTCGCAATTAAGGAATAATTTCAAGGGTGCCAGGGTATCTCAAAGACACCCTGCTGCACCCCTGAAATGTACATGTGTGTGCATATGGCGCACATACATGCCCTATGGGCATGTATGTGCGTCACATGCAACCTTCACAAATGCCAAATAGGGCATTTTCAAATGAAATCGCAAATTACCACGAACTACAAGTTAGTGGTAATTTGCGATTTCTTAACACAAAATCGCAATTTCTAACAGCCTCATACATCGCATTTAAGAAATCGCAAACTTTGCGATTCCTTAAATGCTTAAGCAAAATAAGGAATAGCAAATTTTTGCGATTCCTTAAATTGCGATTATTTCATACATTTCAAAAAATGCAAAATAGCCGTTTGCGACTCGCAACGGCCGAAATTCACAGAATTTCGGCCTTTGCGAATCGCAAAAGGCTTGATACATCTAGGCCCAAGTACTGTTCAAGACTGGATGTGGAGCACAACCTGGGGATGGCAATAGCAAAGATCCATCCACAGACTGAAGGTCTCTGTGGCGAAAAACAGGCACACTCGTCACATTTATGTTGGGGGTGTTATTATCAATCTATGTCATGTGTAAAACAAAGCATCCTAGTAAAAACAAATTGCGCACATTTTATCTTGGAAAATTGTTTTTTGAGCCGTGTAATAAGCCTCTGTCATCTCACCACACCCACCCACAAACCCGCAGTTTACTAAACACTCTTATTGTATTGAACAGTATTTGCCGGACATGGCCCGTGATATGCGCATGGCGGTCGATTATGTAGTGTACAAGATTCTAGGAATTTCTGTCAGGTGGGGGCCCACTATCTAAAATAATTCAGCTGGGGGGGCTCAACCTACAAACGTTTGAAGACCTCTGGCTTAGAAGCATGTGTGTGCTTGTGTGTGCATGTACTTTTGCATAGAAGCATGTTTGTCATGCCTGTGTGTATATGTACTTGTGCCTGCGTGAGCGCTTACAATCATGTGTGCTCATGCTTGCGTGTGCATGTAGTTGTGTGAGCGTGAGTGCTCATAAACATGTGTGTGCATGCTTGTGTGTGCCTATACTGGTATGTACATGAGGGTCTAGAAGTATATGTGTGTGCCTGTGAGTGCTTTTGAAGCATGTATGTGTACGGATGTGTCTATAGGTACTTGTTTGTGCGTGAGTGCGTAGAAGGATGTGTGCGCGCTTGTGTGCATTTACTTGTGTGTTCATGAGTACTTAGACCACTGACCTCCCAGCCTTCAGGAGACTACTCAAGACCTGGCTCTTCGACCTCTAGCTGCAGCTCCCCCCCTCCAGCGCCTTGAGACCCTAATGGGTGAGTAGCGCGCTTTACAAATTGACTGATTGATTGATTGAAGCATGTATGTGCATGTTCTTGTGTGCATGAGTGCTTAGAAGCATGTGCATGTGTGCGCCTGTACTTGTGTGTGCATGAGTGCTTAGAAGCCTGTGTGTGTGCACTTGTGTGTGCATAATCGTGTGTGTGTGAGCACTTTGAAGCATGTGTGTGCGTGCTTGTGTGTGCCTGTACTTGTGAGCTTATCATATACCTGCATGTCTCTGCAGCTCACCTTAGGGTTAGCACAGAGGCTCACAGCAAACAGTAAGATGCAGAACACACAGGGACTGCTTCAGAATCTGTGCATTGCCTATGTGTGTGAGAGACCTCATAAGCATGTGTGTGCATGTACTTGTGTGTTCATGAGGGCATAGAAACATGTGTGTGCACGCTTCTGTGTGCCTGTACTTGTATGTGCATGAGTGCCTAGAAGCATGTGTGTGCACACTTGTGTCTATATGTCTACCACTTTTCCGCCCGGTCGACAAGTTGCTAGACACCGCCATTCATATCTGGATGCAGGCGGAAGGGAGCCTTTCCGTGGCGGCCCTGCTGCGCTGTGCATGCACATGCACGACGTGCATTTTTGGCATTGCGGCAGGAGATGCTGAAAGCACCGCCCGCCGCAATGTTAAAAATGCAGGATGCGCCCGCCAGTGTGGCGGGCACATCATAATGTCACCCACGGGACACCCGCACATATGGTGGGCGGTCCCTTTTACCGTCAGGATGGCCTAAGTCTGCAAGGCTTGGGGTTGAGACCTTTTCTCGGGACATTCATCGTTGCTGACCTCAGGTGGCCGCAGCACTGTTGCATTTAAACGGGGTGACATGTGACCCCTTTTAGCACTTGACTCTTCCTGGGTACCGGGACCTAGAAAGCCAAAGGTTACTAGGGGACTGGTGTAAGATCGGGCACACTGAAACTGTTTACACATCACACAAAGGGAATCATTTAAATGTCCAGGCAGTTCTTAAGTCTAGAAAAGAAAAGAACTTCATTTACAGGTAAGAAAAGTGTTCCGCACATAAAAAATGGATTGTTACTCAAAGAATCTAGTAGCAAGAAGCACAACATGTTGTAGCTCCAATACTTGTTGTTATGGTTTTGTTTACAAGGAGCCCAGTGGCCAACAGTAGCCCTGTGGCCAATAGTAGCCATGCGGCCAATAGTAGCCCTGTGGCCAATAGTAGCCCTGTGGCCAATAGTAGCCCTGTGGTCAATAGGAGCTCTTCAGCCAACAGTAGCCTTGTGGCCAACAGTAGCCCTGTGGCCAACAGTAGCCCTGTGGCCAATAGTAGCCGTGCGGCCAATAGTAGCCCTGTGGCCAATAGTAGCCGTGCAGCCAATAGTAGCCGTGCGGCCAACAGTAGCCCTGTGGCCAATAGTAGCTGTGCGGCCAATAGTAGCCCTGTGGCCAATAGCAGCCCTGTGGCCAATAGTAGCCATGCGGCCAATAGTTGCCCTGCGGCCTATAGTAGCCCTGTGGCCAATAGTAGCCCTGTGGCCAATAGTAGCCCTGCGGCCAATAGTAGCCCTGTGGCCAATAGTAGCCCTTAGTCTTGCTTGGGCACCCTCGCATCGGTCCTTGGGCCAACACCAAGTACAGATCTTCAGAGGGTTTGTAAAGTGCCTTCGATGCCAGCGCTGACCGCCCTGCTGTCTTGGTTTGCAGTGATGGCGCGTCAGTGATGCTGAAGGAAGGGCTCGGAATGGTGTGGAGCCACCCTGAAACCAGACGAGATGCTGAGAGCTGCCCAGTGCACGCGCAGCCTAAAGAAGGGAGCTCACATCCTTCCTATAGGTTAAATCCTTCTTATATGTCCTCAATTATGCCACATGATGGGATCACATGTCTGTTGTAGGAGCCCAGGGGTCGCTGGGCACATCCTCGCGGGTTCACGATCAGTAGCCGCTGGGTTGGATGGTACACAAGTGTCTGGAGAGGGAGGCAGATTCCTGAGGTGGATGAACCCAAGGAACTAGAGGCAGCCATAGTGGGCATTGGAGCGTCCAGTAGCCACTGGACCTCTGGTGGAATCCACAAAACAACAGTAACTTCGAAGTTGCCAACATGTCGGAAAAAAAGGACGCCACTTTAAAATTGAGAATTATGTGGACGAAAAAGTTCTGAAGGTTTAAATGCAGAGCGCCCCAAGCATCAGAAAGGCTTGGGAGAGGGGAGCACTGTGTGTGTGTTTTGATAATATGGTCTATTTTGTAATGTATGTCGTCTCCTGCATACATGTTTGAAAAAGAAATTCATGTTTGCTCATTATTCTATGTATGTTAGCATTCGCTGAGCCATTTTCTATGCCGGCGCAATTTTGTGTTATAATCTAAACTTATGCTATTTCCGAGAAAAGGCCTCTGTTAGGTTATGTATAGGCTTTCCTGTTTTCAGTTTCTATTTTTGGTAAATTCTGGTGGGGTCTTTTCAGTGTTTTCCAGTGATTTCAATACCTTAAAAAAAGTGGTTATCAGTGGTTACACATTTTCGTGCCATTAAAAACATCAGAAACAGTGTTTTTCCGGTTTTTATGGAACTTTTTGCTTTTGTTATTGCTTGCTTTCTGCACTGATAGTGCATGGTATATAGACAGTGTACGTACAGTGTATATGAGGTCCAAATGCATTTTTACAAATCAAACTCATCGTAGTACACCATGCAATACTTCTTCAGCGAGTCTTTGGTCATGCACTCTCACTCTTTCCATCTCATGTAAACTTTTATCTGTGGAAAGGCCCTCTCAACATTGGCACTTGAGACGGGCAACGCCAAAATAGCCAGTACACAATTTGCTAACTCTGGCCACTGACATAGCTTTCCATGCCGATACTGGTGCACCTGAAGATTGTGATTCTCTGCGACAGGTTTTGCAACGTATGCATTGCACTGGGAGCAAAAGCCCTCAGAGTTATTGAGGCGGTCAAAAATGAGGCAGCACTTTTGAAACTCCGGAAAAAAATTCCCTTTACGGAAGGGATCTATAACTTGTGCAGAGTACCACAGTGAGGCTTTATTGACTTTAAATGCCATGGTTGGTGAAGGGCCTTTTCTCATACATTGTAAAATAAAATTTCTTGAATTGCCCCTCAACATTTCTTTGCTTACCAATTGGCAAGCACTCTACCATGGAGCATGCTGCAGTGACAAAGTCACTAAAAGTGTTACCCAGCCTACTCTCAAGGAGATGTTTCACATCTACACGAATTGCGCTGAACACTTGGCAGACAAGGGTGTTTTCAGACCTTAGATTTTTTATTATGTCCACTACAGCAGTCATGCTTTCCTGTAAAAATCTAAGAATGCAGTATAATGTTCTTTTTTTTCGAATCACCATCAATATGTGACCAAAGGTCCTCACATTTCTTGGCGTTTGCATCATCACTCAGCAAAAGTTCTGTAAACGGTTGCCACATGGATAATATAGCATTCACGGCCGACTGAGAACCCACATGCTAAGTGACACAGTTGGGATGACTCTTTCTTTTTTGCCACACAAAGCACAACATTTGAAATATTTGTGTTTTAGTTCCCACGCATAACAAAACAGGGCACCAGAATGGACTAAAAAGTCAATAGAATTCTTCATTAACTCTGAAGATTGCAAAGATGCTTTCAGCGTACCATCTAACGAGTGGCAAGGATCTCTTACAGGGAAGCACTTCAGCTCAGGTATCGATTTTGACAGGTCATCACACAACTTTTTCATATACGTAGCTGAATCACTGCAAATAAAAACAATATCACTCCAATCTTTGTTGAACTTGGTAGGAACGTTTTGCAGCAGCATTCCAAGTGACACTGCATTCCATGTTTTCCAAAAGTCTGGTGTCATGTTTTCACCAGTATCCCAGATGCTCTATGACTGCACTATTTTCACATATACCTGTCACTATACCTTGCATTGAATATTTAAAGCCTGGGGTGTTTGGCAATTCACCTACTATCAATACTGACTCACTTGATAAAGGTGCTGATGTATCAAGGGTTTTTTCCCATTCTCTGTGCATAAATGTGATGGTACATAATGGGGAATATTCTTATGAAACCTACATTTTTCCTATCAGTGAAAGACTCAAACGAAGCTAAAAAATCAATTATGATTTAGATATTTCCTGATTCTCTTCAGTTTATAAAATAAATAAACAACACCTAAAACATGCTTCTAACTCCTGTATCTTTAGACCAAAGACCATAAAACTGAAAAAAGGATGAAGAAACAATATTTTAGTGACATCACTAGACAACAAAACTCAAGCAGAGTAATGTTAGCCCGGTCTTTCTTACTACTACCTTATATAACAAAGTTAGATTGTATTGGCCCATTCAGGAAGAAAAAAAAATGACTCTTTCACTCTCCTTTTCCTTTCTTTGGATAGCATTTAGTTTTGGTAATGCAGGGTTTTTTCCACTGGTGAGGGCTATTTCCCTTCTGGTGGGGTTTTATCAGTTATTATAGGTTTAAACCTAAAACCGGATAGCCTAGTTATGTATCTCCAAGATTAGGTTTTGCTTCACTAATGAATAGACTGTACTTATTAGCGCATACCTTTCCCTCTCGATAGGGGCCTTCTCCCACTTGTCTATTGGTGAGCACAGGCAGAACCACCTTGAATAGTAGGTAGTATGTGCCCGGCCTCAGAATCAAAACATAATTTTTTTGTACTTCACTGTTTAGCTACATCTGCCTTAAAAATTCCACAGTGGGCGTGCCTTCATTGGTTCTGAAATGTACATAATGTATCTTTATGCTCGCTGACGTCAGTCCCTCTGCAGCACTCCTAAGCGACTGGGCAGACTGGGCTCCGCTCTGACTGTACTTTGAATAAACAAATATTGGTTTGTATTCTCTACTGCCTGACCGACTCTTCATTTGGTTTGGAAGGCTGAGAGGTGGTCGTGAGTGACCGGAGTGACGCTAATCGGGCTGCTTCCTTCACACATGAATGAGTGAACTATATGCACTTCTGAAGCCTCCCTTAGTTATAGTACATTTTTTTATTCTTTTGTTCTACGTTGTTTTGCGATTTCAAACCACCATTTGGCTTTTTGAGTACAATGGTCCACCAAAATTCTAGGCAGGTAAGTGCAAATAATTCTCACATATTTATGTAGAGTTTGGTCTAGTTCTACTAGACTTTTTGCCTCTACACCTAGCTCCACCTATGACAGTTTGGGGTTCAAGTAGTGACGCGGTACACCAACCTTCTGGATGGGTTTGAGTGGTCGAAGACAGTCTAGCTTTACAACCTTTTTTCATTTGCTTTTGCTTTGCTGCTCTTTGTATGACCTCTCTGAAAATCAAAGTTTGAAGCCAAGTATCACTCGTTGTCTCCTGGGTGTGTACAGTTGATATTTTGGGGCATATTTACAAAGGCTTTTCACCACAGAAACGTCACTTTTTGTGACTCCCTGTGGTGATAAACCCTTTGCCTTATTTACAAGGTGGGGTGAAGTCACTTAACGTGACTTAACGCCACCCTAAATATGGCCCCTTTCAGCACTTAGCGTGAAAGGGTCGGGCAATGGGTGCTGTGGTAGTCGTTCCGCCACAACACCCATTGATATCGGTGCTGCCCCCTATTTACAAGGCTGGAGTAAATATGGGGCAGCGACAAAAATAAGACCAGGGAAAACCGCAATGTGGAGAAATGATTCATTTCTCCTTGTTTTTGCTGTTTCTTTGTGTGCAACTTCTATGTCCGCTGCACAGAGCAGCACACATAGAAGTAACGTATCACCGTTCTGGATTGCACCTTCCTGCACATAAACACTCATTCACTGCAACGCAGGCACCCTTGCACTATGGTGCAAGAGCGCCTGTGTTGGCGCTATGCAGCTAGATTTAGCACCAGCACTAGGGGAAATGCAGGGGTGCTCCGCATTCTTGTAAATACGGGGCATCCCTGCGTTTAGAAACTGTCAGAGTGCGGCGCTAGCTATCTTGGCTTAACGCTGCGCTCCGACAGTTTCCTTGTACAAATGCCCCGATGTGTCTTGAATTGCGATGAGTTGCAGTTGACTGATATTGCACCCGCGTGTCCTGTTGACATTTAGTTTTAGGCGGGCTGCCTGGCAGAGTTTTTCAATGATCTTCCGATCAGCCCTCAGCGTCCCCGGTGTCAACGTGTGCTGCTGCGTCGTTTGTGAAGGTCGAAGCGTTGCCTTAGTCTATGAGTCCGTCGGACCCAACAACCTAAGTCTTGGCCATTTTTTTGAAAGATCACACCGTCCTTGGCAATACTGAACACTGTGTGGGGATAGTGTGTGGGGATAGAGTGTGGAGATAGTGTGTGGAGATAGTGTGTGGAGATAGTGTGTGGGGATAGTGTGTGGGGATGGCGAGTGGGCCTGGGTGGAGTTTCAATTATGCTCATTAATCGGTGTAATTTCAGTGATTCTATGTTGCTCTTTGACCCAGATTTACTGATAATTACGCAATAACTCCTGCTCCCGTATTTTGGGGTCGAAAATCCTACTGCGAGAGCAGATTTACTGAGCCGCAAGTGGCAGCTTGCAGTCCCTAATCGTGCTCTGCTGAACTTAGCGCTATTTCTTAGTTCGAAAATGCCTTTATTTTGGAAGCAATGGAGCATTTTGTGTTAAAAAATACTGCTCAGTGCAGAATTATTCTTCTCACACAATGCTTTTGCATTTGACTCATGAGGGACACCTAGTAACGACTAGTGGAACTGCAGCTATTTGTAGAATTATTTTGATATTGGATACTATAATATTCACAGCCCACTGCTAATCTCGTCCCATAATGCTTTGCTGGGCCTTTGGTTGGGATTGTATTTTTGTCCATAACTGCACTTGGGGTTGGCCTGGGAGGATGGGACCACCACCGAATCGTTCAGCAAGATGTGCTTTTGTGTTCAAGGCATCTGCTTGGTTCTCTCCCTAGGTTAGGGAGGAGCCCAAAATCATCACCTCTAGGCTGTGGCTGACCTGGTCACCAGCTCATACCCCACAGTCTGGGACACTGATATCTGATAATCCCTCCAAAGTCTGGGAGGTAAAAAGCAGACTGAATGTGTCCATAATCTGAAATATCAACTTATAGCCAAGTATGGATCTAGCCCTGATCTCTTGACTGGGTGAGAGTATTCTGCTTAATTCAGAGACTCTGTCCATCACCACCCCTTGTTGTAAATATTTTTGTCCACCCTAAGCGTGGAAGGGTATACTCAGATGTGAGTCCCTTGCTCATTGCACCATCAGGATTCAAGCAAGCCGGGCCGAAATGCCAGAAACCGGTCCCCGGAAGCTTGTTTCCTTCCCAGTGTAAGAATTGGCTTTTGTAGTCTGGTCTGCCCTGTTCCCATGATGCACTGGGCCAGGGACAGACTAATTTGCATACAGCCAGGTTCTGAAACTGGGATGGTGCAATGAGCTAAAAAACGGTGTTGGATCTAGCCCTGATCTCTTGACTGGGTGAGAGTATTCTGCTTAATTCAGAGACTCTGTCCATCACCACCCCTTGTTGTAAATATTTTTGTCCACCCTAAGCGTGGAAGGGTATACTCAGATGTGAGTCCCTTGCTCATTGCACCATCAGGATTCAAGCAAGCCGGGCCGAAGACGGCTGAAATGCCAGAAACCGGTCCCCGGAAGCTTGTTTCCTTTCCAGTGTAAGAATTGGCTTTTGTAGTCTGGTCTGCCCTGTTCCCATGATGCACTGGGCCAGGGACAGACTAATTTGCATACAGCCAGGTTCTGAAACTGGGATGGTGTAATGAGCTAAAAACGGTGTTGGATCTAGCCCTGATCTCTTGACTGGGTGAGAGTATTCTGCTTAATTCAGAGACTCTGTCCATCACCACCCCTTGTTGTAAATATTTTTGTCCACCCTAAGCGTGGAAGGGTATACTCAGATGTGAGTCCCTTGCTCATTGCACCATCAGGATTCAAGCAAGCCGGGCCGAAGACGGCTGAAATGCCAGAAACCGGTCCCCGGAAGCTTGTTTCCTTCCCAGTGTAAGAATTGGCTTTTGTAGTCTGGTCTGCCCTGTTCCCATGATGCACTGGGCCAGGGACAGACTAATTTGCATACAGCCAGGTTCTGAAACTGGGATGGTGCAATGAGCTAAAAAACGGTGTTGGATCTAGCCCTGATCTCTTGACTGGGTGAGAGTATTCTGCTTAATTCAGAGACTCTGTCCATCATCACCCCTTGTTGTAAATATTTTTGTCCACCCTAAGCGTGGAAGGGTATACTCAGATGTGAGTCCCTTGCTCATTGCACCATCAGGATTCAAGCAAGCCGGGCCGAAGACGGCTGAAATGCCAGAAACCGGTCCCCGGAAGCTTGTTTCCTTCCCAGTGTAAGAATTGACTTTTGTGGTCTGGTCTGCCCTGTTCCCATGATGCACTGGGCCAGGGACAGACTAATTTGCATACAGCCAGGTTCTGAAACTGGTATGGTGCAATGAGCTAAAAAACGGTGTTGGATCTAGCCCTGATCTCTTGACTGGGTGAGAGTATTCTGCTTAATTCAGAGACTCTGTCCATCACCACCCCTTGTTGTAAATATTTTTGTCCACCCTAAGCGTGGAAGGGTATACTCAGATGTGAGTCCCTTGCTCATTGCACCATCAGGATTCAAGCAAGCCGGGCCGAAGACTGCTGAAATGCCAGAAACCGGTCCCCGGAAGCTTGTTTCCTTCCCAGTGTAAGAATTGGCTTTTGTAGTCTGGTCTGCCATGTTCCCATGATGCACTGGGCCAGGGACAGACTAATTTGCATACAGCCAGGTTCTGAAACTGGGATGGTGCAATGAGCTAAAAAACGGTGTTGGATCTAGCCCTGATCTCTTGACTGGGTGAGAGTATTCTGCTTAATTCAGAGACTCTGTCCATCACCACCCCTTGTTGTAAATATTTTTGTCCACCCTAAGCGTGGAAGGGTATACTCAGATGTGAGTCCCTTGCTCATTGCACCATCAGGATTCAAGCAAGCCGGGCCGAAGACAGCTGAAATGCCAGAAACCGGTCCCCGGAAGCTTGTTTCCTTCCCAGTGTAAGAATTGGCTTTTGTAGTCTGGTCTGCCCTGTTCCCATGATGCACTGGGCCAGGGACAGACTAATTTGCATACAGCCAGGTTCTGAAACTGGGATGGTGCAATGAACTAAAAAACGGTGTTGGATCTAGCCCTGATCTCTTGACTGGGTGAGAGTATTCTGCTTAATTCAGAGACTCTGTCCATCACCACCCCTTGTTGTAAATATTTTTGTCCACCCTAAGCGTGGAAGGGTATACTCAGATGTGAGTCCCTTGCTCATTGCACCATCAGGATTCAAGCAAGCCGGGCCGAAGACGGCTGAAATGCCAGAAACCGGTCCCCGGAAGCTTGTTTCCTTCCCAGTGTAAGAATTGGCTTTTGTAGTCTGGTCTGCCCTGTTCCCATGATGCACTGGGCCAGGGACAGACTAATTTGCATACAGCCAGGTTCTGAAACTGGGATGGTGCAATGAGCTAAAAAACGGTGTTGGATCTAGCCCTGATCTCTTGACTGGGTGAGAGTATTCTGCTTAATTCAGAGACTCTGTCCATCACCACCCCTTGTTGTAAATATTTTTGTCCACCCTAAGCGTGGAAGGGTATACTCAGATGTGAGTCCCTTGCTCATTGCACCATCAGGATTCAAGCAAGCCGGGCCGAAGACGGCTGAAATGCCAGAAACCGGTCCCCGGAAGCTTGTTTCCTTTCCAGTGTAAGAATTGGCTTTTGTAGTCTGGTCTGCCCTGTTCCCATGATGCACTGGGCCAGGGACAGACTAATTTGCATACAGCCAGGTTCTGAAACTGGGATGGTGTAATGAGCTAAAAAACGGTGTTGGATCTAGCCCTGATCTCTTGACTGGGTGAGAGTATTCTGCTTAATTCAGAGACTCTGTCCATCACCACCCCTTGTTGTAAATATTTTTGTCCACCCTAAGCGTGGAAGGGTATACTCAGATGTGAGTCCCTTGCTCATTGCACCATCAGGATTCAAGCAAGCCGGGCCGAAGACGGCTGAAATGCCAGAAACCGGTCCCCGGAAGCTTGTTTCCTTCCCAGTGTAAGAATTGGCCTTTGTAGTCTGGTCTGCCCTGTTCCCATGATGCACTGGGCCAGGGACAGACTAATTTGCATACAGCCAGGTTCTGAAACTGGGATGGTGCAATGAGCTAAAAAACGGTGTTGGATCTAGCCCTGATCTCTTGACTGGGTGAGAGTATTCTGCTTAATTCAGAGACTCTGTCTATCACCACCCCTTGTTGTAAATATTTTTGTCCACCCTAAGCGTGGAAGGGTATACTCAGATGTGAGTCCCTTGCTCATTGCACCATCAGGATTCAAGCAAGCCGGGCCGAAGACGGCTGAAATGCCAGAAACCGGTCCCCGGAAGCTTGTTTCCTTCCCAGTGTAAGAATTGGCTTTTGTAGTCTGGTCTGCCCTGTTCCCATGATGCACTGGGCCAGGGACAGACTAATTTGCATACAGCCAGGTTCTGAAACTGGGATGGTGCAATGAGCTAAAAAACGGTGTTGGATCTAGCCCTGATCTCTTGACTGGGTGAGAGTATTCTGCTTAATTCAGAGACTCTGTCCATCACCACCCCTTGTTGTAAATATTTTTGTCCACCCTAAGCGTGGAAGGGTATACTGAGATGTGAGTCCCTTGCTCATTGCACCATCAGGATTCAAGCAAGTTGGGCCGAAGACGGCTGAAATGCCAGAAACCGGTCCCCGGAAGCTTGTTTCCTTCCCAGTGTAAGAATTGGCTTTTGTAGTCTGGTCTGCCCTGTTCCCATGATGCACTGGGCCAGGGACAGACTAATTTGCATACAGCCAGGTTCTGAAACTGGGATGGTGCAATGAGCTAAAAAACGGTGTTGGATCTAGCCCTGATCTCTTGACTGGGTGAGAGTATTCTGCTTAATTCAGAGACTCTGTCCATCACCACCCCTTGTTGTAAATATTTTTGTCCACCCTAAGCGTGGAAGGGTATACTCAGATGTGAGTCCCTTGCTCATTGCACCATCAGGATTCAAGCAAGCCGGGCCGAAGACGGCTGAAATGCCAGAAACCGGTCCCCGGAAGCTTGTTTCCTTCCCAGTGTAAGAATTGGCTTTTGTAGTCTGGTCTGCCCTGTTCCCATGATGCACTGGGCCAGGGACAGACTAATTTGCATACAGTCAGGTTCTGAAACTGGGATGGTGCAATGAGCTAAAAAACGGTGTTGGATCTAGCCCTGATCTCTTGACTGGGTGAGAGTATTCTGCTTAATTCAGAGACTCTGTCCATCACCACCCCTTGTTGTAAATATTTTTGTCCACCCTAAGCGTGGAAGGGTATACTCAGATGTGAGCCCCTTGCTCATTGCACCATCAGGATTCAAGCAAGCCGGGCCGAAGACGGCTGAAATGCCAGAAACCGGCTTTTGTAGTCTGGTCTGCCCTGTTCCCATGATGCACTGGGCCAGGGACAGACTAATTTGCATACAGCCAGGTTCTGAAACTGGGATGGTGCAATGAGCTAAAAAACGGTGTTGGATCTAGCCCTGATCTCTTGACTGGGTGAGAGTATTCTGCTTAATTCAGAGACTCTGTCCATCACCACCCCTTGTTGTAAATATTTTTGTCCACCCTAAGCGTGGAAGGGTATACTCAGATGTGAGTCCCTTGCTCATTGCACCATCAGGATTCAAGCAAGCCGGGCCGAAGACGGCTGAAATGCCAGAAACCGGTCCCCGGAAGCTTGTTTCCTTTCCAGTGTAAGAATTGGCTTTTGTAGTCTGGTCTGCCCTGTTCCCATGATGCACTGGGCCAGGGACAGACTAATTTGCATACAGCCAGGTTCTGAAACTGGGATGGTGTAATGAGCTAAAAACGGTGTTGGATCTAGCCCTGATCTCTTGACTGGGTGAGAGTATTCTGCTTAATTCAGAGACTCTGTCCATCACCACCCCTTGTTGTAAATATTTTTGTCCACCCTAAGCGTGGAAGGGTATACTCAGATGTGAGTCCCTTGCTCATTGCACCATCAGGATTCAAGCAAGCCGGGCCGAAGACGGCTGAAATGCCAGAAACCGGTCCCCGGAAGCTTGTTTCCTTCCCAGTGTAAGAATTGGCTTTTGTAGTCTGGTCTGCCCTGTTCCCATGATGCACTGGGCCAGGGACAGACTAATTTGCATACAGCCAGGTTATGAAACTGGGATGGTGCAATGAGCTAAAAAACGGTGTTGGATCTAGCCCTGATCTCTTGACTGGGTGAGAGTATTCTGCTTAATTCAGAGACTCTGTCCATCACCACCCCTTGTTGTAAATATTTTTGTCCACCCTAAGCGTGGAAGGGTATACTCAGATGTGAGTCCCTTGCTCATTGCACCATCAGGATTCAAGCAAGCCGGGCCGAAGACGGCTGAAATGCCAGAAACCGGTCCCCGGAAGCTTGTTTCCTTCCCAGTGTAAGAATTGACTTTTGTGGTCTGGTCTGCCCTGTTCCCATGATGCACTGGGCCAGGGACAGACTAATTTGCATACAGCCAGGTTCTGAAACTGGTATGGTGCAATGAGCTAAAAAACGGTGTTGGATCTAGCCCTGATCTCTTGACTGGGTGAGAGTATTCTGCTTAATTCAGAGACTCTGTCCATCACCACCCCTTGTTGTAAATATTTTTGTCCACCCTAAGCGTGGAAGGGTATACTCAGATGTGAGTCCCTTGCTCATTGCACCATCAGGATTCAAGCAAGCCGGGCCGAAGACTGCTGAAATGCCAGAAACCGGTCCCCGGAAGCTTGTTTCCTTCCCAGTGTAAGAATTGGCTTTTGTAGTCTGGTCTGCCCTGTTCCCATGATGCACTGGGCCAGGGACAGACTAATTTGCATACAGCCAGGTTCTGAAACTGGGATGGTGCAATGAGCTAAAAAACGGTGTTGGATCTAGCCCTGATCTCTTGACTGGGTGAGAGTATTCTGCTTAATTCAGAGACTCTGTCCATCACCACCCCTTGTTGTAAATATTTTTGTCCACCCTAAGCGTGGAAGGGTATACTCAGATGTGAGTCCCTTGCTCATTGCACCATCAGGATTCAAGCAAGCCGGGCCGAAGACAGCTGAAATGCCAGAAACCGGTCCCCGGAAGCTTGTTTCCTTCCCAGTGTAAGAATTGGCTTTTGTAGTCTGGTCTGCCCTGTTCCCATGATGCACTGGGCCAGGGACAGACTAATTTGCATACAGCCAGGTTCTGAAACTGGGATGGTGCAATGAGCTAAAAAACGGTGTTGGATCTAGCCCTGATCTCTTGACTGGGTGAGAGTATTCTGCTTAATTCAGAGACTCTGTCCATCACCACCCCTTGTTGTAAATATTTGTGTCCACCCTAAGCGTGGAAGGGTATACTCAGATGTGAGTCCCTTGCTCATTGCACCATCAGGATTCAAGCAAGCCGGGCCGAAGACGGCTGAAATGCCAGAAACCGGTCCCCGGAAGCTTGTTTCCTTCCCAGTGTAAGAATTGGCTTTTGTAGTCTGGTCTGCCCTGTTCCCATGATGCACTGGGCCAGGGACAGACTAATTTGCATACAGCCAGGTTCTGAAACTGGGATGGTGCAATGAGCTAAAAAATGGTGTTGGATCTAGCCCTGATCTCTTGACTGGGTGAGAGTATTCTGCTTAATTCAGAGACTCTGTCCATCACCACCCCTTGTTGTAAATATTTTTGTCCACCCTAAGCGTGGAAGGGTATACTCAGATGTGAGTCCCTTGCTCATTGCACCATCAGGATTCAAGCAAGCCGGGCCGAAGACGGCTGAAATGCCAGAAACCGGTCCCCGGAAGCTTGTTTCCTTTCCAGTGTAAGAATTGGCTTTTGTAGTCTGGTCTGCCCTGTTCCCATGATGCACTGGGCCAGGGACAGACTAATTTGCATACAGCCAGGTTCTGAAACTGGGATGGTGTAATGAGCTAAAAAACGGTGTTGGATCTAGCCCTGATCTCTTGACTGGGTGAGAGTATTCTGCTTAATTCAGAGACTCTGTCCATCACCACCCCTTGTTGTAAATATTTTTGTCCACCCTAAGCGTGGAAGGGTATACTCAGATGTGAGTCCCTTGCTCATTGCACCATCAGGATTCAAGCAAGCCGGGCCGAAGACGGCTGAAATGCCAGAAACCGGTCCCCGGAAGCTTGTTTCCTTCCCAGTGTAAGAATTGGCTTTTGTAGTCTGGTCTGCCCTGTTCCCATGATGCACTGGGCCAGGGACAGACTAATTTGCATACAGCCAGGTTCTGAAACTGGGATGGTGCAATGAGCTAAAAAACGGTGTTGGATCTAGCCCTGATCTCTTGACTGGGTGAGAGTATTCTGCTTAATTCAGAGACTCTGTCTATCACCACCCCTTGTTGTAAATATTTTTGTCCACCCTAAGCGTGGAAGGGTATACTCAGATGTGAGTCCCTTGCTCATTGCACCATCAGGATTCAAGCAAGCCGGGCCGAAGACGGCTGAAATGCCAGAAACCGGTCCCCGGAAGCTTGTTTCCTTCCCAGTGTAAGAATTGGCTTTTGTAGTCTGGTCTGCCCTGTTCCCATGATGCACTGGGCCAGGGACAGACTAATTTGCATACAGCCAGGTTCTGAAACTGGGATGGTGCAATGAGCTAAAAAACGGTGTTGGATCTAGCCCTGATCTCTTGACTGGGTGAGAGTATTCTGCTTAATTCAGAGACTCTGTCCATCACCACCCCTTGTTGTAAATATTTTTGTCCACCCTAAGCGTGGAAGGGTATACTGAGATGTGAGTCCCTTGCTCATTGCACCATCAGGATTCAAGCAAGTTGGGCCGAAGACGGCTGAAATGCCAGAAACCGGTCCCCGGAAGCTTGTTTCCTTCCCAGTGTAAGAATTGGCTTTTGTAGTCTGGTCTGCCCTGTTCCCATGATGCACTGGGCCAGGGACAGACTAATTTGCATACAGCCAGGTTCTGAAACTGGGATGGTGCAATGAGCTAAAAAACGGTGTTGGATCTAGCCCTGATCTCTTGACTGGGTGAGAGTATTCTGCTTAATTCAGAGACTCTGTCCATCACCACCCCTTGTTGTAAATATTTTTGTCCACCCTAAGCGTGGAAGGGTATACTCAGATGTGAGTCCCTTGCTCATTGCACCATCAGGATTCAAGCAAGCCGGGCCGAAGACGGCTGAAATGCCAGAAACCGGTCCCCGGAAGCTTGTTTCCTTTCCAGTGTAAGAATTGGCTATTGTAGTCTGGTCTGCCCTGTTCCCATGATGCACTGGGCCAGGGACAGACTAATTTGCATACAGTCAGGTTCTGAAACTGGGATGGTGCAATGAGCTAAAAAACGGTGTTGGATCTAGCCCTGATCTCTTGACTGGGTGAGAGTATTCTGCTTAATTCAGAGACTCTGTCCATCACCACCCCTTGTTGTAAATATTTTTGTCCACCCTAAGCGTGGAAGGGTATACTCAGATGTGAGTCCCTTGCTCATTGCACCATCAGGATTCAAGCAAGCTGGGCCGAAGACGGCTGAAATGCCAGAAACCGGCTTTTGTAGTCTGGTCTGCCCTGTTCCCATGATGCACTGGGCCAGGGACAGACTAATTTGCATACAGCCAGGTTCTGAAACTGGGATGGTGCAATGAGCTAAAAAACGGTGTTGGATCTAGCCCTGATCTCTTGACTGGGTGAGAGTATTCTGCTTAATTCAGAGACTCTGTCCATCACCACCCCTTGTTGTAAATAAGTATGGACATGAGCCTGTTGCCAAAATATTTAGTTTAAAACATTGTGCTTTAAAAGTATCAGCAACAAAAATATAGGCAAGATCGGTAAATATAGGTGAGTGTAGCCTGATTCCATGAACCGCAAGTATTTGTACCTTGATATCACACGCGCCCTCAAGGTGTGTGGATGTGGAGTAAAGAATACTGAATCAATACTTACCAATACATACAAACCTTTGCGGATTTGTGGTGGTCAATAATTTTGCTATGATATTCTTTTAGCACAATATTGTTCTATTCAATATTCTGACATAAACTCCTTGACTGGCACTTCGGCACCGTTTTACTTTGAGCACACTCTCCCTCTGTGACCTTTGACCTCTCTTTTAATGACTTCCGTCTCCAGGTGACGCAGACAGCAGGATGGAAAGCGCTGACTCCATTCTTTTAATTGCTTTACTGTCGCACCTTGCCCTGGACTCTGCTCCCGCATCCTGTTGCTTATCGCCCTCACCCTTGTCCCTTCCCGCACCGCGTGCCAAGAGCGACTCAGGGTCAGTGCTCAGTGCGTGGGCCGCGCGCCGCCACGCGCACCTGACACAGTGATGGCGGACAAGGGTATGGATGTTCAAAAGTATTCAGTGCACATAGAGGTTTTAAGATTTTATTCCAGCAGCACAGCAACGCGTCCACAGTACGGACAGCTGCAGGTGCAACTGAAGCAACTCTAGGGGGCAGATTTACAAGCCCCTTGCGCCTCTTTTACACCACCTGTGCGTCACTTTTGTGACGCAGCAGCGGTGTAAAAGAGGCACCATGGTGCGGGGTATTTACAACGTGACGCATCTGGGAGATGCGTCACGTTGTAAAGCACTGCGCCACCTGTAGGCGTTCCGGCGCAAGTGGCGGGGGTTCCGGCGCAGGAACGCCTCCTAAAAGTGGCTGAGTGAAATCTACAAAACTTTTCCAACACTGCTGCGTCAAAACCCTGCGCCTGCTTGAACCAGGTGTAAGGATTGACGCAGCATGTTACAGATAGGGCACCACCGAGCCTTCCTGGAGCTGCGTCGCGCTTGTGATGCAACTCCAGCAATGCGCCACCTTTACGGCAGTAGATGCGTCACGCATCTGTCCATTTTTGCCCCATGGTGCGCCACATTGTAAATGCAGCGCATCCATGGTGGTGGAGCCCTGACGCAAAATAACTGGCGCATCCCTGCTGATATGCAGGGATGCGCCAGTTATTGTAAATCTGCCCCTAGTACTCTACACTAACACTCTAAGGAACCTGGGACATAGTGTGAAAATTAACACAGAGCATTCATAGAGCTCAAAGCAGAGAAGTCTACACATCTCCCGCAATAAACAACAAAAAGGAGGGAAGAGAATAAAATAAACTTATTTACAAAAGCAAAACAAAATAAGCACAATAAAAAAATGTAGAGTAAAAGCTGTAGCAGCCACAGTATGCAAATTATCTAACAAAGTCAAGTCATTTTCCAGGAAGTTGTCTCAAACGACTTGCACCTTTACCTCTGGAGGCCACCGTACCTTTACCATTGTCTGGCGATCCAGAGCCAATCTCACAAGCACCATTTTGATCAGACCTTTGGACATGGTTGTCAAAACTTACAAGGAAACCCTCTTCAGTGTCCTCCCAATCCGGCTCTTGGGTTGTGCCCATCAGGGCATCTGGCTACTCTCCTGACATTCCAAACTCTACCATCCTGGGTAATTACACTATAAGTTGAAACCGTCTGTATTTTCATGGCTTTCCTAAACTTGGCTGCCCCTTTACTGATGAATCCTGGTCTTAAGATCCTCTCCCAATCTCCGGCTTTGGACTCATGTGCTCTAGCCTTCTACCCGCTATCATTCCAGTCTCCGACTTTACTCTGCTTTCTCCTCACTCACAAAGCAGTTTCTTTGACACCTCAAGCTTCTCCTTCTCTTCTCCACTTTTCCTTCAACCACCAGGAGCACAAACCAGATGCCGGATCCCTCCCTTTTGACAATTTAAAAGGGTTAAGTTCGGAGATAGTGTGCGGAGTTATACGGTACAGCCACAACCTTTCTCTAGGGAACTCTTCCAGTCCCCTCCATGCTTTTATGCTTCCACTACAGACCCCTTCGACACTCTGTTGAATCTCTTAACCTGACCGCTTTCATGCGGTGCGTACAGTGAAGTCGTCACATGTTTAATACTACAATGCCTAAGGAAAGCTTTAACTCCCACCAACGTGAGCTGCACACCATTGTCGGAGACTAATGTGAAAGGACACCCGTGTTGTGCAAACACTTCCTTGGTGAATCTATGACTGTGCCATTGGTGGCTTCAGAGACAAATTTCACCTTTGGCCATTTTGAAAGGTAGCAAACACAAGGAGACAATGGACGGCAAACTGAAACCTTTCAGACACTCACCACCAGACACAGATGTGGGTTAAATCTATCATCTTTAGCTCGCTTCGCCACCTCAGTTCAGACCCAGATATATGCAGACCATTCTTGACCCTGCGCCTCATGGGAACAGTCTAGCCTAACTTGCCTAGTCAGGCCTTCCCTGGACTGGAAACAAGCATCCTGGGTCCTGTTTCTGGGTAACACCCCTCATCAGCCAGGCTAGCTTGACTCCAGTGGCAAAGTGAACAAGGGACCCACATCTGGGCATACCCATCCCCCTTAGGGTGAACAAAGCAAACACAAGGAGATGATGGACGGAGCGCTGAAACTTTTCAAACACTCACCCCCAGTCACAGATCTGGGTTTAATCCATCATCATTCTTTAGCCCACTCCGCCACCCCAGTTCAGACATGGCCATATGCAAATCAGTCTGACCCTGTGCCTCATGGGAACAGTCCAGCCCGAACTGCCAAGCCATGTCTTCCCTGGACCAGAATCAAGCATCCTGGGACCGATTTCGGGGTAACAGCTCCCATCAGCCCGGCCTGCTTGACTCCAGTGGCAAAGTGAGCAAGGTACCCACGTCTGGGCATACCCTGCCACACTTAGGGCAAACAAAGCAAACACAAGGAGATGATGGACGGAGCGCTGAAACTTTTCACAGATCTGGGTTAAATCCATCACCGTTCTTTAGCTCACTTTGCCACCTCAGTTCAGTGTCTACGTGCCTCTACCTCATTGCTCGCTTCTCTATCTCTCTCTCTACGTGTCTCTAGCTCACCGCTCTGTCGCGACCTCTCTCTAGCTTGCTCTCTCGCTAATTCCATATCAACCTCATCTCCCTTTTTGTAACCCACCTCTTTCCTCCCTACTGCTCATCTCTCAAACTTTACTTTTCTCTCTGCCTCAATGCTTTCCATCCCTCACCTGTTTTTCAATAGTACTTGTTATTTCGTAATACTTTTCTCATTACCTCACACCCCTACGTGTCTACCTCTACCTCTCTCATACTCTATTTCTAAATAACCTCTCCTCCAACCTCTGCTCCATCTCTCCTTCACCCCAATATATCCACCCCAACCCTCTCTCTACATTTCCTTCTCCTTCCTGTAGCTCTCGTCATTCCACTCTTGCCGCCTCATCTCTCTCTCTACTATAGTTCTCTACTTCACCGCTCTCACTGTGCTGTTCTCTGTACCTCTCTTCGGTACATACCAATTCTCCTACTCAGTCTAGTGGGAAGTCACTTACATGGCAGAGAACTTTACACAGTGAGAACAGAGAGGAGGGACAGAGAAGTGTATACGGAGAACAGAGAGGAGGGACTTACTAAGGAGAGAAGTGCACACTGAGAACACAGAGAAAGGACTTACTAGGCCGAGAAATGCACACTGAGAACATAGAGATTACAGCAGGAGATCAGAGCACGCGAACCTCCCAAACGTCCCCGAAGAACAGATACAAAACTTTAGACAAATGCCCCCTGGTTCACTTCAGAACTAACAAAAGCCCATCTATTATGCAGAAAAGCCGAACACAAGTGGCGTAGAACGTACGACACGGCAGACAGACTTTTATATATTCAGCTGAGGAAAATATATCATTTCAACATTAAAACAGCTAAAAAAGTCTTCTATACTAACGCATTACTGAGTCCAAACAGAAACAAAAAACTCTATTCTCGATAGTGAAGACTTTCACCCAGCCCAGAGCGCTACAACCTGAAATTCCCCCATCACAAGAGTTTTGTAACCAAATAGCCGACTTTTTTGAGGAGAAAATCGACGCAATCCAAAAAAAATTTCCTCTACCTCAAACGGCCCAGATTTCAAGTATATCTGCGCAGAAAGTAATCCCAGTCAGAAGTCTTAATAACTTCACACCGGTCAATCTAGATCAAACCAGAGAAGTCATTCTGGCATGCAAATCAGGATCTCCCTCAGACCCTTGCCCCCCCAGAATTCTCCATCAACTCATTGATGTGGTAAACCCAATCATAAATAAGATTGTTAACTCCTCCCTTAGCACGGGGATCGTGCCACGGGAATGGAAACAGGGAATAGTAAAACCCCTGATGAAAAAATCTAATAAATCCCCATCTGACTTTACTAATCTCCGCCCAATATCTCTCCTCCCTGTCCTAGGAAAAATTACCGAACAAATGGTTTATAGAGAACTCAAAAGACATCTCGAAGTACACGACGTACTCCATCCCCAACAATCAGGTTTTCGCCCCCATCACTCTACGGAAACGGCACTGATTGAATTAACAGACTCTATAAAGCTGCTGCAGGATCAGAAGAAGAACGCTGTTCTTATTCTTCTAGACCTCACAGCGGCGTTCGATACCATTTCGCAATCCATTCTGCTTAGCAGATTGAAAGATATCGGTATCTCAGAGGTGGTTCTTGCGTGGATAACTTCCTTTTTAACCGACAGGTCCCAAATGATCACCCTAGGTCCTTTCCTCTCCAAAGAGAAGAGGGTTCCATCAGGAGTCCCTCAGGGCTCCATTTTGAGCCCTCTACTCTTCAATATTTACCTAATTCCACTCATATCTCTGATTGAGTCATTCGGCATACTGGTAACATCGTATGCCGATGATACGCAACTCATCGTACCTCTAGAGGAACATTCCACTAAGGCTGAGCAAAACCTCAAAAGCTGTCTGAAGGCTGTCTTTCATTGGATGGATATAAACCATCTAAAATGCAATTTCAGCAAGACAGAAATCCTCCCAATGGAAAAAAAGCCAATTTCTGCCCAGGCCTATGGTGGCCTGAAGACTCAGCTGCTCCCCCCCAGATCGTAGTAACAGCAAGGAATCTTGGAGTTCTGTTTGACGCCGATTTGTCTTTCGACCAACACGTTAGGACTGTGGCTGGCCGCTGCTTCGGCATCATAAAGTCTCTGAAAAAATTCTTTTGACTTTTTACCGTTAGACTCTAGAAAAACCGTAGCAGTGGCTTTAATTCTCGCACACCTAGACTACTGCAACGGTCTCCTGGCTGGCGCAAAAAAATCTACACTTAAAAAACTCCAAAGTGTACTCCACTCTGCAGCCAGATTAGTTTTAAAACTATCCAGGAAATCTTCCATATCAGCGGCTTTAAAAACTCTACACTGGCTCCCACTTCATAAGAGAATATTCTTCAAAATTCTTATTGTTGCATTCCGGGCATTCAATAACACCGGCCCGAAATATCTTACCAGGCGCTTCCCCCACTACAACCCTAGCAGAACCCTGCGCTCTGCCAATGACAATCAAATCCTTCCAGCAAGGTTTAATCTCAAAACCAAAGGTGGCAAAACCTTAAACTATTTGGCCACTAAAGCCTGGAACTCCATGCCTAAAAACCTTAGGTCCCAAACCCAAGAAATAGAGTTCAGGAAATTATTAAAAACCTGGATCTTTAATCTTCCTGATGAATACACCATGGCTGCCATCTAATTCTTAGCCTCTATGAAGTAATTTGATCTCTTACCAAGAAATCAGCGCCAAGATGCTCCTTCCGGAGCGAACGCTGCGCTCTACAAATACCACCACAAATACCACCACAAGGAGGAAATTACTAGGCATAGAATGGTACACAGGGAACAGAGGAGGAACTTTCTAGGCAGAGAAGTGTACACTGACAACAGAGAGAAGGGACTCACTAGGCAGAGAAGTGTGCACTGACAACAGAGAGATGGGACTCACTAGGCAGAGAAGTGTGCACTGACAACAGAGAGATGGGACTTACTAGGCAGAGAAGTGTACACTGACAACAGAGAGGTGGGACTTACTAGGCAGAGAAGTGCACACTGGCAACAGAGAGGAGGGACTTACTAGGCAGAGAAGTGTACACTGGCAACAGAGAGGAGGGACTTACTAGGCAGAGAAGTGTACACTGACAACAGAGAGGAGGGACTTACTAGGCAGAGACGTGTACAGTGAGAACAGAGAGGAGGCACTCACTAGGCAGAGAAGTGTACACTGACAACAGAGAGGAGGGACTTACTAGGCAGAGAAGTGTACACACTGAGACCAGAGAGGAGAGACTTACTAGGCAGAGACGTGTACAGTGAGAACAGAGAGGAGGCACTCACTAGGCAGAGAAGTGTACACTGAGACCAGAGAGGAGGGACTTACTAGGCAGAGAAGTGTACACTGACAACAGAGAGGAGGGACTCACTAGGCAGAGAAGTGTGCACAGGGAGAACAGAGAGGAGGGACTCACTAGGCAGAGAAGTGTACACTGAGACCAGAGAGGAGGGACTTACTAGGCAGAGACGTGTACACTGACAACAGAGAGGAGTGACTTACTAGGCAGAGAAGTGTACACTGACAACAGAGAGGAGGGACTCACTAGGCAGAGAAGTGTGCACTGACAACAGAGAGATGGGACTTACTAGGCAGAGAAGTGTACACTGGCAACAGAGAGGAGGGACTTACTAGGCAGAGAAGTGTACACTGACAACAGAGAGGAGGGACTTACTAGGCAGAGAAGTGTACACTGACAACAGAGAGGAGGGACTCACTAGGCAGAGAAGTGTGCACTGACAACAGAGAGATGGGACTTACTAGGCAGAGAAGTGTACACTGACAACAGAGAGGTGGGACTTACTAGGCAGAGAAGTGTACACTGGCAACAGAGAGGAGGGACTTACTAGGCAGAGAAGTGTACACTGACAACAGAGAGGAGGGACTTACTAGGCAGAGAAGTGTACACTGACAACAGAGAGAAGGGACTTACTAGGCAGAGACGTGTACAGTGAGAACAGAGAGGAGGCACTCACTAGGCAGAGAAGTGTACACTGACAACAGAGAGGAGGGACTTACTAGGCAGAGAAGTGTACACACTGAGACCAGAGAGGATAGACTTACTAGGCAGAGACGTGTACAGTGAGAACAGAGAGGAGGCACTCACTAGGCAGAGAAGTGTTCACTGACAACAGAGAGGAGGGACTTACTATGCAGAGAAGTGCACACTGAGACCAGAGAGGAGAGACTTACTAGGCAGAGACGTGTACACTGACAACAGAGAGGAGTGACTTACTAGGCAGAGAAGTGTACACACTGAGACCAGAGAGGAGAGACTTACTAGGCAGAGAAGTGTACACTGACAACAGAGAGGAGGGACTTACTAGGCAGAGAAGTGCACACTGAGACCAGAGAGGAGAGACTTACTAGGCAGAGACGTGTACAGTGAGAACAGAGAGGAGGCACTCATTAGGCAGAGAAGTGTACACTGACAACAGAGAGGAGGGACTTACTAGGCAGAGAAGTGTACACACTGAGACCAGAGAGGAGAGACTTACTAGGCAGAGAAGTGTACACTGACAACAGAGAGGAGGGACTTACTAGGCAGAGAAGTGTACACTGACAACAGAGAGGAGGGACTTACTAGGCAGAGAAGTGTGCACTGACAACAGAGAGGAGGGACTTACTAGGCAGAGAAGTGTGCACTGACAACAGCGAGGAGGGACTCACTAGGCAGAGAAGTGTGCACAGGGAGAACAGAGAGGAGGGACTCACTAGGCAGAGAAGTGTACACTGACAACAAAGAGGAGGGACTTACTAGGCAGAGATGTGTACACTGACAACAGAGAGGAGGGACTCACTAGGCAGAGAAGTGTGCACTGACAACAGAGAGATGGGACTTACTAGGCAGAGAAGTGTACACTGAGACCAGAGAGGAGAGACTTACTAGGCAGAGACGTGTACAGTGAGAACAGAGAGGAGGCACTCACTAGGCAGAGAAGTGTACACTGACAACAGAGAGGAGAGACTTACTAGGCAGAGAAGTGTGCACTGACAACAGAGAGATGGGACTTACTAGGCAGAGAAGTGTACACTGAGACCAGAGAGGAGAGACTCACTAGGCAGAGAAGTGTACACTGACAACAGAGAGGAGGGACTTACTAGGCAGAGAAGTGTACACTGACAACAGAGAGGAGGGACTCACTAGGCAGAGAAGTGTGCACTGACAACAGAGAGATGGGACTTACTAGGCAGAGAAGTGTACACTGAGACCAGAGAGGAGAGACTTACTAGGCAGAGACGTGTACAGTGAGAACAGAGAGGAGGCACTCACTAGGCAGAGAAGTGTACACTGACAACAGAGAGGAGAGACTTACTAGGCAGAGAAGTGTGCACACTGAGACCAGAGAGGAGAGACTTACTAGGCAGAGACGTGTACACTGACAACAGAGAGGAGTGACTTACTAGGCAGAGAAGTGTACACTGACAACAGAGAGGAGGGACTCACTAGGCAGAGAAGTGTGCACTGACAACAGAGAGATGGGACTTACTAGGCAGAGAAGTGTGCACAGGGAGAACAGAGATGAGGGACTCACTAGGCAGAGAAGTGTACACTGACAACAGAGAGGAGGGACTTACTAGGCAGAGATGTGTACACTGACAACAGAGAGGAGGGACTTACTAGGCAGAGAAGTGTACACTGACAACAGAGAGGAGTGACTTACTAGGCAGAGAAGTGTACACACTGAGACCAGAGAGGAGAGACTTACTAGGCAGAGAAGTGTACACTGACAACAGAGAGGAGGGACTTACTAGGCAGAGAAGTGCACACTGAGACCAGAGAGGAGAGACTTACTAGGCAGAGACGTGTACACACTGAGACCAGAGAGGATAGACTTACTAGGCAGAGACGTGTACAGTGAGAACAGAGAGGAGGCACTCACTAGGCAGAGAAGTGTTCACTGACAACAGAGAGGAGGGACTTACTATGCAGAGAAGTGCACACTGAGACCAGAGAGGAGAGACTTACTAGGCAGAGACGTGTACACTGACAACAGAGAGGAGTGACTTACTAGGCAGAGAAGTGTACACACTGAGACCAGAGAGGAGAGACTTACTAGGCAGAGAAGTGTACACTGACAACAGAGAGGAGGGACTTACTAGGCAGAGAAGTGCACACTGAGACCAGAGAGGAGAGACTTACTAGGCAGAGACGTGTACAGTGAGAACAGAGAGGAGGCACTCATTAGGCAGAGAAGTGTACACTGACAACAGAGAGGAGGGACTTACTAGGCAGAGAAGTGTACACACTGAGACCAGAGAGGAGAGACTTACTAGGCAGAGAAGTGTACACTGACAACAGAGAGGAGGGACTTACTAGGCAGAGAAGTGTACACTGACAACAGAGAGGAGGGACTTACTAGGCAGAGAAGTGTGCACTGACAACAGAGAGGAGGGACTTACTAGGCAGAGAAGTGTGCACTGACAACAGCGAGGAGGGACTCACTAGGCAGAGAAGTGTGCACAGGGAGAACAGAGAGGAGGGACTCACTAGGCAGAGAAGTGTACACTGACAACAAAGAGGAGGGACTTACTAGGCAGAGATGTGTACACTGACAACAGAGAGGAGGGACTCACTAGGCAGAGAAGTGTGCACTGACAACAGAGAGATGGGACTTACTAGGCAGAGAAGTGTACACTGAGACCAGAGAGGAGAGACTTACTAGGCAGAGACGTGTACAGTGAGAACAGAGAGGAGGCACTCACTAGGCAGAGAAGTGTACACTGACAACAGAGAGGAGAGACTTACTAGGCAGAGAAGTGTGCACTGACAACAGAGAGATGGGACTTACTAGGCAGAGAAGTGTACACTGAGACCAGAGAGGAGAGACTCACTAGGCAGAGAAGTGTACACTGACAACAGAGAGGAGGGACTTACTAGGCAGAGAAGTGTACACTGACAACAGAGAGGAGGGACTCACTAGGCAGAGAAGTGTGCACTGACAACAGAGAGATGGGACTTACTAGGCAGAGAAGTGTACACTGAGACCAGAGAGGAGAGACTTACTAGGCAGAGACGTGTACAGTGAGAACAGAGAGGAGGCACTCACTAGGCAGAGAAGTGTACACTGACAACAGAGAGGAGAGACTTACTAGGCAGAGAAGTGTGCACACTGAGACCAGAGAGGAGAGACTTACTAGGCAGAGACGTGTACACTGACAACAGAGAGGAGTGACTTACTAGGCAGAGAAGTGTACACTGACAACAGAGAGGAGGGACTCACTAGGCAGAGAAGTGTGCACTGACAACAGAGAGATGGGACTTACTAGGCAGAGAAGTGTGCACAGGGAGAACAGAGATGAGGGACTCACTAGGCAGAGAAGTGTACACTGACAACAGAGAGGAGGGACTTACTAGGCAGAGATGTGTACACTGACAACAGAGAGGAGGGACTTACTAGGCAGAGAAGTGTACACTGACAACAGAGAGGAGGGACTCACTAGGCAGAGAAGTGTGCACTGACAACAGAGAGATGGGACTTACTAGGCAGAGAAGTCTGCACAGGGAGAACAGAGATGAGGGACTCACTAGGCAGAGAAGTGTACACTGACAACAGAGAGGAGGGACTTACTAGGCAGAGATGTGTACACTGACAACAGAGAGGAGGGACTTACTAGGCAGACACGTGTGCACTGACAACCAGACAGGAGGGTCTTACTAGGCAGAGAAGTGTGCACTGACAACAGAGAGGAGGGACTCACCAGGCAGAGAAGTGCACACTAACAACAGAGAGGAGGGACTTGCTAGGCAGAGAAGTGTACACTGACAACAGAGAGGAGAGACTTACCAGGGAGAGAAGTGTGCTCTGACAACAGAGAGGAGGGACTTACTAGGCAGAGAAGTGCACACTGACAACAGAGAGGAGGGACTTACCAGGCAGAGAAGTGTGCACTGACAACAGAGAGGAGGGACTTACTAGGCAGAGACGTGTACACTGAGAACAGAGTGGGGGGCCTATTAGGCAGATATGTGTGCATGGGGAGGAGGGACTTACCAGGCAGATAAGGGTACACAGGGAGAACAGAGAGTAGTACTAGGTGGAGAAGTGTATACTGGGAGCAGAGTGGAAGGAGCTATTAGGCAGATATGTGTGCACTGGGTACAGAGAGCAGGGACTCACTAGGCAGAAAAGTGTACACTGAAAACAAAGAGGAGGGGCAAATCGGTGAAAATAATTAAAGAAGTTACCAGGTTTCACCTCTTGGAATGGTGGAACTCTTTGTAAATGCTTTGATTTTTACTGTTGCAGTGAAGGGGCCTTTTTCTGAATAGCATTAGCCAGAAGTTAAAGCTATAATTTCAAGTACTATTTTATGATGGCATATTTTAATATTATGCACTAGTCACCAAATACTTCACCTCACACTGTGCGTCCTTTGAGGGGAGAAATTGTGTAGATACTGAATTGTAAAATCTTGTTTCTGCAATACCAAAAGCAAACATTGGCAAAGCCTATAGGATTCACCTCTGTCAAGGGACTATTAGGTTTTGGCAATGCTTGTTGATACACTCGCCTCTGCCACTGCATTGCTATGTCAGTCAATAATACCGCTAGCTCCCCCAACCCTCTACCCCCCTGCACACACACACACTGGAACATTTTGCTGAGGGCAGAGCAGCCCCTTCTTCAACTGCTGGACAGTGAAATGTGGACACCAGGCAGGCATCAGACTGTGTACTCTTGACTATTTCAATCTCCTGCTACTATTCTTCAATCATGTTTTCAGATTACTCTGAGACCATAAATTCCTTCAAACTTACAAACACAAGTTTTCCTTTAACTAAGACCCTGCTGGTCATGTGCTCTATTTTCCAGTGAACTCTTCACCTCTTCTTGCATTGCATGAGATTTGCACCTACACCACTCTTTCACCATGTATACTTTTATATCGCTTTCTACTGCTGCCTTCTGTAGTGTATTTCTTCACATTTCATTTCCCCTCCAACATTCCCCCCTCTAGTTGATATTTCATCTATTGGTTCTAAACCTTGGTCTGCACTTGGCACTAGGTGATATATCTTGCCCTGAGCATCTACTACTGCTGTTTGTGTCCTTACTGGAAACATTCCTACAGCCTTTGTACTGATCCTTCTACAACATGCTAAAAATAATTGAATACCTCATTATATCAAGACCAGGGTCACAAGAGCAGGCAACAAGGCTCCCACCAATCCCAACATCCAGAATGGTTGAAAAGAAAACCATCCACTAAGCCAATTATCTGGGGCACCTCCTTCATCTCCCATTTTCTTCTGTAGATTATACAAAGTTTGTATAGCCTCCGACAGAGTTCCATTGTCTGCCTCGTTCTCTGGGACATAGGTACAGCAAGCAGTTCCAATTTTTACACGTACCCCTCCTTCCATGGCCATCATAAGGTCAAGTACATAACTGTGCAGCATTACCAGCAGTCTTACTTTATGGCATCATATACATCTTTCATATTATTTATGGATCTCCTGAGTTCCCATCGAGTTATCTGTAGCCATCGAGCAGTTGCCTTTGCCTGAACAAATGTCAAAATACATCCCAAGAACAATTGTGCATCATTAAACAACCGGTATTCTTGGGGAACATAATTCCAAGTGGTAGTATCATAATACTCTTCAGTTCTCCTTCGGTAATGATGTAACAAAGTCATTGGATGGCTCATGGCGTGTTCATGAAGTTTTGACAAATCAGCTCCAGGAAATTCCAAAACAGAGGTGTGCAAGGTGGCCATGTTCCAGAGGCCATTCCATTTTGGGAGTACCTGAAGGTGCAGTAGTTCTCCATACTGCCAATATTAATCCATGAGGCTGGAGGTGCCCCCCTGCATGTCATTGTTATCTATTGCAGCACTGCAGTTGATGAAACAAATAGAAACAGACATTAATTGCATGACTGTCTGAGGACTTAATATATCATCTCTCTCAATATATCCTCTACCTCAACTCTTTGACTCATCGCAAACCTCTTGCTACTACTCTTTCCAATGCACTACCCTATTTTTCGCCTTATACCTCTATCAATATATCCTCTATCTCCACTCCTCATTCATCCCAAACCCCACCCCGCTTCTATGATGCACAAAATAACCCTTTCTAGACTCTTCCTTACTCTACCACTCCTTGCATCACCCCATACCTCTTTTACTATTTCGATCCCCAAAACAAGCCTTTCTACACCCTTCACTCTGACTCTTCCCCTTCCATCTCCCTTTACTCATCCCACGCCTCCTCCTACAGCTGTCAGCTCCATCACAAACAAGAAAAATATTTATAAATCCTTCTCTCTTCTATCCCTCCACTATCATTTTAAATCCATAGAACAGACTAACATGTCCACCTCTCAAATTAATGTGATATTTCACTATACTAATTCACCACTAATCCTTATGGGTTCCAGAGTAGCATGCTACTTGCCCAAAAAATGCTTCAAAACCTCATCAGGGGTATAAGGCGCTGCATAAATGCAAACCTTTTTCCCTCTTCTATCCCTCTGCTACCCTTCTCTATCCAAATAACTGAATAACATACCCAGCACTCAATTTACTTTCATATTTCAATATACTAATTCACCACTAATCCTTTATGGGTTCCGTAGTAGTGTGCTACTCGCCGGAAAAATAAAACTGCTTCAACACCCCATCAGGGATAGCAAGCACTATATAAATGCAAATGTTTTTCCAGCTTCTATCCCTCCACTATCCTTCTCAATCCAAATAACTGACTAACATATCCTCCACTCAAATTACTTTTATATTTCACTATACTAATTCACCACTAATCCTTTATGGGTTCCGGAGTAGCGCGCTACCCACCCAAAAAGTGCTTAGATGCCTCGTCAGGGGTAGTAAGCATTATATAAATGCAATTACAATACTAAACAATGTGAGCCGAGGAGGAAGAGGCTCTTTAAAAGAGACTGGACACAATCGTTCTGGATGGATTACCTGCTCCTGTATCTAACCAGGTGGAATTGAGACGAGGTGGGCGGGGCAATAAGGAGACCAAGGACGCTTCAGGCCAGATCTCTTGACAAGTGCGAAGGCAAGCCGGGCTAAACTTGCACATGTGCTATCGACTTGGCCACGATCATCGAGCTCAAAGTTCTGCTTGACTTATTTTCCACTAAACACTTATCACAACATTATAACTTTAATTGCCTTTAAGTGCAGGAAGAATAAAAGAAACTACAAAGTCCTGGCGCGCCTGCACACTGAAAGCAACCTCCTCACATCACCCACTCCACCGGACTCCACAAAGTTTAGCAGATTGGGGAAGGCCCAGACCCGCCAAGAACCCTTAAACTGGTTGTGTGCTATAGTAATGGGGTGACCTGATTTGGCACAGAGATACGGGCGTTCTAATGCTTGTAGGCCCCTTGATCAAACTGTGTGATCCTCGGCACATATGTTTATATCTCTGATAGGCTTAGAAACAGGCAGGCGACAGTACTAAGAGGTGAATGATATCTAAGGGCCAGATTCATAGAACTAACTTAAGACAAAATCCTAAACTTACTACAATTTCGGTATTCACAGAAGGCACTTACTCATTTTGGTATTCACAGAAGGCACTTACTCATTTTGGTATTCACAGAAGGCACTTACTCATTTTGGTATTCACAGAAGGCACTTACTCATTTCGGTATTCACAGAAGGCACTTACTCATTTTGGTATTCACAGAAGATAGGACTCCTAACTTTAGGACTCCTAACTGCCTTCTGTGAATACCAAAATGGTAGTAAGTTTAGGATTTTGTTAGTTCTGTGAATCGGGCCCTATGTGCTTACATTTACTTCCTTCCAGATGGCTCCTGTGATCCCACCCGATCAGAGGGTTACTGCACGTACCTTATTAAATGTTGCACACTACTGAACCCATAAGGGAGAACTGGTGCCTTAACCAGGAGCTTTTAATGCAGCACTCATCTTAGGGTGTGGTGGTAGTAGCCAACGGGTTACATGTCTTAACTTACCCCTTCAAGAGCGGGGCTAGCGGTATTAAAAGGCAGGCCCGATAGGGAAGCTGGCAGTAAGAGGACAAGGGTGGCCATATCTACTCAAACTGATCTAGAAGATCTCCTCTGTATCTGAAGAACCCCTCATCAAAGGCACCCCGTTGCTGTAGGGGGCATGTATCTGTGTGAGAGGCGGCTGGTCGTTTCAGAAGGAAAAGATAGAAGTGGGTGTCGCGCTTAGACACATCAATCAATCAATCAGAACATTTGTAAAGCGCACTACTCACCCATGAGGGTCTCGAGGCACTCAAGCCCTAGACCTGGAATGTTTAGGATTGGAGGATAACTAGTCAGGTGATGAGTATCAAACCCTCACCTCCAGGGACCGGCCATCATCACCCTTTACCGGTAAGCTAGCAGAGCGTCTTGTGAGAGGGGATGGTGCTCCATTGTCCAGCACTGGGGTCAGAGTTTCAAGGGACACTTGAGCCGACCATGGAACACTCTTCAGTCCAATCGCGGCCCCCAGAAGAGGTTGCGGCAGACGATGGGTGCTGTTGTCGCAGTTGTCCAAGTGATTTCTGACTTGAAAAATCTCATCAACAACCAGGAAGCCAATGCAAGAAAACCAGTGAGCACCTCGCACACGGAGGTCTGCTGCGAAGGAAGGTTCGGGTTGCTGCAACGCCAAAGAGCAAGGTGAGCAGATCTGGGCACGAAAAGTGGCACGTAGCCACATAACCACCCCATTAATATTCACAAATATAAGTAAAATACATAGAGTAAGCACCAGCAGTTTACTAATATTTACACTGAATTTATGCCAAAAACATGTTTCTAAATATCCCGGATGGCTGAGTAACCAAGGTGCAAAGAAAAAGGAATCTACATATCAACGGGGATGCCGGGACTGGGATCGTGGACTCCTGCTCTCACCTGCAGGTAACACAGCCAGAGAATTGGAAATTACATGGGGGATCTGAGAGACAAAACCAGGGACTGTAATTTTCCTGAAGGAGGCAGTTCCTCACATGGCTTGGAACCATCTGGTACAGACTGGCACAGGAGGAAACTGGCAATGACTGCCTTTGGCACGCTCAGCTCATTAGTGCACTAATGACGAGCATCGACTCTGGGAATATTATGTAGGAAGAAATAAAAATGACTCTTTCACTCTCCTTTTCTTTCTTTAAATGGCATTTAGTTTGTGGTAGTGCAGGTGTTTTTTCAGTGTTTTTATGTTTACACTGGTGAGGGCCATTTCCCTTTCAGTGGGGTTTTATCAGTTCTTATAGGTTGAAATCTAAAACAAGGCAGCCTACATATGATCCACTGCTTTCCTCACCAGAAAACCCACTTGTGTTTCCTTCTTACCCTGGCATCGGCTGATGCTTTGCATCATGAAAGAAGAGGTGGAAGAGGTGTGGCGCAGCGGCCAGGGTGCCTGACTCCGGGCCACAGGGTTCACGGTTCGATCCCCGGCTCCGGCGGCAGGTTAGCTCAGCACCATGTATTGTATTGTATTGTATTGTAATTGCATTTATATAGCGCTTACTACCCCTGACGAGGCGTCGAAGCGCTTTTTCGGCGGGTAGCACGCTACTCCGGGACCCACAGAGGATTAGTGTTGAATTAGTATAGTGAAACATGCAAGTACATTTTAAGTGGTGGATAGGTTAGTCAGTTATTTGGATTTGGAATTATAGCAGAAGGATAGATGAAATATGAGGTAATTTCAGTGGTGTATATTAGTCTGTTACTTGGAGTGTGAAGGATAGCGGATGGATAAAAGGAGAAGAAAGATTTGCATTCATAGAGCACTTGTTACCCCTGATGGGTGTTGAAGCGCTTTTTGGCGAGTAGCACGCCACTCCGGAACCCATAAAGGATTAGTGTTGAAAATTAGTATAGTATAAATATGAAGTAATTTGAGTAGTAGATATGTTATTCAGTTATTTGGGCAGTATATTAGTATAGTTGAATATGGAACATGGAATTTGAGAAGTGAACATGTTAGTCTGTTAATTTTTATTGAAAAAAGTATAGTGGAGAGATAAAAGAGTGAAGGTTTTTTTTTTTTTTATGAGAACAAGGGCAGCATTTCTGTCCCTAGTCCCGATCAGTCTCGAACAGGCCCAAACAGGCAACTACCCTTGTCCTCTCCACCCTTAGCCTCGACGCCCGGGCTGAGACGCCCTAAGCCTGGCCTTTTTTGTAGCCCTAGTAATCAGGTGACCCCTTCAGCCAATGGGAACCCGAGCCCTAACATTATCCAATCACTACATTAGCCCTAACTTCTAGAACCAATAGGAGACCAGGACCTTGCAGCCAATCTTAACCCTAGTCCAAGCACCCAATCAGTTCAAAAACCCTGCTCTCTACGTCCAGTAAAGGCCCTAGCCCTACCACTAATCCCAATCCAAGTCCAAGCAGCCAATGGTACAGGTAGCCCTAGTCCCTACTTCCAATAGCAAGCCTAACCCTACTCTTAGTCCCACACCTGGTCCAACAACCAATCACACCAGAAGCACTAAATAGCTACTTCCAATTGAAGGTCTAACCCTAGCCCTAGTCCCACCCTACTCCCAACAACCAATAACATAGGAAGCCCTAGTCCCTACTTCCTATAGAAATCCGAACCCTAGCCCTAGTCCCAACCCTGCAATGATTGAATCACAGACCGAGAAACCAGTCAGAACCCTCAAATACCCAACCAATGAGGACATTAACCCTAACCCAACAGAATCTCCCAGGAGACAGACAGGCTCAATCCACAACTTTGGACTTCAGCAGGTAAAGGCTTCACTAACTCGAAATCTAACAATACTGTTTGAATAAAGCTTTACTCCCCCTGCTGGCCAAAAAACGAATGTGACTCTGGGCAATAGCTTGCTTAATCTTCCCGACAGCCCCCAGCGCCGGGACACCTCCCTGGAGATAGCTGTGCGCTTTACAAATGCTGGTATTTACAAGAAGTGCCCACCTCATGGACAACATGTGGTGCCAGCATGTCAGAGTCTTGAGCCTCCACTCACGCCTCAGAACGACCTTCTGTGGCCTGGGAAGGGGAAGTGTCCTTGCATCTAGGAGCCCAAACCCTCTAATGGCTTCTAGTAAGGACCAGCGGTTGTCTCTCTGTATGGAAGCAGCTCTTGAAACATCAGTGACACAAGACATGAGTTGCTCCCTTTCACAGCCTTTAACACATTTAGCAGTGAAATCAATATTCTACCTAGGGGTGGGCTGACATTTCCGTTCCGCCCACGGAATGTGCGATAATTTGCACTTTCTGCCTTCCGCAAAGAAGGCAGAAAAACGGTGCAAATTTCCGCACAATCCCGGGCGGAAAGGATGTTGCTCGCCCGCCCGCCTCCCACTTCCCGCCCGCCTTATTAATTATATTTACAGGCTGGAAACAAAGTTAAATAAAACTTACCTTATTATTGAACTGCAAACTTCCCGATCGCGGCTTCTTCTTTGAAACTGCGCATGCGCAGGCTCCCGCGCATGCGCATTCCTTGCCAGGAATGCGCATTTAATTTCACTATAGATATGTACCTATCTTTGTGTATTACTTCGTATAGTAGAATAATTATGGGCCAGATGTAGGTAGGACTTATTTACCGATTCTTAATTACCGAATTTTACCGATTCGGTAATTAAGAATCGGTAAATAAGAAGGGGGGACATGTAGGAGCATCCAGATGTTTCATTTACCGAATCGGTAAAAATCTGTATTTACCGATTCGGTAAATACCGACCGGTAATGCCCATTCATTCCTATGGGCTTTGAAGCCCATAGGAATGAATGGGCATTACCGATTTGGTATTTACCGAATCGGTAAATACCGAATGTCACAAGGGTGCAGGGGGTGTCACTTTGACACCCTCTGGCACCCCCAAAAGAGGCTCGGGTGCCATGTGGCAGGCATACCTGCCCTAAGGGCAGGTCTGCCTGTCATATGGCATAGGTGTGCATGCACACATGTGCATGCACACCGGAATCGGTATTTTACCATCAAATTGATTTGATGGTAAAATACCGATTCTGTAAGGCTTGTGGGACTCAGAAGAGTCCCACCTACATCTCAAATTTACCGATTCAGTAGAAATACCGATCGGTAAATTTACCGATCGGTAATTTTACCGAATCAGTTACACATGCCCCTACATCCCATTTCTGTAATACCGGTCGGTAACGGCCGAAAATACCGATTTTCGGCCGTTACCGACCGACCTACATCGGCCCTATGTTATAAAAAAAAATCATCTTTGGTCTACATGTATTTGCATCCATTTTGCATCTATGTACCTTCCATGTACTTGTATCTGCGTGTCTATTTCTTTTATCCTGAAAAAGCATATCCAATGCACTACCCTATTTCTCATCCTGTGCATCTATTAATATCTTTAATCTAAATATACTTACCTCCTTCTTGCATCTATAGACTTTCAAAGTACTTATGGATCTATATATTTATCACTTTCTTTAAATTTAGCATTTCCAATGCACTACCCTTTTTCTCAGCCTATACTTCGCTCAATATATCTTCTAGCCCAACCTTTTGACTCATCTCAAACTTCTTTCTACTACTCCTTCCAATGCACTACTGTATCTCTCATCCTATACATCTATCAATACATCCTCTACGCCCACTCTCTCATTTATCCCAAACCCCATACCACTACTATGTTCCCCAAAATAACCCTTTCTTGACTCTCTCCTACTTTACCCCTCCTTGCATCATCTGACACCTCTTTTACTCTTTTACAAGCGCTATATAAATGCAAACCTTTTTCCCTTTTTTACCCCTCCCCAACCTTTCTCACTCCAAATAGCTGACTAATATCCACCACCCAAATTATTTTCATATTTCACCATATTAATTCACCCCTAATCCTTTATGGGTTTTCAGAGTAGCGTGCTTCTCGCCAAAAGAAGCGCTTCAACACCCCATCAGGGGTAACAAGCGCTATATAAAATACAAACCTTTTTCCTCCTCTATCCTTCTGCTATCCTTCCGAATCCAAATAACTGACTAACCTATCCACCACTTAAAATGTACTTGCATGTTTCCTATACTAATTCAACACTAATCCTTTATGGGTCCCGGAGTAGCGTGCTACTCGCGGAAAAAGCACTATAATGCCTCATCAGATGTAGGAAGCTCTTTACAAATGCAATCACAATACAATACAATACAATAGTGGGTGACAGAACTTAATACTCAGGGTGTGTGAAACTTGCATAGTTTCCTTTTATGTAATTATGCGAAATTTCACCAAAATTATGTATAATTAATTACACAAAATGGAAATCTCTCACTTCGGGGCATATTACCAAGCAATAGCGATAATTATCGCTATTGCTTGGTTAGAGATAAAATTTTACCGCTGAGCTGCGGCGATTTTTATCGCAGATAAACCTTGGTATTACCAAGGTTTATCTCCTAAGCGATAAAAAACGGCCGCAATGCATGAATATCGCTGAAAAGTCAGCGATATTCATGCATTAGCGAGCTAATGCTCTTAGCCATGTTATCCACCTCCCATTGGATAACATGGCCAAGAACTGCTCAGGGCAGGTGTTAGCTTTTGGAGATATTCGCGCTTAGCCCGAATATCTCCAAAAGTTGATAATAGGAGATAGCGATGTTAGCGACTGTTTCCAGTCGCTAACATCTTGGCACGCCCACTTTGCATGTCATTAGTGATAAATATCACTGACATGCAAAGCGGGGCCCAAGATGGTCGCTATCTCCTACTAGCTGTCGCTAACTGGTGTTAGCGACAGCTAGGTAATAGGGAGATAATTTTATCTCCGCTTTCTTGGCTTTTAAAGCCAAAAAAGCGGAGATAAACCCCCTTGATAATATGCCCCTTCATTCTATATTTTGCCATAAAGTGCCTCCTTGCATCAATTTTGGCGCAAGTTGCATTTAAACAAAACGCTTCAAACGACAACTACTCATGTTTTGTTGTTTCCATGCACTCGTCGTAATTTGCTGCCTTGAATGGCGCCAAAGTGGTGTAATCGAGTCATTTTGAGAATTTTACGTAACAAAAGTAAGGCAAAACTACAGAAAATATGTGAATATATGCTAGTTTAATTCACATTTTGCCCAGGCCTACTTTTTCCCCACTGTGTGTCAGTGTTGGAGGATGTCCTGGGTCTCTGGCTGGGCATCTGTCGAGCAGCGCTGGGGGCAGGGGGCAAGGGGGGGGCACAGATCCCTTTCATTCACATGACACTCAGCCAACCACTGGCCTTCAGCCCAGAAGACAAACACAGGAAAGCACAGGGAGGCGACAAACATGTTAAATCATGTGTGTGGCACCGGCCATAGCATGTTAGAACCGGTCATAGCTTTGATTCATACCACGCCTCGCACGCCTTCGCGCTCCTGCCGGGTGTCGAGGCGCTACCAAGCTGCACCGCCCCTTCTCACACACTGATGTCAGTGCCATGAGCTGAAACCCCGGAGCCTACGCAGAAAAGCTCGAAAAAGAATATCTTGACACTTGCTGCCTCCACTGGCAGCCGCTGGCTGTGAGTCATCCCCCAGTGACACTCATGTGGAATGAAACAGTTGTTTCTGGAGTGAGCTGTATTGTTCAGACACTCCGTGAAAGCCCCTAACATTAGCGTCAACCTAGGCCCGTTTTCATGAATTATTCTGCAAAGACAAGAATAAAAGCGCGGGTCTTGTCGTTCCAGGTTGTAAACAAAGCACGCGCGGTGGCTTTGGTTACATGTTATGTGACTCTTTACTTCAACGTTGTGACAACGCCTGGCGCGCTGTCGCCGCGGGATTAATGAAGGTGCCCGAAAAGGGTGGCGCGCGCCGAGGCGGCAGATGATGAAGCGCTGCCTGCTCAGCATCAGCAGGTAGGTGCTGTGCACCACAGGCCTGTCAAGGCGCTGCTGGGAACCGGTCTGCAGACGAGGGGGGGTGGGAAAGAAGCTGCACTGGCGAACGGACCCCCAAGAATGAGATCCAGCAGTGTGTGAGGCATGGGGGGTGCGCAGAGTTCACACGAGCTTCCAATGTGCCTTGTTTAACACACGATTCAGAAAAGGGGGTGGTGATGGGCAGAGCATCTGAATTAAGCAGAACACTCCTACCCAGTCAACAGATCAGGGCTTGATCCATCACCGTTATTTAGCTCACTGCCCCATCCCAGCTCAGAACCTGGCTACATGCAAATTAGTCTGTCCCTGGCCCAGTGCATCATGGGAACAGGGCAGACCAAACTACCAAGCCAATTCTTCACCAGAAAGGAGACAAGCTTCCGGGGACCGGTTTCTGGCATTACAGCCGTCTTCGGCCCGGCTTGCTTGAATCCTGATGGTGCAGTGAGCAAGGGACTCATGTCTGAGCATACCCTTCCACTCCTATAGTGGCCAAAACGATTCAGAACTGGGATGGTGCAGTGAGCTAAAAAAACGGTGATGGATCAAGCCCTGATCTTTGGACTGGGTAGGAGTGTTCTGCTTAATTCAGATACTCTGTCCATCACCACCCCCTTTTTGAATTGTTTAACACACTGCGCCTTTAAGCCTGGAGGTCACCTCTACATGAAGGCTTGGCACTGAAAGCTGAGGTCTCAAAGAAGCCCTTACTGTGCTAGCTAGCTAAATTTTCCTGGGCGACTTCAATCTTCACTGGGGCTCTTTGGAAGACTCGACTGCCAATCAGCTGGCCACTGTTCTCTCAGCAAACAATCGTATCCAACACTGCACTGAAACGACACACTCTAAGGGCTCAATCCTGGACCTTGTTATATCGAAAGCAGACATGCTTACTATTGCTGTCCCTATTAATGTAGACTGGTCCGACCACTTCCTCATCCCCTTCTCTCTTCACCTATCACACTCCATAACTCTTGGCCAACCTAAAAGAACTACTACCTCGTTCCGTAACACCAAAACCATTGACCTTGACACTCTGTGTGATTCTGCTATGCGTTCACTTTCAAGGTTAGACCCTAACTTGGATGTCAACGATCTCACCTCCCAATGCCTCTCAGTCCTTGCCGTCAAAATCAATAATGTTGCTCCACTTCAAAGCAAAAGGAAAAGGCCTATTCCTTCAGCCCCATGGTTCAACAAATCCCTTTATGAAGAAAGGAAGAACCTGAGAATCCTGGAGAAACAATGGAGACAATCTCCATCCACCACTAATCTTTCCACTCTACGTTCAGCAAGATCAAAATACCACAAACACATCTTCCATGAAAAAGCTTCACACTCAGAACCCTCCTCGACTCAGCCAACAACAGACCCAAAAAAGATTTGACCTCATCAAAAATCCAAACTGCTCTCCCCAACCATCAAGTCTGACAATTCCCCAAAGAAAGCAGCAGAATTCGCTATTTTCCTTGATGAAAAAGTGAAATCACTGGTGGATCAGGTCATTCATCCTACCCTCCTAGAGGAGCGCAAATCCTTATTCATTTGGCAGAACGTTGAGGTCATCTCTGAAGATGCCCTCCTCAAATGCATCCTCGAAACAAAACCCTCTAACCATTCTCTTGATCCCATCCCGAGTGACATTGACATTGATTTCTACACCCATACTCTTTCCTATTGGACCGATCTGGGTAACATCTTTCTCAGCCAAGACTCCCTTCCTGTTGTCATTAAAACAGGACCACTTACCCCACTTCTTAAAAAATCTTCCGCTGATGCAAACGACCTCAACAACTTCCACCCCATTACTAACCTCCCTTTTCTTGTGAACATCACAAAAAGATGTGTAGCGAAACAACTTTCCCTACATATTAAGGATAATAATCTTCTTGAGAATTTCCAGTCTGTTTTCATGCAAGACTGCAGCACGGAAAGAGCCCTGCTGCAAGTGATCGACGATGTGCGGCATATATTCGATTCAGTGGAGTCCAGTCTTCTGATTCTTCTAGAGAGTTTAGTTTAAGAGTTTTATATAGCGCGAACTAGACCCGATACATCGGGTATCAGAGCGCTTTACATGAGCACCAGTTTCGTTACTGAAGGACACATTCATTTTGTTAGGCACGGGGAGATTAAGTGATTTTCCCAGAATCACAGGATATTGAGCGCCGTCGCCGAGACTCAAACCTGGTTCCCCAGCTTCGAGGTCGACCGCTCTAGCCGTAAGGCTACATCTTCTTCTAGACCTTTCTGCAGCCTTTGACACTGTTAATCACTACGCTCTCCTGAACACACTTCAACAGAGAATGGGGTTGGAAGGCACAGTGCTGAAATGGTTTGCCTCATTCCTCCCGGACAGATCCCAAATGAGCAAGATAGCGAACAGTCTTTCGTCTTCATTGGCGGTGGGTCAAGGCGTCCCTCAAGGTTCTATCCTTGCACCCACTTTGTTCAATCTTTATTTGGAACCATTGGGAAAACTCCTGAGTAAATCTGGGATCCACTACAATCTCTATGCGGATGACACTCAAATCTACCTCAACGTGTCTTCCAAACACGATATCTAAAACCTCAACTCTGCTCTCAACTATATTCAAAACTAGATGTTAGATCAGCAACTCATTCTGTAGCCTTCCAAAACTGAATTCCTCCTCCTCTCTCCCTCACTCTCTCCTCCTGTTCAATCTTGGATGGGTCAGCTGAATTTACTCAATAATAAACCTATAGTATAGTTGTCGACAGCACAAAATCCCTTGGTGTACCACTTGACAAAAGGCTCAATCTACTCTCCCACATCAACTCCATTGCAAAGAACGCACAATACCAACTGCGCCTTCTCTGGGGGATTCAACGTTTCTTTCTGGAGCAAGACTTAAAAATCTTGGTCAGATCTCTGGTTCTCTATAGATTGGACTATTACAATTCTCTCCTTGCTGGCTTCCCTAAATCCCACCTCTCCCCTCTTAAATCCATTTCCCATTCAGCAGCTCGTTTTGTCTTTGGGGCCAAAAGAAGTGACCACAACACACCCATTTTGTCTAATATTCGATGGCTTCCCATCGAGGCAAGATCAATCTACAAGACGGCCTGTATCACCCACAAAGCCTTGCACACTTCCTCCCCTCGATACCTGGCGAATAAACGTAAAATCTCTGGCGGCTCTAGACCTTCACGTAATGCGGAAAATCTACTGCTTGAGCCCCCCCACCTTCAAAAGGGAAAGATCGATGGCTCAATCCTTCTCAGGCGATGCAGTCAGAATCTGGAACTCGCTTCCTCCACTGCTCCGTACCACCACCTCTGCTCGGACCTTCAAAACTGACCTCAAACCACTTCTCTTTCAAAGACACTTCCAGAACCAATACACCCATAACAAGTCCCTCAAGGAAGTTCTTTCAATTTTGTAAATTTGTAATCTATGCCTCTACGATCTTCATCCTAATGCGTTTTTTGTGTGACTGCCATCTATTGTTTTTTTAAACTTTTTTCTTTCTCGTTTGTATCTGTAACGTGTAAATATGTAAAAGTCTCCTCTTGTAACGTACTCGGTTCTATTGCGACCTTTGAGTAAAGTCTGACCTATATAAAAATGCATTAAATAAATAAATAGCCCGCTACAAGTAAGGCACTCAGTCCTAGACCCACCTTCCCTCTCTCCGACCCTCCACCCACACTCTGTAGACATGCCCGAACCTTCCTCTACACCCCCCACACATGTACAGCTCTCAGGTGTGTGCTCTGCAGCTCTCAAACGTACAACACACACAGGAAATGTTGCACAGGGGCTGCTGCACAGGGGCGCTCTCATTCTCCGCTCTGCACGACTCCACATGAAAACCTTCCAACGTGCCATGGTGGGAAATTGATGTGAGATTTCACGTCCCTGAGTTCCAGTTGCTGATCCTGACTGGAGGCGCAGCGGGCGCCATCTCACAGGATAGACTGGAGCCTGGTGAGGCGCGGGTCCTTGGAGTGAGGTCTTTGGTCCTTGGAGTGAGATCTTTGGTGTACAAAAAGAGGATCAACACAAGAGTATTGTCCAAACTTCTTAAAATCACCTCAAGATGCACTCGCGTGGACATTGATTTGGATGGGTGTGGACTAAATGACATTGAATGACCTTTCACCCTTCCAATACCACTTCTACTTCCAGGTGCTAACACTGCTCATGCGTTGGGCAATACCAGGGGGCATATTATCAATGGCCAGTGATAATTATCGCTAGCCGTGCGTAGCGATAATCATATTATCGCAGGCTATCTCTGGTATTTATTGCACAGTGGGCAACGCACAGGAATTGGACCCAGAGTTTCACACGGACGCAGTTTGTATGGATGGGCTTCCCCGGGATGAGATGGAGGAGCGCGAGGAGCAGGCTAGAACAACAGCTCTCATTAGGGGGACCCCCTCCCAATGTCCTGATTATCCATTTAGGTGGCAATGACTTAGTAACCATGGGGAGGAGGGCACTTATACAGGCCATGCAAACAGATCTGGGGACAATCACCAATAGATTAGGGCCATGCGAGCTATGGTGGTCAGAGATTGTTCCACGTAATGAATGGCGGGGGGCCAGGTCCATAGCTGCGGTAGAGCATTCACGCAAAAGGGTCAACGTGGCAATGCAGAAGTTCACGGGACGGAGAGGCTTGGGGTTCATCAGGCATGCACTGATACAGGCAAGAGTGGAAGGGTATTATGAAAAAGATGGTGTGCACTTGTTCAAAGTCGGATGGATATGTTTCTCCTTGACATGCAAGAGGCACTGGAAGCTGCGGGATGTAAGTAGGGAACTCGGAGGTGGGGGTCTCTGTCATCGACGGCAGCCTCCTCCAGAGCTGTGGCAGAGTTACAGGGCGATCTGGAGGCAGACGGGTACAGTAAGGATACCTCTGCGGCAGACTAGTACAGTAAGGGTACCTCTGCTTGGCACAGTAGGGGTGCCAGAGCCAAAGGCTGGAGCCGCAAGGAGGTTCCGGGAAAACCGCGACGGTGCCCCGTTAGTCCTTTGGGCGGTTGGGGGCCTGACCAACCGGGGGTGTGCCATACCACGCTCCGCTTGAAAAGGGCGGGAGTATCACGTGATCCAGAAGGGGATCTACAAAGGTGCTGCACTGTTCGGGCGTTGACCCACCGTGCCGGCTGGCTCATGAGGCGGGCAGGGCAGCGAGGGCCTGCCTGCCCTGGATAGCCCGTAAGATAACCCACTAAACTGCATACTTTTGTTGTATGTAAATAAACCTGCAGCAGTTCTTTTCCCATAAGCAATGTGTCCGGAGTAACCATTATATGGGCAAATGCAAAATGTTTGGGGGGAGCGGACGACGTGGGCACTAATGCGAGAAAGCAAAAGACACACAATTGATGGAGGGAATGCAGAGCCAATCAAACATTCTCCCCTAGTCAATAGATCTGGGTGAAATCCATCATTCTTTTGCTCACTTTGCCACCCCAGTTTAGACCTGGCCATATGCAAATCAGCCTTGACCCTGTGCCTCATGGGAACTGTCCAGCCCAAACTGAAACAAGCATCCTGGGACCTCCTTCTGGGTAACACCCTTCATCAGCCAGGCTAGCTTGAATCCAGTGGCAAAGTGAGCAAGGGACCCACGTCTGGGCGTACCCTCCCAATTTAGGATGAACAAAGCAAACACAAGGGGCCCAATTCACAGAACGAACTTAAGACAAAATCCTAAACTTACTACTTTTGGTATTCACAGAAGTTAGGATTTTGTCTTAAGTTTGTCTTGAAACAAACTTAAGACAGACTTAAGAAAGACTTAAGACAGACTTAAGTTAGGATTTTGTCTTAAGTCTGTCTTAAAACAAACTTAAGACAAAATCCTAACTTCTGTGAATACCAAAAGTAGTAAGTTTAGGATTTTGTCTTAAGTTAGATATGTGAATCGCCCCAAGGAGGTGATGGACGGAGCACTGAAACTTTTCAGACACTCACCCCCAGTCACAAATCTGGGATGAATCCATCACCGTTCTTTTGCCCACTCTGCCACGCTAGTTCAGACCCAGCCATATGCAAATCAGTCTGACCCTGTGCCTCATGGGAACAGTCCAGCCCGAACTGCCAATCCATGTCTTCCCTGGACCGGAATCAAGCATCCTGAGGATGTGACAGCACCAGTTGTTGACCATGTGTGGTGCTGGACTGGCTTCAGCTCTGAACTGGGCTAGTAATTCTGGGTGCCTTTTGCCTGTAGTAACTTTAGAAGTGTGTGAATCGGTGATTTTCCCTCCCTGGCTCTCCCTTTACCCACCTTGAACCCCTTCCCGTTAGTCATAGGTATTCCCCATTTTTAGCCCCTCCCCCTCTGTTTCTCTCATATTTACTACAAAAGCCTATTCCTACGAGTGAGGAGTCTGTGCCGCAGATAAACGAGCCGAAGGCGCCCCCCTGCAGATAAGGTGGCACGTGCCATCTTTCAAACGTGTGTAGTACAAGTGAAATACCACAAGACGCGCTGCAGAGTGCAGCTTGTGAATAGGTCTCAGCATCGCTAAAGACGGCATTATTAATATTAAAGGCATCTCGAACCTGCCGCCTTCATTACAAAGAGAGAACACGATAGAAATCCAGACGGTCACCCTCCGGGGCCGGGGTCAAAGGGTCATAAAGGTAAACCCCTCAAATGCCACTGCCCAGGGCGGGTGCACAGGTGCCAAAGCGGTGCATAGCGCCTTGATGTACAGCGGGCTGATGCGCGGTGCATAGCGCCTCGATCTATAGCGGGCTGATGCACGGTGCATAGCGCCTCGATCTATAGCGGGCTGATGCGCGGTGCATAGCGCCTCGATCTATAGCGGGCTGATGCGCGGTGCATAGCGCCTCGATCTATAGCGGGCTGATGCACGGTGCATAGCGCCTCGATCTATAGCGGGCTGATGCACGGTGCATAGCGCCTCGATCTATAGCGGGCTGATGCGCGGTGCAGGCGCCCCATCCTCGGAGGTCACGTGACCCGCCGTTGCTATGGCAGTCTCTGCTTTCCATGGAAGACCATGTGCCGGAATTAAACGCTGTCCCCGTGTCTGCCTCTCCTGTGACACGACTGCAATTACTGGTTTGTTTATTCCTGTTTTTAAAAGTCTTTCCTGTTTTGCTTCCTTTGCTGTTTGGCAGCACAGAAAGAACAGAGGGGCATATTATCAAGGGATATATCTCCGCTTTTTTGGCTTTAAAAGCCAAGAAAGCGGAGATAAAATTATCTCCCTATCAGCAACAGGGTGCTAACACGCAAATTCGCATGTTAGCACCCTTTTTCTCTACGCTTCCCCTGTCATCTCTAATGAGATGCAAAGGGGGCGTTCCAGAAAAAAATAATAAGAGAAATGTTGTTAAGCGACATTTCTCCTATTATCAAGGATTTCGCAAAGCCTGTTAGTGATAAAAAAAAGCAGTGCTAACCGCGGTTAGCGCTGCTATTTTACACCTGGTATTTTCCTGACATAGCCATGATATCCTATGGAAGGTGGATATCATGGCTAAGTTTGTGAGCCCCTATCATCAAGCTAACGCCAAACTTTGAGAGATTATCGTTGGTTTTCCAGCGATAATCCTCATTTGGCAGTTAGCGCGAGGATTTTTATCACTTCTGAGATAAACCTTGCTAATAGCAAGTTATGTCTGCGATAATTTCAGGCGATGCTTAGTGATAAAAAAACGTTGTTAAGCCTCGTTAGCGATAAATATCGCTAATCGTTGGTAATATGTCCCAGAGTCCGTGATATACATCGGTTCTCCTCGTCATGGCATCACGTGTCTGCACCGTTACCTCGGGGCAGAGTGCATGCACAGTATGTGTATGGCAGCAAAGGGCCTGTACCGTTGCCTCGGTGCACAGTACATGCACAGTACGTGCAGGGCGGCTGAGGGTCTGTACCGTTTCCTCGGTGCACAGTACATGCACAGTACGTGTAGGGCAGCAGATGGTCTGTAGCATGCCTCCGTGCACAGTACATGCACAGTACATGCAGGGCAGCAGAGGGTCTGTAGCATGCCTCCGTGCACAGTACATGCACAGTACGTGTAGGGCAGCAGAGGGTCTGTATCGTTGCATCGGGCGCACAGTGCATGCACAGTAGGTGCAGGGCGGCAGAGGGTCTCCATCGTTGCCTCGGTGCACAGTACATGCAGGGTGGCATAGGGTCTGTAACATTGCCTCAGTGCACAGTATGTACAGCTCAGCAGAGGTTCGGTCCATGGCCTCGGTGCACAGTGCATGTACAGTATGTGCATGGTGGCAAGGGTATGTGTACCGTTGCCTCGAGTCCATAGTACATGCACAGTACGTATGGGGAGGCATAGGGCCTCTACTGTTGCCTAGGTGCACAGTAATTGCTGGTCGGCTGAGGGTTCATAATGTTGCATAATGTACACAGTACATGCACAGCACGTGCAGGGCAGCAAAGGGTCTGTAGCGCTGCCTTGGCGCACAGTACATGCACGGTACGTGTAGGGCAGCAGATGGTCTGTAGCATGCCTCCGTGCACAGTACATGCACAGTAAGTGTAGGGCAGCAGATGGTGTGTAGCATGCCTCGATGCACAGTACATGCACAGTACATGTAGGGCAGCAGAGGGTCTGTATCGTTGCATCGGGCGCACAGTGCATGCACAGTAGGTGCAGGGCGACAGAGGGTCTCCATCGTTGCCTTGGTGCACAGTACATGCAGGGTGGCAGAGGGTCTGTAACATTGCTTCAGTGCACAGTATGTACAGCTCAGCAAAGGGTCCGTCCATGGCCTAAGTGCACAGTGCATGTACAGTATGTGCATGGTGGCACGGGTATGTACCGTTGCCTCGAGTCCATAGTACATGCACAGTACTTATAGGGAGGCATAGGGCCTCTACTGTTGCCTAGGTGCACAGTACGGGCTGGTCGGCTGAGGGTTCATAATGTTGCATCATGTACACAGTACATGCACAGCATGTGCAGGGCAGCAAAATGTTTGTAGCATGCCTCGGTGCACAGTACATGCACAGTAAGTGTAGGGCAGCAGATGGTCTGTAGCATGCCTCGGTGCACAGTACATGCACAGTATGTGTAGGGCAGCAGAGGGTCTGTACCGTTGCCTTGGTGCACGGGACGTGCTGGGCGGCAGAATGTCTGTACCATTACATCGCGTGGTCAGTATGTGCACAGTGCGTGTAGGGCGGCAGCGTTGTGATTGGTCAGAGGATCCTGGGTACCTACCAATCATAACACTGCATTGCAGCATTGTGATTGGTCAGGGGAGCAGGGGTGCCTACCAATCATAACACTGCATTGCAGCATTGTGATTGCTCCGGTGAGCCTGGCTAGTTGCCCGGCGTTAGCCGCCTATCACCCAACTTACGATTATTAAATAGAGAGGCAGGCGCTGGAGACTGGAAGACGAGAAACAGGAGTTTATTTCCGATCGGAACAGAACACGTCAAATCGGACAACAGGGTATCTTCTCGAGGTGCTCTAACAAGTTTCTCTACGGCTCCGTCTTTTATACACAGGTTTATGATGCACAAACATTCCTTATTACAATAAAGACACTTTGAAGTACAAAAAGGGCATGTTTGGGATCCCAGCTCCAGGCCTATTCCCATACCGGCCGCTCTGATGTTGTTTTCCCCTCCCAAATGTAACATGTGACTGCAATCTGAAGCCGGACATCCCAACAGGACACGAGGGCAGGACGGGGTATGTCCACGAGACCTAGTTTTATGACTTGGGACTGGGTCGAGAGGCCAGGTGTAGCCGGGGGGGGGTCATCGGAAGAGAGGAAGGGTGTTCCTGGGAGGAATGCGGGGGTGTCGGTCAGATCTAGGGGTGTGAAGGCCTTCATTAATCGCCGCTCCTCTGATGTGTGGCGAGGTCCTACTGTAGGAAGTAATAAACTGCATCTGTTGGGCTAGGTGATGGCCTGGGATCAGGCCGGGCAATCGGGCAGGGAGGAAGAGGTTACCGAAAGGGTCTGTTCTATGGGTAGGATGAGAGAGCGAGGGGCAGGGGTTCAGCACGGAGGCAGGGTCGTGTTTAGTGGTGCGTTCATGGCCCGCACAGGAGAGCCCGGGGGCTGTCGGGGCGCGGGGAGGATACTTGTGAAGCGGGAGGGGGGGGAGAGATATGCAGGCTATTGGCAGTGGGCAGAGAGGTCATGACACACAAAAATGGCTACTATCTAGGTTTGTGACGGGGCCTAAAAAAGGGGGCAAGACGGCGGGGCCACAGTGCAGTGACTCTCGTCTTACCTTCAACAGTGGCGAGGGTGAACACAAATGAATGCCGCTTATATACATATACATTGTCATTTTCCACAGTCGCCGCTTTTTAACATAAGTTAAGTCATTTATGTAATTATCATAGCTGACAGGGTGTACATATAGTCGTGTGTTGTCAATGGAATAGCATTTGTCAATACTGGTGGATTTGCATATAACCGGGTGCAGTGGATGCGACATACGAGGTGGAATACATATAAATTTACATTTGTCGTAATTAGAAAGTGACCGATAAAACATTTTCTAGGCAAAAATATGGTTGAGGGGGGTTTAGTCCAATGCGAACAATTAAGTCAAGGGGAGTAGAAAGTTCCGTAGCAAGCCATCACTTGGTAAGCACTGATAGTTCGTTTTCCTTCGTTGGCGCTGTTGAGCACCGGCGGTGGAGCTATAGGTCCAGCTCGGGTCCTTCGTTACGCGTTGCAGGGTGCGATCTGTCCTTTGCCGTTTAGGCCACAGTCCTGTTTCCTAACTAGTCTCTTTCAAGGGTGCCTCATGCTGGGCACCTGCATTTCTTTCTCAGAGCCAAAATCCACGTGGAAAGGAAAAAGGGGGTTTTGTCGGATAATCGAGGGAGGAGAGGGCGGAGTGGGATCAGATCTTTAAGACAGACCAAGGGAGCAAAGGATAACGAGCAGGCAGGCCCATCGATCGGGCAAAAAAGGGCGGGGACTTCTGGCACGTGTGGGTCGGCGAGCAGAGGGCTTCAAAGCAGCTCCCCATCCTTTCATTTCCCACGTTTAAGAGTGGTGCCTCGTCCCGCGTCTCGCTGTTCTGCAGCTCCACCTTTGGTCGCGGTCACATGTGCTTCGCGATCTGCGGCCAGGCTGTGCGTCACGTCCTGCCCCTCTCCTTCGGTGATTGTGTATCTTTGAATGGGTATAAAACAAGCTTTAGAGAACTGGCAGGAGATACATTTATACATTTCAATACCACCCTCAACCTGAAGTAGTTGGGGAAACTTTCATCGGTCACAGTCAGAAGTTATCATTATGTAGTGGGTATGCGGGCATTTTTACTGAGTTTGTTCTAAGCCTGTTGGCGTTCATTCACGACGTATATTGGAGAGAAAACAGACTTTTATTATTTCATCAACCTTGAAATCGGATTCTACGGTAGAGACTCGGTTTTCTGGCACAAGCCTGTAGTGAAGGTCATGGGAGAGGGATGGAGGCTAAACATTCTTTTCTCGGGGAGCAATAGTTAATCAGGGTCATCAGTTATACCTCGGGGTGTGGAGCTGGGGTCAATCGGGACGTTTGGACATATACTTGGGTGCAGAGGGGCGGGGCAATCTGGGCATTGTTTCTAACGAGCTGAGAACAGAACGCCACTGACATATAGTCCTCCTTTAAAACGGCTTCAGTCGTCTAACCTGTCCTTTCCTTCATTGCCAATTCAAGTTTCATCATTTTACGGAAAGGAGAGGCAGTAATATGGCAAATTATAATTGGTTTAGCTTCTGTCAATTTGTCGAACACCTTTGTGTTCGAAAACCAATGAGCCTCGTGCCGGCGGGGCACAACGTTACCGTGCAAAGGGAGGGGGAACAAGGGGGACCCTCGGAGGGAGGGTCGTCCGCAATCTAAATGAACTATTCGGTACACGTACAACATGAAGAGAGAGAAAAGGAGAAACGTGTACAATAATAGGCCATTTTTATGCGCACACAACACAAAACAGTAAGGGTCGTGTTATATAGAGACACAGACTGAGGGACAACGTAAATCATATACTACGCACACACGAATTCAGGCGGGGGGGTACATGTATTATATACAGAACTCAAGACAACACATAGTATAGTACTTGGCCAAAGATTATTTCCTCCTGCATGCTGCGCCTCCTTAGTATCCTATTTAATTCGTTTAGCCGTCTTTTGCTGTTGACCTCTGTTGCATAGTTTTACACATTCGTCAATTGTTCGGGAGCTAACCTGATCGGGCTAGTACTTACGGTGGGATTTTTGAATCGTTATTAGCGGATGGGTATTCAGGCTGAGGCAACGGGGGGTGTCAGTCGGGGGAACAAAGGGCAGCTTCTAGTTTCATACCTAAAATTTTCTTAATCTTCCAGGAGGAGGGTACATGGGTACACCTCACCCTGGAATAGTCCTGGACCTTTCCCAATTTAGTTGTCCTGTGGGCCTACTCGTAGGTGCATGTCATTCTGGGCTGCTTCATACTGCTGTAACTCGTCAAGTTCCCGTTTCGGCTCCCCCCCCCTACTTCCCCATTCCATCAGCCGTCCGATCCTCACTCAAGTTGTACAAAAGCATCTCTCTTATCCAGTCGGCGCGTGCCTTTGGGTATCCCGTCGAGTTATAGCCATCTGGTCATACACGCATGCATTCATATCACCCAAAGTCGTCATGTCCTCCGGGGTAGTCCCCATGGATACCGTATCATTTGTCCCCGCGGGATCATGGTGCGTTGCTTAGGTCTTCTCCATATTTTAGTCGATGTTCCGACGTGACCTGTAGAAAGACGGGGAAAAAGAAGGGGGTGGGGGCAGCGTTTAAAGTACATCCGCGCGCATAATCCCAAAGAGGCTTTTACTCACCAAGTACTCGACCTATCTCCCCGGGGTGCAGTCCCTTCATTCTCGGCATTTTAAGCCCAGAGGGACTGGTAGTGCGGGAGGCATAATCATTGATGAGCTGCGAAATACGTGGCATATAGAGTAAAACAGAACACCGGGACCCTTTTTGATTGCCTTATGTTGCACAAAAGTAAAAAAGGAGAAACACACGCATCAAGCTTGGACCATTCACAATTTCACTATTTCTGGGTACTTTACCTTTTTCTTTTTACTTTTTAGTAACCAACTTGCTTTATTTCGCCTGTATGCTACGTAGATCGGAAACAATGGCTATGTATTCGAACTTAACAAATCAAGGGCTACAACTATATTCTGTTTTCACAAAATCTTTATTAAAAATCGACGATGCACAAATGCAGGCCTACAACCACGTGGGCCAGCCACGGAGCAGACTGGAACTGTACATGAGGGCATATTTATCTGCGGAAAATATAACTGAGTCGGTGATTGTTTTATTTCATCAAGGTACGATAAGTGCAATAAAATCATATCGAAAATTCATTGTGGGCAAGTACCATCAGTGTCAAAAATATTCGAACTTTCGATAATACTGTAATCAATGATGCGCCAGAACTTAATATCAAATTCATTGCTCGAATGTTCAGGCAATACTCATCCCCTCCCGCCATGTGCTTCAGAAACTGCATACATATCTCATGATATCAAATCTGAGCATCCGGAACACAACGGGGAATTGCGAGTTTCGTTAGTACCGGCGCCATTTTGGGTGGGGTCGGGCGGGTCCAAGTATAGTCAAAATGTCTCCACCAACTCGTGGTCGGACCAGAACCTCTTTTGGCAGTCCAGAAGTTTCGTTTAAGGGGCAACAGAAGGGACCGGTGACATGAACCATCAATCAAAGAAAAGGGAGGGGCAACAATCTTTCCTACCGGGTCGTACTGATGTTCCACCGGAACTGATCAAATCGGAAGTCTGCAGTATTTTTGGTCATTCAAAACTGAGGCTGGCGCCAGCGTGAGGGCGCCAACGTCTCGTGGCTACGTCTTGGTCATTCTGCGGGCCATCATTTTTATTTATTTTTTAATATATTTTTATTGCAGAATCAGAAATAAACTATTCAATAAGCCAACTTATACACTGGCGGCCCCCAACAATCGATAATATGACAATCCAATACACAGCCAATTAGCCCACATCCCGGAGGCTGGGCGGCGTTTCAAGTAACCAGTACGCTGGAGGTACCTCAGTGCTTGCCCTGATCGGGCCATAAGTCGGAAATAACATCGTCTCCGCTTTTATGCTATAACAGCCAACCCAACCCTTCCTCCATCTAGCCCTAGGCCACTCCATTTTCACGTCTCAGAAAGCGCTAGGACGACCTCCCAGGGCCCTCCGTTTCCGGGAAGCTTCCACATGGCGGTAGCCCCCCCCTCCTCCGACTCCCCCCTAATACCCTCCCCCCCTCCAACTGCTGCTAATGCGGGCCCTAACAGTCCTTCTTGCTCTGCGGTATGACATCCACCAGGAAGTTCAGACAATCACGTAAGCCCCATGGAATCCCTTCCTATTCCAGATCCTCCCCCTCGCCTTCAGTGATGTGGTCCCTTAAAGCCTGCACCACCAGCTCCCAGGAACGCGCCAATTCCAAGCTTTTTTCATTACCAGTTCTAGTCGCCTGACGCATCCGTAGCACACTCTCGCATCCAGACCACTTCAACAATTCATTCCTCCACCTCCGCACAGACGGCCCTCCTTTAGATTTCCAATGCCAAGTGATTTCACGCTGTGCTAATATTAAACCCAACCCAATGAATTTGCTTGTCACTTTGGTCTTTTTGGTGTGCGGGAACCAAAGGAGCAGGCACGCCGCTTTATCAAAGTCCACCTCTCTATCTGTAACAGTATTCAGGAGATCACCCACCTCCGGCCAATAGTCCCCCAGTTTCGGGCACCCCCACAGCATGTGGTCCAGATCTACCTCTGGTACTAGGCATCTCGGGCACGCGGCATCGAGCACCTGGAAGTGTCTGCGTAACCTCTCCGGGGTCAGATATGCCCGATGCAGAACGAAAAAATGCACCTGCTGAAACCTAGCATTCCTCGTCCCCTTCCAGGTCCTGTATAACACTTGCCCCCACACGGAATCCGGGATTTGTTTACCTATGCTGGTTTCCCAACGCGATTTCAAGTCAACCAGAGGCACCAGTCCTTCATGCAACATTCTATTGTGGAGGCAAGTCACCGCCTTGACGGTGCCCGCAGCCATCACCACATATTGGCACACCATCGTCACCTCCGGTTCCACCAGTCCCCCCCCCCAATGCCGCTGCATCGCCGCCACGACTGCCGCGTGCAACAGGAAGGTGCCGCCCGGCAGGCCGAATTGTTCCTGTAAGGTCTGGAATGGGACCAGCGTCCCGTCCGTATAAAGGTCCCCCACCATCTGCAAGCCCAGTTCCTCCCACGTCAACAACTGGGACCAATCCCCCCCGTGAGGCAAGGCAGTCAGCATTCCTAACGGCAACTCCGGCGCATACGGCCGGCGCTTCCCAGCCCTCTTCAGGTTCCTGTTCCAGCACAATCTAAGCGTCCGTTCCTCCATCGTAAGATCCCTCCCAGCCAGTCTCTGTTGCATAACGATAGATGACAAGACATGTCTCTGGATGCCGATCCCTCGGTCGTTATCTGGCCCCCTGAATTCTCTAGCCACGTTCTGTGTCAGAACTTGAAGCTGCGCCGCTAGATAATATAGTTCGAAGTCGGGGACTGCCATCCCTCCCTCACTCTTGGGTCTCGTCAGGGTAGACAACGCCACCCTCCGGCGGCCCTGGCCCCACAGAAAGCTGGTCACCAACGACCGCAACTCCCGAAAGAGTTTCTGCGGGATCCATATCGGCAACGTTCTAAAGTAATAGAGTAGTCGCGGGAGTGCCACCATTTTCAGCAGTGCCACTCGACCCAGGACGGAAAGTGGGAGAGAGGACCAGAAGTCCATACTGCCCCTCAGCGCTCGGATGCAACGCCCCACATTCCCCTCAAGGAGGTCTGTTGCGTTATGATAGATGCGCACGCCTAGGTAGACAAAACATGAGGGTTCCCACACTACCAGTCGTGTGAGCTGCGGGCAGTGCGTGGTCTCCCGCAACGGGAATACACAAGTCTTAGTCCAGTTCACCCTGAGGCCAGACAGCCTCCCGAACCTGCCCAACATGTCCACCGCGCCTTCCAACGCCCTTCCGGAATCCGCCAAGTACAATAACAGGTCATCGGCATATAACGATATATAGTGGGACTCTAACCCCCGCACGATTCCGTCATAGACGACGCCCGATCTCGCCTGCGCCGCCAGCGGTTCCATTGCCAGGGCAAATAGTAGAGGGGACAGCGAGCAGCCCTGCCTCGTGCCCCTACAAACCGGATAAGCCGGAGAGACCATAGTCCCTAGCCGCACCCGCGCCTTAGCCGAGGAATAAAGCACCCTCGTCCACCTCCGGAACCCCTCCCCAACTCCAAACTTCAGCAACACGCCATCCAGATAATCCCATTCCAAGCTATCAAACGCCTTTTCGATATCTACCGTTAACACCACCGGGCCCCGTTCCGCCGTAGCTGCATCATCAATGACCCCGATCAATCGACGAATATTCATCGAGGTGCTCCTAGTCGGGATGAATCCCGCTTGATCCCTATGCACCAATGAGGTCATCTGCGGCAGGAGCCTGGTAGCTAGGATACGACTCAAGATCTTGTAGTCTACAGTTAACATAGACAATGGGCGGTAAGAAGAGACATCCAGCGCATCCCTGCCCGGCTTCAGCAGCGGCACTACCAACGCCTCCCTCATCGAGTCCGGCAACCGCCCCAATTGGCTCGCCTCCGCATACACAATCTGCAGCCTGGGTGCTAAAACGTCCATAAATTTAGCGTAGAACTCGATCGGTAGCCCATCCACCCCTGGGGTTTTGTTCCGCGCCATATGACTAATTGCTCCTCTAATTTCCCCCAGGGTGATGGGGCCCCCCATGTCCCGGGCCTCCTCCACATCCAGTAGCGGTAAAGTAATTTGATCTAAATAATCACCTATCTCTCGATCTGCCGCTTCAAGGTGGCTGGCATAGAGTCCCGTATAGTAGGACTGAAAGCGCCCCAGGACCGCCGACTGCGAATAGATCACCTCCCCGTCCTCACGTCTGATACTCATGATCGGACTCCCTCTAGGGTTCGGATCAGCCAGCTTGGCAAGGAGCGTGCCCACTTTGTCCCTCTCCTCATGCACTCTGACAGCATACAATTTATAATCATAACATCTCAGTCTTTCCGTTTCAGTCGCCACCGCCTCTTTAGCTTGCAGCAATCGTTCCTGCAACTCCGGCCTCTCGGGTCTCTGCTGTTCCACCCCTCTCAACACTTCCTCTGCCTTCGCCAGGTCATTCAGCACTGCTCCTCGCACAGTCAGGAACCGTCCCATACACACCCCTCTCACCACCACTTTCATAGCCTCCCATTCAGTCGCTCTAGTCGCCGTTGACCCAGCATTAACCGTAAAATAGCCATCTATGCCCTGGCGGACCGTGTCACAGAACGCCGGATCCTCCAGCGTCTCCGGACGAAGTCGCCATGAGGGGACCGCCGACCTCGCCAGCCGCCATTGCATAGAGAGCAACAGGGGGTTATGATCCGATATGGTCCTGGATAAGTACTCAGAGTGAGTCACCACACTCGCTAGAGAATGACTGCAGAGCACTGTATCCAATCGTACATGTAGATCGTGGAGCGCGGAGAAGTAAGAGTAGTCCCTAGTCTCGGGGTGTTGCGCCCTCCACACATCCACCAGGCCCCACTGATCTTGCCAGTCCCGCCTATGAGTCGCTAAGCGACGCACTGGGGAGTCCACTAGGGGCGGGTGCGATCTATCTAACAGCACATCAGAAATGGAGTTGAAATCCCCTGCCAGCAACACCGGGCCCGCTAAATAAGACGCCAGTGAGCGCGATAATCCTTCAAAGAAACGCGCTTGATCAATGTTGGGGGCATAGATGTTACACAGCACCACCTCCCTACCATACAGCCGTCCCTCAACTACTACATAACGACCCTCCGGATCCGTTTTCTGACTCGTGACCTGAAACGGCGTGCCCGCCCTAATCCATATCAACACCCCTCTGGCGAACGCTGAATATGTCGTGCCAAACACCTGACCCCGCCATCTCTTCTGTAACGCCCCGCATTCCTGCTGCGTCAGGTGAGTCTCCTGAAGCATCGCAATCTGGACGCCTCGCCTCACTAAGTAGGCATGAACCTTGTGGCGCTTCACCATAACACGAATACCCCGGACATTCCATGTGACACATTTCAGATTAGGTAACGCCCCCATAAAGCATCAAACCCAACAATGGCGCCAGCCAGTAAGTGTCACCCGCATTGCAGCAATTGAACAGTCCCCGAAAAACATATCCCCTAACACCCGTCAACCCCCTCCCCAGGACAGGGCCTAATAACCCAGCTTCAGCCCCGTTCCAAACCTTAAACTCCCAACACATCACACTAACCTGTGGTCGTCACCACAGAAGACCTTAAGGGTCTAACGAAGGCTGTGGAACCCCAAACCAGGACGGCAGAGCAACCACCCCGCGCCCGTAGTCCCACACTGCTAGAGCAGCCCCATACCTGGCAGTCCAATAGAAGTCAGGAGCGTCCACGCCTCCAGGCCTCAGAAAACGTTCAGCGGCCACAACCCTCACCCATTAAATATACCATCTGATGTCTGTGGGGTGACCTCCGGCCCCTGCACTCCTCCCACCTCCGAGTCATCATCACCGGTCTTCTCCCCCTCTCCTTCCGAAGCCGAGTCTCTGGAAGCGTCCTCTCGTTGCGACCCTGTGATGCTCGCCGTGGCCTCTAACGCACTCTGTCTATCGGCCATCATTTGCGCTTCTCGCTCGGCCCGTTGGCGCCGATTCCGGGAGCGGATGCGCTGTGATTTCCTGACCTTAACCGGTTGCAGACGATCCCTGGCGGGTCTGTGCGCCCGATCCGTTCCCGCACGATACAGTTCAAGCCACGACCAGGCTTCATCGGGCGTTTGGAAAAAGTGAGTCCTGTCATCAACGATGATCCGCAGCTTGGCCGGGAAAAGTAAGGAGTATTGGATCCCCTCCTCTCTCAGCTCTTTCTTCACCGACAGGAAGGAAGCCCTGCCCCGCTGCACCTCCTGCGTGTAGTCCGGAAAAATCGTCACCTTGCTGTTATCCACCTGGAAAGGCCCCTGTGATCTCGCCCTCTGGATCAGCAGATCCCGATCTTTGTAGTGCAGCAGTTTGACCACCATCTGTCGGGGCGGTCTGCCCTCCAGAGGCGGCTTGGCAGGCACCCTGTGCGCTCTCTCCAGCGAGAAGAAGGGGGACAGGCCCTCCGGCGCCACCACTGTCCGAAACCAGTCCTCCATATAGGCCACCGCATCACCCTTCTCGATTTTCTCCGGAAACCCCACCACCCGCACATTGTTCCGTCGGTTGCGCCCTTCCGCGTCTTCCGCTCGACGCTCTAGGACCGCCAGACGGCGAACAACGTCCTCAAGGTTATGTTCCGCAGTGACCACGGCTGGCTTCAGTTCCTGGAGCAATTGTTCGTTTGATTTCACTCTATCAGAGAGCTTGGCGTGGTCCGCTCGCAGCAGGCCAAGCCCCGTCGCCACCTGCGCTATGTCCTGGCGCAGCTCTTCTTTTGTGGTAGTGATCGCGGCCAATATCGCATCAAGGCGGAGATTTAGCCTCTGTTCCTGTGATGAGGGACCTGTCGCCACACCGCCATCCGCCTCCTCTGATCTCCCGTCTCCCCGCTCCGGCGGTGGGGCGGCTCCAGCTCCCTGCGCGGCCATCTTGAGCACGGGAGCCCCACCGCCCGAGCAGCCCCCACTGACCGTGGCCGGCGGCGGCAGCTCCTCCGGTTGATCCGATCCTAGGCCCGCCCCGTGTCACCCAACGAGACAACGAGCAAGCGTAGCTCCCCTACCTCCAGGCCAAGCGGGACCATGCAGGGCCGTTCCAAATGTCGCAAGCCCTTCCGAAGAGGCGAGCAGCCGGAAGTCCGTGTCTCCGGATAGACCGAGCCCTCAGCTCCCTGCAGCACCGACCTTTGTGGGTCCCTGCCAAGGTGACCAGGTGGCCCCTGTGTGCCAGGGCAGGCCCCGCGGCAATCTGTGTCTTCAGCAAAGTCCAAAAGAGTCAGGCCATTCCCCCTTACTCAGGAGGGTCAAACGCCAATGGAGGGAGGTGTACGCTATGCTGTACAAAGCAGGGACAGTCAGCCGTTCCTCTTAGGAATCAAGTTAGGCAATCGGCAAACCAGGGGGCAAAAAATGGCAGTCTCTGGTGCTACTGCATGCCCTGTAAAGTCCAGCCGGTGAACGCACCCACCATCTGCAGCACAGACGCGGCGCCCCTTGCAAGTGTGTAAACTGCCCCCAAACGGGCTGGGATGTATTGGCCACCTTAGCCACAGTGCTCCTCAGAGTCTAAAGGCCGCGGTGCTGGTCCGGCGCCCCCTCGCCTTCCATTGGGCAGCCTCTCCTTTGAAAATCAGGCCTCCAGCCACCTCCCGGCCTGCTCGCTCCCCGGATCAACCAAGCGCCGCGGGGGGCCGCACCCCCAGCGCCTCGACAGCCCGCCGCTCCTCACTGCGCCTCAGCGGGTCCCGCTGCGGTGTATTCAGCGGCCGGGCGGCCCCGCAGCACCTCCGTCTGCGCTGCTCAAGCCCAGGGCCAGAGCTCCAGGGAGACCAGGTGGGGGAGGGGCGCCGCTACCTCCCGGTCACCTCGCTTTCCACCGCCGCCGCTCGGGATCAGCACCCTTCGTCTGTCCCCCGGCCGTCTGCCTCTCGCGAGTCCCCCAGGAGCCTCCAAGCTGCTCCGCACCTCTCTCCGCTCAGCTCCCGGAGCCTCACGTCGTCAGCGTCGCCATCTTGTCTTCACGGCCAGCGAGGCTGATCCGGCAGCCAGGTCCGTCTCCACGCGGCGTCTAGGGACCCGACGGGGGCCAGACGCTCTCCTCCAGGCCAGCGACCCCACCGGACCCCGTTCTCAGCTGCCGGGCGTCAGGGGCTGGATTTCTCAGGAGAAGAGACGGGACTTGGCGCGGAGCAACTCGCTCACGCGGCCATCCCGGTCGGCGTTGAAACCACGCCCCTTCTGCGGGCCATCATGGCAGTCATTTCCCATCGGGGGCGGTCGGGGGCCCGCGGAGGTCGAGGGCCCTCCGCAGTTCTCGTAGAATCTTCAAAGCTGAGGAGAACTCCTTCTGGACAGGGGCCCATTTTCTGGTTGAGATACAATTATCTCCCTATCAGCAACAGAGTGCTAACACACAAATTCGCATGTTAGCACCCTTTTTCTCTACGCTTCCCCTGTCATCTCTAATGAGATGCAAAGGGGGCGTTCCAGAAAAAAATAATAAGAGAAATGTTGTTAAGCGACATTTCTCCTATTATCAAGGATTTCGCTAACCCTGTTAGTGATAAAAAAAGCAGCGCTAACCGCGGTTAGCGCTGCTATTTTACACCTGGTATTTTCCTGACTTAGCCATGATATCCTATGGAAGGTGGATATCATGGCTAAGTTTGTGAGCCCCTATCATCAAGCTAACGCCAAACTTTGAGAGATTATCGTTGGTTTTCCAGCGATAATCCTCATTTGGCAGTTAGCGCGAGGATTTTTATCACTTCTGAGATAAACCTTGCTAATAGCAAGTTATGTCTGCGATAATTTCCGTCGATGCTTAGTGATAAAAAAACGTTGTTAAGCCTCGTTAGCGATAAATATCGCTAATCGTTGGTAATATGTCCCAGAGTCCGTGATATACATCGGTTCTCCTCGTCGTGGCATCACGTGTCTGCACCGTTACCTCGGGGCAGAGTGCATGCACAGTATGTGTATGGCAGCAAAGGGCCTGTACCGTTGCCTCGGTGCACAGTACATGCACAGTATGTGCAGGGCGGCTAAGGGTCTGTTCCGTTTCCTCGGTGCACAGTACATGCACAGTACGTGTAGGGCAGCAGATGGTCTGTAGCATGCCTCCGTGCACAGTACATGCACAGTACATGCAGGGCAGCAGAGGGTCTGTAGCATGCCTCCGTGCACAGTACATGCACAGTACGTGTAGGGCAGCAGAGGGTCTGTATCGTTGCATCGGGCGCACAGTGCATGCACAGTAGGTGCAGGGCGGCAGAGGGTCTTCATCGTTGCCTCGGTGCACAGTACATGCAGGGTGGCAGAGGGTCTGTAACATTGCCTCAGTGCACAGTATGTACAGCTCAGCAGAGGTTCGGTCCATGGCCTCGGTGCACAGTGCATGTACAGTATGTGCATGGTGGCAAGGGTATGTACCGTTGCCTCGAGTCCATAGTACATGCACAGTACGTATGGGGAGGCATAGGGCCTCTACTGTTGCCTAGGTGCACAGTAATTGCTGGTCGGCTGAGGGTTCATAATGTTGCATAATGTACACAGTACATGCACAGCACGTGCAGGGCAGCAAAGGGTCTGTAGCGCTGCCTTGGCGCACAGTACATGCACGGTACGTGTAGGGCAGCAGATGGTCTGTAGCATGCCTCCGTGCACAGTACATGCACAGTAAGTGTAGGGCAGCAGATGGTGTGTAGCATGCCTCGATGCACAGTACATGCACAGTACATGTAGGGCAGCAGAGGGTCTGTATCGTTGCATCGGGCGCACAGTGCATGCACAGTAGGTGCAGGGCGACAGAGGGTCTCCATCGTTGCCTCGGTGCACAGTACATGCAGGGTGGCAGAGGGTCTGTAACATTGCTTCAGTGCACAGTATGTACAGCTCAGCAAAGGGTCCGTCCATGGCCTCGGTGCACAGTGCATGTACAGTATGTGCATGGTGGCACGGGTATGTACCGTTGCCTCGAGTCCATAGTACATGCACAGTACGTATAGGGAGGCATAGGGCCTCTACTGTTGCCTAGGTGCACAGTACGGGCTGGTCGGCTGAAGGTTCATAATGTTGCATCATGTACACAGTACATGCACAGCATGTGCAGGGCAGCAAAAGGTTTGTAGCATGCCTCGGTGCACAGTACATGCACAGTAAGTGTAGGGCAGCAGATGGTCTGTAGCATGCCTCGGTGCACAGTACATGCACAGTATGTGTAGGGCAGCAGAGGGTCTGTACCGTTGCCTTGGTGCACGGGACGTGCTGGGCGGCAGAATGTCTGTACCATTGCATCGGGTGGTCAGTATGTGCACAGTGCATGTAGGGCGGCAGCGTTGTGATTGGTCAGAGGATCCTGGGTACCTACCAATCATAACACTGCATTGCAGCATTGTGATTGCTCCGGTGAGCCTGGCTTCCTGTCCCATGACGAGAGCAGGAGGAAGGAGCATAGACCCAGCAGCGGGTCCGGCGGCAAGGTAAGTGTTGAATATTTGTTTACCTCACACCCACGTCCCCCACCACTGCCCCCGGCCCACCACTTGCGAGTCATGACAGCTGCCACTGGTACTAACAGCTTTCTTTGTGGTAGTGTGGTAGAGCAGTTAGGCTTATCCAGAGGGTGTGTTAAGCATATATTGTATTTACTCACTCAAGACTGATGGCACACACTCAGAGACTGAATCCAGTCCAATGAGATAAGTATAAAAAGATATACTTATGTTATATTTTTTAGAACAAAGCAGGACTTGGCACAGGTAAGCCAAATATTTTCTCAAATGTAAGACTTTTCAAGGAAATGCCGTAGTGGATCAAATTGCAATTGTTACAGTTTTGTATTGGGTTTAAAAACAGTTCAAATTACAGAGTAATTACTTTTGGAATACTTTTAGATTACTTTTGCATTACATCAACTACTCGCGGTGGTATGCCTAGATACCACACCGGGTATCTCACAATACAAGGTAAGTTAGACTTTTTAGGTCTTGCCTGCGCCAGCGCTTGCGCTGCTCTGGTGAGACTTTTAGTAAGTGGGCTTCAAAAAGCCGACCACAGCTTTTTGTGTGGCCTAGAGCGTGCGGTTACGCGCACAGTTACGAGCACAGGTGCCACCTGGCTTTCCTGTCTCGTCTGTCTGGTCGGATTTTTTGCAGTCTGTGATCATTCTCGCTGCCGCGTGAAGTGTTGTTTTTAGTGGAGCCAGGTGCGATTTGGGGATGCCTGTTAGGATTGAGTTCCCATAATCCAGTCTTGATAGAACTAGAGATTGCGTGGCTAGTTTGAGGTCTTTGTTTGGAATGAAAGGTTTAATTTTGTTCAAAAGTCTGAGGTTGAAAAATGCGCTTTTCGCCGAATTCTTAATGTGGTTTGTCAGGGTTAGTTTGGGGTCTAGGGTGAAGCCCAGGGATTTAACGGAGTCGGCTAGCATGAGGTTACCTTTGAGAGCATTGATCGACTTTAGCCACTCGGTGATTTGAGGGCTATCTTCCTTGTTTGAGATGAGGAGTGTTTCTGTCTTGTCGGGGTTGAGTTTCAGGTGATTCTTTGTCAGCCAGTCTTGAACTTCATTTAGGACATCGTTGAGTCTGTGGATGTCATTGAGAGAAGAGGTTTCCAGGTAAATCTGCGTGTCATCCGCGTAGAGGTGGAAGTGGATGTTGGCATTCCTGAGTAGCTTGGCAAGCGGTTCCATATAGATGTTAAAGAGCTGAGGAGAGAGCACTGATCCTTGAGGGACACCCTTGTTGACTTGCTGGGTATCGGAGGTGAAGGTCTTGATTTTTATTAATTGCGAACGGTGATGTAAAAAGGAGGAAAACCACTTGAGAACTACCTCGCCGAGGCCGGCTCTTTCTTGAAGAGTCATGATGAGGAGCTTGTGGTCCACGGTGTCGAACGCTGCTGAGAGATCAAGGAGTATGAGGAGGCAGCACTTGTCATCGTCAAGAGATCCATGGATGTCGTCTATGATGTTCTGCATCGCGGTTTCTGTGCTGCGGCCTTGTCTGAAGCCGGATTGGAGCGGGTCCAAGAGATTGATGTTGTCCAGATGTTGTGTCAGTTGCAGGAGTACACAGCGTTCGAGTGTTTTCGAGAGCAAAGGGAGGTTGGATATCGGTCTGAAATTGTTCAAGTCAGTTGAGTCGAGACCGGGTTTTTTCAGCAGAGGAGTGACTTGCCCCATTTTTAGACAATCGGGGACCACTCCGCTTTGTAAGAAGATGTTTATGATTCTTCCCCAGATGGGCGCTAAGGTAAGCTTCATTTGTTTGATTAAAGAGGGGGGAATGGGGTCTGAAACGTGTGCTGATGGTTTGGAGGTCGAGATCAGCGAGATTATCTCGGTTTCCTGGACGGGGCGAAAGCTTAGCCAGGGGGAGGGAAAGGAGTCGGATGGGAGTGCCAATGGGGTGGCCGAGTTGCTCTTCTGGAGGTGTGGGTTGTTGATGTCTAGAGATAGTTCGATTTTTAGGACTTTATCATTGAAGAAGTTGGCGAAGTTGGCACAGAGTTCTTTGGATGCCTGTAGGGTTGAGGGCAGGGGCTTTGTTGTTTGTTGTCTGATTATGTTGTAGAGTTCTTTGGGTCTGTTTTTGGATTTGACCAATGCTTCGCGGAAGAAGCTGGATTTCTTGTTTTTGATATGGTTGTTGTACTTCCTGCGGGCTGATTTTAGTTGGAGGAGGAGAATGGCGGTTGGGTTGTTTCTCCACTTTCTTTCTTTGGTTCTCAAGTTTCTTCTTTCTGCGTTGAGGTCCGCAGTGAACCAGGTTCTGGATGGAGTGGCTCGGCTTCTTTTGAGCTTTAGAGGAGCTAGATTGTCAAGTATGGAGACTAACCCCGAGTTATAGTGGTCGACGAGGTCGTTGGTCGAGAGGTGCGGTGTGTTATTTGGAAGAAGTGCGCTTAGTTGACCTTCCAGGATGTCTTGGGGTACTTGGGAGAGGTTTCTCGACCATTTAGGGGGGTCTTGCGGAGGTTTAAGCGAGATGATGGGGTGATTGATGTGAAATAAGATCATGTGGTGATCTGACCAGTCAACTGGTAGTATGTGGTTGACCGTGATAGAATTCTTTTGGGCAATGATGGCATCCAGTGTGGCTCCTTTGTAATGTGTCTCCTCAGTACAGTGTTGGGTGAGGTTGTTCTCATCAAGGAGGCTAGATAGCGATCTGATTAGAGGGTTATGGGTCTCGTTCCATCGGAGGTTCAGATCACCAAGAATTAAGTTTTTGGAATCGCCAAGTGCGTCTTGGGCAATCAGGTTTGATAGTTGTTCTCCAAACTCATTATTTCGGCCCGGGGGGTGATAGAGTAGGTGGCACAGTAGCGAGTCGTTGTCTTTTGTCTTGATGACGGTGGATAGACATTCAAAGGAGTCGTACTCGAAGGAGGAGGTTTCTGTGATGCTCCAGCTATCCTTGTGGATGATAGCGACCCCACCTCCTCGTTGTTCAATCCTATCTTTGGAGATGAGGGAGAAACCGGGTGGAACCTGCATGTCTAGGCAGGGAGGGGATGTCTTATTAAGCCAAGTCTCCGTGAGGAACGCAACGTCAATGTCATGTGTGAGGATGGCTTTGGCTAAGTCCGTTGCATGTAGTGAGGCCGATCTGCAATTGATTAGGAGGCAGTTGGTGAATTTCTCCTGATTGCTGGTGGTTCCATCTTTAGTCTCTCTAGGTATAGCGGTGAGGACTGGTAATCTCTGTGGTTTGACGATGGGTATGTATTTCCGGTGACCTGTGATGACTTGGATTTTGGATTTAGGTGACTCCGCAGTGGAGGAGTCGTAGGTGGCTAGTAAGGCTGCTTCCCTGTCTGACATAGGAGCTTCTGATCTAAGCGGCCTGGAGGTCGGGTGATTTGAGCCCGCTGGAGTGGGCGAAGAAATAGAGGACGTTTTGGCGTGGAGGGTGGTCCGGGGGGAGAGTTTGTAGGGGTTACAGGCTATACCAAGGTTAGAGAGGATTTCAGATAAACCATGGGTGATAGTGTTGACCTGGTTTTCCAGGGCTGCGAGCCGTTTTGATATGGACTCAAGGAAGGGGATGTAGGCATCCGAAGTGGGGCCGAGAGTGTTAGGGTTCGAGAGGGTGGGTTGGGAGAAAGGGTTCAGGGTGAAGGACGGGGGGGTGTTCAGGGGAGGGTCAGGCGGGGGTTTAGACAAGGGGGCTGAAGGGAGGAGGACAGGAGGGGGTTTGGACAGGGGTGGATTGAGAGATGTAGGGAGACTCGAGGGGGAGAGGCTCGTTATCTGAAAGCAGCCTGTTGGCGTGGGGGCGATTGCTGTAGGAGGCTGTCGGAGCCTAATGTTGGGGGAGGTGAGGTAGTTGGAGGAAGGGGTAGAGGAGGGGGATTGAGTGTCCTGTTGATGTTGGGTGGCTGTGCGTGGAGGGTGAGGTATTGCTGGGGGAGGGGGGGCCAGTCGGGCTGGATAAGGGTTGCGGAAGGGAATATCAAGGTCTTCTCTGTTTGTTGTGGTCGTGGTCGGAGGCGGCGTAGGGGCGAGGATAGGGAGGGAGGGAAGGGCTGACCTGAGTGCGGGGAATATGGAGTCGAAAGCTTCCAGGTTCTCATTGTTAGCTTGGATGAGGACCGTGCCATTGGTGAAGATGGTCACGGTTATATAGCCTCTGCCAGCTGATCTGAACGGGAGAGTCGCGGTTAGTTTGCAGCTGTGGAGAGTGGAAGTTGTTTTGGCGATAAACATCCGCGATCTAATCGTGGAGACCCAGTATTCCGGTCTTTCAGTGTGGAATACTAGGCCCATCTTCGTCGGTCCATTGGAGGCCGAGTGGTAGATGTCAGTGATTAGTGTTTCTTTGTGATTGCGAATGAGTTTCTGCTTGAAGGTGCGTCGCAACTTAGTAGAGAGGAGTGGGGAGAAAATGATGGTGAAGGAGTTCCGGCTGTGAGGTTTAAGGTGGGCAAGTGGGGCTGGTGGAGGAGGGGGGGGCTGGTCCCGGGCCATCGTGGGTGTGGTGGAGGGGGAGCCTGATTAGGTAGCGGTGTGGCGCTAGGGTGGCCCGGAGGGCAGGCGACAGGTCGAAGGTGCGGTTCAGTAGGACACGTGGTTAGGGGTCACGTGGGGCATTGCAGGCCCTCCTGGACCGCTATTCTGAGCAACGGTGTGCAGGTGATGGTCGGGGCAGGGCAGTTAGACCAAGGGCCTCTGCCTAGGTGGAAGGCCCACTTTCCCTTCCTTTACTGCTCTCTTCATTCTCCTTTTTTTTTTTTTCTTGTTGTAGTCCTACTTTTGTTTTTTCTGAAGTGTCCCGGTTTTAAGTTCACAAGAACTGGTCACACTGGAGATAGGGCAAGGGCCCCTGTAGCTCCCTATGAATGATGAGGCAGGACATCCCATGGCCCCAGGCTGCACTTTCGTATAAATGCCTCAGGCTTCACTGTCCTATAACATGCCTCACGCTGTACTGTCCGGTAACATGGCTCAGGCTGCAGTGTCCTGTAGCATGCCTCACACTGCACTGACCTTTAAAATGCCTCAGGCTGCACTGTCGTATAACATGGCATGCTGAACAATACAAACACTCACCCTCAGTCACAAGGATCTGGGTTTAATCCATCACCGTTCTTTAGCTCACTCAGCCACCCCAGTTCAGACATGGCCATATGCAAATCAGTCTGACCCTGTGCCTCATGGGAACAGTCCAGCCCGAACTGCCAAGCCATGCCTTCCCTGGACCGGAAACAAGTATCATTTATGTACCATATACCGCATGTCCATGTCTACTCGTGCGTGTTATAAAACAGCAAAACCTATTGCCTTTTCCAATGCTTGTTTTAAGCAAAGTTGCTGGAGCAGCGCACGCTTCACGATTTACTGCGCAAGCAATCATTAACTGGTTTTATTTCAGTTTCCTATTTGCTTTCTGTCTGCTTCTCTTTCCAGGACGCGTGCCAGGCCGGGGCTCACGCATGCTGACGCCGTGACGCGCTCTGGAAAGAGTAATAAACTCTGGGAGCCCGTGGGAGGCCTCTCGGGGGTCCGGGTAAGGATGCAGGCGAGGGGTACAGCTGCCTGGGAGATCAAACCAGCTTTCCCGTACTTGTGGTTTATTGCATTCCTTTATTAAAACCCAGCCGTTCCGGAAGCAGAGCTTACAGCTGCCAGTGCTTGTCAGGAAGTCTGTCCCGGCAGATGTATTTCCGCCAATGCTTGTTCTCTGCAGCCGGAGGCCTCGGATTCTTGGGTGGTGTCCACACCTGAAGCTTTGGGGCTGTGATGGTGTCCACTCGGGGGCACAAGAGTGGGCGGGGCCTCTCACCTGTGGGCAGGTGTGCACGGGTCACCTGAGGTCATCCTGCTGTGGCACCTCTGCAGGAGGCGTTGGGGCCGATTCACAGAACAAACTTAAGACAAAATCCTAAACTTACTACTTTTGGTATTCACAGAAGTTAGGATTTTGTTTTAATTTTGTCTTAAGACAAACTTAAGACAGACTTAAGACAGACTTAAGACAAACTTAAGACAGACTTAAGACAAACTTAAGACAGTGGAGAAGTGTGGCTCAATGGTTAGAGTGGCAGACCCTGAGTCAGAGGTCTAGCCCGGGACCAGGGTTCAAGTCCCGCCTCGGCGGGTCTTGGGCTCAAATTTCCACGGACCTGATAATTCTCGCCTCGGTGCCTATTCCAATCATGGAGTCCCACTCTGCAACTCTGGGCAATAGCTTGCTTAATCTCCACAACGGCCCCCACAACGCTAAGGATGCCTGGCCTCCACCTTGGGGGTGCCCAGGAGTGGACACCCCACAGGGAAAGCCAGGATGGGTTCCACAGCGGTATTCCTACAAGCGCCTTGAGACCCTTGCGGGTGAGTAGTGCGCTATACAAGTATCAATTTACATTTTACATTTACATTTTACTTAAGACAGACTTAAGACAAACTTAAGACAGACTTAAGACAGACTTAAGACAGACTTAAGACAGACTTAAGACAGACTTAAGACAAACTTAAGACAGACTTAAGACAGACTTAAGACAAACTTAAGACAGACTTAAGACAGACTTAAGACAGACTTAAGACAAACTTAAGACAGACTTAAGACAGTACTTAAGACAGACTTCAGACAGACTTAAGACAAACTTAAGACAAACTTAAGACAGACTTAAGACAAACTTAAGACAGACTTCAGACAGACTTAAGACAAACTTAAGACAAACTTAAGACAGACTTAAGACAGACTTCAGACAGACTTAAGACAAACTTAAGACAGACTTAAGACAAACTTAAGACAGACTTCAGACAGACTTAAGACAAACTTAAGACAGACTTAAGACAAACTTAAGACAGACTTCAGACAGACTTAAGACAAACTTAAGACAGACTTAAGACAGCCTTAAGACAAACTTAAGACAGACTTAAGACAGACTTCAGACAGACTTCAGACAGACTTAAGACAAAATCCTAACTTAATTCTGTCTTAAGTCTGTCTTAAATTTATCTCAAGACAGACTTAAGACAAAATCCTAACTTCTGTGAATACCAAAAGTAGTAAGTTTAGGATTTTGTCTTAAGTTAATTCTGTGAATCGGGCCCGTTGAGTCTGCCCAGGGAGGCCCTTGAGACCTGCACACATAAGCACCATCTACCTGTTATTCATGTATCCAGGAGGATTGTGGGTGCTTCTTGTGCGGCCAGTCAGAGGCTGTGGTTGAACTGGTGTCAGGGAATGGCTGTGTTGGGTCAGTGAAATACCTACACATGGCGGAATGTTACCTGCTGGTCATGCAAACAAGTGGATTGCCGCTGCTTGATGTACGCGCGTTTGAGGTGTGGGTGGACGGATGGGTAATATTGGTGCCGGGTCATTGAAAGACATTCCCACAGTGGAATGGAATGCCACCTGTTTTCTATGAAAACCAGGTGGATTGTGGTCGCCTGTTGTACCACCGTGTTGAGGCTGTGGTTTGACTGATGTCGGGGAGGGATAGTTCTGGGCCAGTGACAGAACTACACATGGTGTATTGTTACCTGTTGTTCATGTAAACACATGGATTGCGGCTGCCTGTTGTAAGGCCAGTCTGAGGCTGTCGTTGGCCTGATGAGTGTGGTGTTAGGGCTGGGATGAGGTCGGTGTGCATTGGTGCCTCCCTATGCATATTGGGGCCGATTCACAGAATGAACTTAAGACTCAATCCTAAACTTACTACTATTTTGGTATTCACAGAATGAACTTACTACTTTTGGTATTCACAGAAGTTAGGATTTTGTCTTAAGTCTGTCTTAAGTTTGTCTTAAGACAAACTTAGTACAAAATCCTAACTTCTTAAAACAGATTTAAGACAAAATCCTAACTTCTGTGAATACCAAAAGTAGTAAGTTCATTCTGTGAATACCAAAATAGTAGTAAGTTTAGGATTGAGTCTTAAGTTCATTCTGTGAATCGGGCCCGTCGTCTCCTGCAGTCCATATAGGGGTGCCATGGCCTATTTCTAGGGGGAGGGTGTCTAGAACTCCCAAATATGTCAGTAAGGGTTCCCAAATATTTGTGTGCCAAGATGAGGTGGGTGTTAGGTCCCAGTGGGTGGCCAGTTGGTCTTGACAGTATGTGGCGTCTTGCAGCCACAGGGGGCAGTTCGCTTTCCCCAATGTTTCGCTTCTTGGCGCTCAGCCAACAGCAGTAGGATTGCGACCGAGCGGCGATTGGCCTGTGGATGATATGTACCATCTCCAAGCAGGCAGACTGTCGGAGTTAGGGGTGTTTGGTGCCCAGTGACGTGTTGGAGTGTGGAGTGTACCTCTCGTCAGTCGTCCATAGTTTGAGGTCTTTCCCAGGCTCAGTGTATGAAGGAGGCCCGCGCTGCCGAGCGTCTTCCACCTCCTGCCTCCTCTCTTATTTATTTATTTATTTATTTATTTATAAAGTTTTATATGACCCATGCGTTGTAGTTGTAGGGGCATACCGTATAATTGAGGCAACAAATTAAAATGTACGAGGCGCAATCTTTAATTGGGAGAGAGTGCTGCGGTTTGTGCACAGCAGTAGGTCCATTGGTCCGCAGATACAGGTGGGTCTGTGTCCAGCGTCCACTTGGCGTGTGCATTAGTGGCGCACACAGTCGCTTTATCCTGCATCACCATATAAAGTCTAGTGACAAGTTTGCGGTTGGAGGTGTTCGTTAATTTGTGCTCTAAAGCGTGCAGTGTTGGGGGAGGTTCAGGAAAAGTGTAGTGTTGTGCTCGACAGGTAGCGCGGAGTTGGTGATACAGTAGGGCTCAGATTGGCGGTTGGCGTGGGCGGCGGTAGGAACTGACCATCTGGCTATAGATCAGCAAATGTGAATAGGTGTCCGCTGTGCGCCCTGGTGCACCTGCCATCATCCTGCAGGGTGGGCACCTTAGGGTTGCACACTTTAAGAATGGAAGGGGCGTATACGCAGTTTAATGTCGCGTGTCTACGTAGCCCGTCCCTTGTCCACCTGACACAGTCTACAGTATCAGCAGCAGTTTGCGTGGGTTTGTAAGTTTGGTAGAGTGCGGTGGATAGCGGGATGTGGTAGGTCAAATCCTTCTCAACCACGATGTGTGGCTGAAATTTAACTGGATACAGTCAAAAATGCAAATATTGTCCTTGTGTGCACCAGGTGTAAAGTGTCCCGCCAGGTTCATTAAGGCCGCACTGTCGTAGGGGGAGAGTTAGAATTTTGCACGTGATCCTGGGTTGTTTACCAGCCCACACTAGGAATATAATATTTGACCTGCGACCTTTAAAACATTGCTGAGTAAGTGTCAAAGGGAGATTCGAAAAGCGGTTAGGAATTTGGGCAATGCTACCATTTTAGCAATCGACAACCTCCCAGTCAGCGAGAGGGGCAGACGGTTCCAGACCGGGATCCGCTCCTCCAGCCAGGACATTGCCTTGGCGTTGTTGGCTTGCCATAGTTTATTCATGTCACGGCTGAGCCAAATACCCAGATATCTCAGCAGTTCCACCGCCCACTCTAATGAGAATTCAGATGTAAACTGTGTGGTATGCTTTTGCATTTGACTCATGAGAGACACCTAGTAACGACTAGTGGAACTGCAGCTTCATGAAAGGGTTTCAATGCTTTTGCATTTGACTCATGAGAGACACCTAGTAACGACTATTGGAACTGCAGCTTCATGAAAGGGTTTCAATGCTTTTGCATTTGACTCTTGAGAGACACCTAGTAACGACTAGTGGAACTGCAGCTTCATGAAAGGGTTTCAATGCTTTTGCATTTGACTCATAAGAGACACCTAGTAACGACTACTGGAACTGCAGCTTCATGAAAGGGTTTCAATGCTTTTGCATTTGACTCATGAGAGACACCTAGTAACGACTAGTGGAACTGCAGCTTCATGAAAGGGTTTCAATGCTTTTGCATTTGACTCATGAGGAACACCTAGTAATGACGAGTTGAACTGCAGCTCTTTGTAGAATTATTTTGATAGTGGATACTATAATATTCACTGCCCACTGCTAATATCGTCCCATAATGCTTTGCAGGGCCTTTGGTTGGGATTGTATTTTTGCCCTTAACTGTGCTTGGGGTGGTCCTAAGAGGATGAGACCACCACTGACATTCAACAAGATGTGCTCTTGTTTCCAAGGCATCTGCTTGGTTCTCTCCCTAGGTTAGGGAGGATCCCAAAATCATCACCTCTGTCACTGCTTAATTTTCATTTTCACTCTCTGAAATGACTACATGCATTTTAGCATGTAAAGACAGAGATACTTGTTATTTTACCAAAAATATATGAGGTTTCTGTTTTAATAATTGGGAGGGAATTCACAGAATTTTTGTTCAACTTCTTGGAGTACATAATACTGACTGGGAAGCTACAGACTGAAAGATACTGACGAGAAAGATACCGATTGGAAGATACTGACTGGGAAGTTACATAGGAAGATACAGACTGGAAGATACTGATTGGACGAAACTGATTGAAAGATACTGACTGGAAGATACCGACTGGGAAGATACCGAGTGGAAGATACCGATTGGAAGATACTGATTGGAAGATACTGACTGGAAGATACTGACTGGGAAGATACCGACTGGAAGATACTGACTGGAAGATATTGATTGGGAAGATACTGATTGGAAGATACTGATTGATTGGAAGATACTGACTGAAATATACTGACTAGAAGATACTGATTGGGAAGGTACCGACTGGAAGATACTGACTGGAAGATACTGATTGGGAAGATACCGACTGGAAGATACTGATTGGAAGATACTGATTGGAAGATACTGACTGGAAGATATTGATTGGGAAGATACTGACTAGAAGACATTGATTGGGAAGATACTGATTGGAAGATACTGGCTGAAATATACTGACGGAAGATACTGACTGGAAGATATTGATTGGGAAGATACTGATTGGAAGATACTGACTGGAAGATACTGACTTGAAAGATACCGACTTGAAGATATTGATTGTAAGATACTGATTGGAAGATACTGACTGGGAGATACTGACTGAAATATACTGACTGGAAGATACTGACTGGAAAGATACCAACTGGAAGATATTGATTGTAAGATACTGATTGGAAGATACTGACTGGAAGATACTGACTGGAAAGATACCGACTGGAAGATATTGATTGGAAGATACTGATTGGAAGATACTGACTGGAATATATTGATTGGGAAGATACTGACTGGAAGATATTGATTGGGAAGATACTGATTGGAAGATACTGGCTGAAATATACTGACGGAAGATACTGACTGGAAGATATTGATTGGGAAGATACTGATTGGAAGATACAGACTGGAAAATACTGACTGGAAAGATACCGACTGGAAGATATTGATTGTAAGATACTGATTGGGAAAATACTGACTGAAATATACTGACTGAAATATACTGACTGGAAGATACTGACTGGTAGATACTGACTATGAAGATACTGACTGGAAGATACTGACTGGGAAGGTACAGACTGAAAGATACTGATTGGAAGATACTGACTGGAAGATACTGATTGTTAGATACTGATTGGAAGATACTGACTGGAAGATACCGACTGGGAAGATACCGACTGGAAGATACCGATTGGAAGATACTGATTGGAAGATACTGACTGGAAGATACTGACTGGGAAGATACAGACTGGAAGATACTGACTGGAAGATATTGATTGGGAAGATACTGATTGGAAGATACTGATTGGGAAGATACTGATTGGGAAGATACTGATTGGAAGATACTGGCTGAAATATACTGACGGAAGATACTAACTGGAAGATATTGATTGGGAAGATACTGATTGGAAGATACTGATTGGAGAGATACTGATTGGAAGATAGTGATTGGACAATACTGTTTTGGTTGCTGCACTAATGCAGCCAACGGAGTTAGCGATTAGATCAAGACTGAAATTGGTCCGCTTACAATTCTCTCCCGGGGGTATCTATAACAGAAGTAGGCTCTACAAAATGTGAAAAGCACCAATTCCCAGATGAAGCCAATTGCAACCACAGCAGAAGGTACGGTCCTCCCACTGGCGTAGCAAACATTTAGGGGGCCTCCCTGCAATGTATGTAGAGGGGCCCCCTCCGGGCTCAATTAGGAGCTCTCCGGACAGAATGCAGTGCCGAGGGGGCCCCCTGGAGTTTCGGGCCCCCCGCACCACATGGGCTGCGGGGGCCTGTGTTACGCCCTTGGGTCCTCCACACAGCCCGGGATGCCCCATCCCACATACATACATATTAGGGAGTTTTGAGGTTCTACTTACCCTGCTGTACCCACTTCCATTAGAGTTTTTTCTCAGCTGCTGCCCATGCTGCACCTTTCTCTCTATGAAGGAAGCCTGGATAGCTGCTGCCCATGGAGTATGTTTGTGCATGAGTGAAGCTTTCACCGCAGCTACCCGTGCAGTATGCTTTGAGTTTCGTTTGCACTGCTGCTATCCGAGCAGTATGTTTTGTATGTGAGTGAAGCTTGCACCAATGCTACCTATACAATATGTTTTGTGTGAGTAAATCTTGCTCGACTGCTATGCTTGCAGAATGTTTTGAGAATGTGTGAAGCTTGTTCCTCTGCTACACGGCAGTATTTGTTTGTGAGTGAAGCTTGCCCCACTATTACCGGTGCGGTATGTTTTCTGTGAATGAAGCTTGCGCCACTACTACCGGTGCGGTATGTTTTTTGTGAATGAAGCTTGCACCACTGCTACCAACGCAGTATATTTTATGAGTGAGGATTGCATCACAGCTCCCCCTGCAGTATGTGTGTGAGTAACTTGCACTGTTGCTACCCGTGCTGTCCCTCCTCCTTGAGAGAGAATCGTGGCCCACAGATGTGCTATTGTATCATCTTGTCGCTCTGACATGAGTGCTGCCCTTGGTCTCTGAAATGATAACAAAGTGTTCATAAAACTAAAGATAAGTTGAAGGCCCAAAGAGAAGAGAGGGGAAAAGAAACATGAAATGCAAGATAACGAAGAAACAAAGAAAGGAAAACCAAAAGGCAAATACATAAATAGAAGGAACAAACCAAAAAAACAGCAAAATAACTGGGGAAAAATGAGAAGGAGGAAAGAGAGTCCAATCATTCGCTGACTACTTTCTAATTCTTTGTGGTAGCCAGACCAGTTTAGTATTGTTCTCATCTGGATTTTCTTAAATGGGAAACACCTCTCTCACCTCACCTTCTGGAAAGAGATTGGATTGGCTGCTCAGTGGTATTTGTGCCTTAGTTTGAACCGGAAGCATCTCTCAGCACTGGCCACTTCGGTGCTTTGCCTAAGATCACACAATTCGACCTGGTGTACTGGACCCCTTTTGCTGTTGGGCAATCCTTGGTCCAGCCAGGGACACAGGAGGGGCCCCCACGAGTGGAGCAGCCCCCCACTGAGGAACGTCACCTGCAGAACTGCGCACAAGAAGGACCCTAAGTGCTTTCAATCCAGGCCTGAAGGTGGTGACGGGGGACGTTTAATCTGCATTTCTGTTTTTTAATGGATTTCATTTGCACAGGAATCACACAGTAACCCCGAGACCCTTCTCTTAAGGGCCGTGTTGATGTCTGTGAGCCAACGACAGACATAGCTACCCCAAACCTCTCTTTTGTAAGTCACGAGGACGGCGCGGCTTGTTTATCGGTTGGATGCTAATTGTACCCCCTGAACTCCAGCGGCTGGTGGCGGCTGCAGTGGTGGGGCACTTGAACATGTCTGGTGTCAGGGCTATTGTATGTGGGGTTCACCATCCCCCCCAAAACCCCCTCCAGGGATCCCTAGGGTTCCTAACACCAGTGCCTAAGAGGAGGAGAGAGTCTGTGCTTCACTAGACTTGCTTCACCAGTTCCAGAGGGTCAGACTGGGCCTGGCGTCAACAAGCCTTGCAGGAGTACAACCCCGAGGGGCGTGGCCGACATAGGTGCAACCACGAGGAGTGGACTGCACATCCTGAGATCAGTGGTTCCCCCCAAGTGTGGGATACTACTCATGCGGCCGGCCCGTTGGTGGAGGCCGGCTGTCCCCAGAGTGAGAGGAGGAAGGAGAGGGCAGGATCCTGGGAGCCTCATTTGCTACTCTTCGGCGTGGGGCAGAGCCGCAAGTCATTTTGCAGCGCTGGCCTATACCAATTTGAAAGGACAGGAATGCACTGTTTTTACAAGATATGGCGCATTCCTGTCCTATCAGCCGACGCCGGCGCACAATTAGCAGCCGTGTGCCAATGCGCGCACACTTGCACCATGGTTGAAGGGTGTCTGTGTTGTTGGCGTTATTGTTTTTGTGCAGGAAGGAGCACCTTCCTGCAGAAAAACAATCACAATAGGTGTTTTCCTTGTTCTTTGTGCGCAAGGCCAGTGCTATGATACAAACACAGTGAAAACACATGCATTAGGATATCCTATGGGTTTGGGTACCCCTATGATTGGCATGACCTACCCTATAAGTCCCTAGTACATAATAGGACAAGGTGATTACAACTAAGCCCGGGTGGACCTGGCGTAGTTGCTCTACGCGGAGCTCCACGGAGTTGGGCAAAAAGTCAGTGGAGCTCCGCTCCGCGCTTCCCTCCATCCCCCCTCATTAAATATTTTTAAAAGAAATATAAATTAAGGTAAAAAACACACTTACCTATATCGAGGCCTCTTTGGGCAGCCCTCCTTCTCCTCGCCGTAGTCTCTTCTGGAAACCGAAACCCCACGACAGACTACATCGTGGGTAGGCCTGCGTGCGCAGTCCTACCACGACATACGTCTGACGTGGGGAATTCTGCAGGAGAGTCCACGGCAAGGAGAAGTAGGGCAGCCCGGAGACCCCGCGATAAAGGTAAGTGTGTTTTTACCTTAATTTTTATATTTCTTTTAAAAATATTTATTGAAGGGGTAAAGGCGCGGAGGGCCCAGAGCTGAACTCCACTCTGCTGCCGAGTCGGAGTTTTGCATAAACTCTGTGTTCTCAGCCGAACACGGAGTATGCAAAAATCCACAATCTCCGCTAGCGGTGCGGAGTTCTCCGACCACGGTTAATGAAAACTGCCTTCGAGTCCCTAGTGTAGAATAGGGCATGGCAGTTTTGAGGCCAGCAGCCCTTTCTGCACCTGCATGTGTGCACTGCTGAAGCCTGTGGTCATTTTAAAAGCATCCGTGTGTTGTAGGACTGCTTTTAAATGTAAATAGTGCCCAAACTCAACTTTGGTGATAGAGGCACTTAAAAATGGATAAACTACAATATTTTGGCATATTAGGTACCGCCAGGGTCTCCCCTAGGTGACACAGGGATGGGGACCAGGTACTTATAAGAAGGACCCTTATAAAAGAGGCTTTATATGTCCTGGGGATAAAGAAATAGCACATTTCACTTCCCCCATTGTGGTAAAGTGCTGCGAAAATCGACTTTTGTGCTAGGAGCTCTGTGGAGTGAGGGTCTACATTAGTTTTGCATATTCAAGACCCTAAAGTCTCCCCTAGGTGTCCCAGGGATGGGGGTCAAGTAGTTTTAACCAGGGTCCTTATAAAAGATGCTTTATAGGCCCTGGTGTGGAGAAAATGGACATTTCATTTTCCACATTGTAGATCCTCAGCCACATAGGTTAACATTGCAATAGTTTATGAACTCATAACTATATCTAAGGATGACCAAAAATGTCATTTGAGGTCTTAGGAGAGTGGTATTGATAAATCCAACAATATGCTATTGTTGAATTTTTCCTAAAATGTACAGAAAAGAAGTTATAAGACTTTTTTGATTGTAAGCCAACATTCAGCCTTCCTGTGGTCTCCCCTGATTGGTCAGAGTTAACGGGATTAGCCAGGCTGCTTTGATGAAGTGATAATTGGCACCCAGGGAAAAAGGCTATCTGGTAGGAGAGGGTTCTGCTACACAGGAATGCCAGAGCAGGGGGGAGGGGCCGTAAACCATGAACTTCAAAGAAAGAAGGGGCCAGGTCCCTCTGCCCCCATTCCCTCTGAACCCAGCCAGATGGCAGGTTTAAGGAAGGAATATGCAGATGTCAGGGGAGGAGAGCTATGGAAATGAGCCATATCGGAGATTGGTTTAACTAGTTCTTCCTCCTTGGCTGAGCTGTCAGCCATATTGAATTTTCGAGGAATAGTGCTTTCTGGGAGACCCTTGTGCTGCACTTTGGAAGAAGTGGTCATGCTCTTTGGTGTTATCATGCCCTCCTGGTTGACCCCATAGAACACTGAATAAGTATCTGGGAGGGGCAGAGCCTCTCAGATCTGCTGCATGAACCTTAAGAAAGAAGAAGGGTCCATGCGGGAAGTTTGATTTACACCGACCAGGCCCGCCACTCTGACTGGCTCCGCCTGCTGCACAATCTGGAACTACAGCCCTGTGGACCTAACTTGCTTCAAGAGGAATTAAGAGTGAACTCCCTGCAAACCGCTGGTTGACAGAGCTCTCCTGGACGTTCACCGCCAAGAATCCCCAGCCTGGAGTGCGTCCAGTGGATTTGTAAGGGTTTTGTCCAATTGAATTGAAGAAACCTAAGTTACTAAACTTCAAAGGACCATCTTGGAGATTTCAAACTCTTGGATTGTGTTTTGGACACTTTGGGACTCCAGAGGAACTTCAGGAAAAGGTTTGATATGTTTGGAGAACTTGGAGCAACTTTGAAAAAAAGCTCCAGAGAGGGACAGACTCAACTGTGAGAGCCAAGCTGGCAACCTTGAACCGCGAGCCGGCCTGCCCTGCTAGTTCGTCCCACTGAAAAACTCTGGAGATCCAACTTCCAGCGTTTGACCGGGAGCTCCCTGGAAACCAAGCTGGTGAACCCTCACCGAACTTGGACTGCTGAAGCGCATTGAGGGATCCCGGCAGAAAAGCTCCAGAAAAGTTTTTGAGTCCGAAGGTAAAACTTTGACCGAGGTTTACCGCAAGGGGTAGCCGCACAGGGCTCCATTGTGGTCTCCCTTTAACTTTGACTTTGACTTTGTTCTGGTCTAGTGTGACCAGATGTCTCAATAGGCACTATAGGTTTCTATGTGGTATATAGTGCTACATTTTTTAGAATGAATATCTCTGGTTCCCTATATTGATTGTTTTTATTTAGGTGTCATTTTAAAGATAAAAATATTTCCTATTTTTATAAATTGGTGTTGGATTTGTGCAGTGTCTTAATTTTTTATTCAATTGGTGTTTTTAAATGCTTTACATACCTGTCTCTGCAGTTAAGCCTACCTGCTCACAGCCAAGCTACCAAGGGTTGAGCATGAGACTACTTTTCTGAGACCAATTCTGAGTCCTAGACCGGGTTAGTGGCATTATTGCCAGTGGCAGATGCATATTTACCACTACTAATAATCCACAATGACTTTGGCCGCCATCTTGGGGAGAGAGTAGGTTCAGCGCTCTAGCGGACGGGCGAATCACGGCCCGGGCGCTTAAAAGGAGCACTCTTGAGGAGCAGACCCACCATACAAGCATTTATTTCAGAGCGCTCCTGAGGCGAAAAGCCGGGAGCTAGGCCCTTGACCTCTTTTAAAAAAAAAAACAAATATTTTAATACTGTTTTAACATTTGTGTGTGCTGACCTGATTGTGATAAATTGCGTTTTATCTGCTAATTTGCACAGCCTTACTTTCACACGTGGGACGCTTAACCCCGGTGTGCCCAGCTCTCCGAGGGCCGATTTAGGGCCACACTCGGACTGAAGAGGCTCCCGAAGGGCGACGACTTTGGCCGCCATCTTGGGGAGAGAGTGGGTTCAGCGCTCTAGCGGACGGGCGAATCACGGCCCGGGTGCTACACAAATGGAGGCCATTTCCCGTCCGCGCCCGTCCGGGCCAGATCGGGCCTAGGGCCAGCCTCTATGCCCATTTCTCGGCAAGATCCTGCCGCTCTCACCAGGGATCAACTGCTGGCACTACAAAACTACGGGGATCCAGGTTGTTCTCAACGAGACTGGACGATGGCTCCGTTCTGCCGCTGTCGGTCCTGCCCTGAGCCTGGATCCGTGGGGACCAACGGCAAGATAACCAGTCAAGTCCTGAGGATGGCATTACTTAATTGTAGATCTTTGCCAAAACATGCGGTAGAAATCAACTTGCTGATCGAGGATAGCAACCTTGATCTGCTTTTCCTCACGGAAACCTGGTTAACCCCTTTCACTGATTTTGATACCATCTCTGCTCTACCTTGCGGTTTTAGGATTCAGACTCGTAACCGTGATAAGGGGAAAGGGGGGGGTCTTGCTATAATTCATAAGGAATCCCTGACCTGTAGATTGGAGGATAGTGGAATCTTAGACACGGAGAGCACGGGTTTCAACATTCAATTGACACCTACATCCTCCCTCTCGGGATTCCTCATTTACCGCCCGCCGGGTAACCTAAAACAATTCTTAGACTCCCTTTTAGAATCCACCTTAACAGCTGCAGCTCGGTCCTCCAATTTCTTGGTTTTGGGAGACCTGAACCTGCATTTTGACGATCCTAATGATAAAACAGCAGTTGATGTCATTTCAAATCTAAAAGCTTTTGAATTGGATATCATAAATAGGGAACCTACCCACAATAAAGGTCATTTGTTAGACCCCATTTTTTCTAATCTCCCCAAGCTGAGGAGCTCAATCTCCTCTGCCCCTACCGTGGTCCGACCATTTTTTGGTCCCTTTCTCTTGGGAAATACACCCTGAAACAGACCGGGCCACGTGCCCTCGTATACTTCAGAGAGACTGGCCGAGGCTATCGGTGGGAGATCTCACTCGGGCCCTTGAACAATCGATTCCGGACACAGAACCTGACCCACTCCTTGCGGATGAAAACTTTAATAACTGGCTCACTAACTCCCTGGATACGGTCCTTCCTCTTAAATTAAAAACAAAAAAGAGCAGTACCTTTAAATCCCCCTGGTTTACAACTGAACTGAGAGACCTCAGAAAAGCCTGCAAGAAATTAGAAAGGAAGTGGAGGAAAGATTGGTCAACTCTTAGTAAAACCTCCTACCAGGCCGCGCTTAGACTCTACAAAGCTGCACGGCAGAAATCTAAAGCAGAATTCTTTAAGGAGAAAATTAAAACATCAGCTAACTCCTCCAGGGAAACTTTCAAAATTGTTAATCAATTGCTCAAAATCCCTGCCCCTATAATCATACACAGGGACCCCGAATTAAGATGCGATCAGTTAGCGGAGTTTTTTGATAGCAAAATTCAAAAAATCCTAGATAGCCTTCCCCAAATGCCCACCTTACTGTCGAGAGAAGCCCCTACCCCCGTGTCTCCCAGTCCCCAGCTCGAGGTCTTCAGTGCCATCACCAGGGAAGACTTCAGTAACACATTAGCAATCATAAAAAGTGGCTCCCCATCTGACCCAGCCCCTATGCACATCCTCAAACAAATTTTGGGTACGATCTCACCTACGGCCACAGAGCTCCTAAACACCTCATTCGCCACAGGCATTGTCCCCCCCAGCTGGAAGCAAGCTAAAATCAAAACACTCCTTAAAAAACCAGGATTAGATCCCTCGGATATGGCCAACTACCGCCCAATTTCCTTGCTCCCAGGAATGGGCAAAGTGGCTGAGAAGCTGGTGAATAGGCAGCTCTCAGACTATTTGGAAAAGAATGGTCTCCTGAGCGACTCCCGAACTGGTTTTCGCCCGGGTCAGAGTACAGACACTGCCCTTCTAGTTGCTACTGAAGAAGCAAGATGCATCTTAGATTCAGGGGGATCTGCAGCCTTGATCCTCCTGGATCTAAGCGCTGCATTCGATACCGTCGACCACCCAATCTTGGTCCAGCGCCTTGCCAAGTTGGGCATCATAGGGTCGGCTCTTAGGTGGCTCGAGTCCTTCCTTGATAAAAGATCGTTTAGGATTTGGGAGAATGGCTGTAGGAGAGTAGGGTCTGCTATCCTATGGTCACCCCAAATTTTTGCTTTTTGCTTCACTGGTTTTCGACTACTGAGGCTGTGGGCCTGCTGATCAGACCCCCAGCCTGCTGTTCTCTCACTAAATTACTGACACATGTGCTATAGGCACATAACCCAATTGGAAATGGACTCCTTGTCAGCCCCTGTATAATGCACTATAGGTGCCCAGGGCATAGGGGCCACCAAGGCCTACCAGGGGCTGCAGCATATCTTTTGCCACCCCTGGCTGGTTCTTAAATTGACACAACTGGCTGATCACTCAGCTGGGGTAAGGTGGTGTAAACACCCCTTGCTTAGATATAGTATACCTATATCTAAACCTATATCTGGACACATGTAAACCTGTGAGCCACTCCTATGGAAGGCCTCATCAATCCTGGAGGCAGAGTGCGTGGTTTTATGTGAGATGGAGCTCTAGCATGAGCTGAGCCTGTCTGCAGCTGTCGGGAACAACTCCCTAAGCTGTTTCAGGGTAATGCCATACCATATACTCTTAAGTGCCTTATAATCCTCGCGGTTAAATAGCAACTTTGGTTTGGCTTTATCAAAACATGTCGTGTAAGGTGTCATACGATTTGGAATACCATCCCATCGCCAGTTCTGGCGACGGGGATGGCATTCCACCCCTCTAGAGGGGTAAGACATGTTGCTTTACTTAAATGCGGTTAATTTCTCCAAAGACCTTAGATCCACAAAATGGATGCCTCTGCCACAGACAAATGTCTGGACCCCTGCAGTTGACCGAAACTCAACCAAATGGGTCCTGGACAAAGGGTTTCCTGTCACAGGAGGGTGTCACCGCCCTCCAGACAGGAGATAGTGGATTGTAGCAGGGAGGTTTGAAAGAAACCAGACACTGCTTGGGGCGCACAAGGCTGCCCCTTGCATAATCCGGCCAAACCGGTTCTGGGGCACTCCAGCCCTCGTGCCAGGGCGGCCTGGATCAAAGGAAGGGGGTGTATCCACCCACTTCCTGGGTCCCACCCATAGGAGGGGACCTAGCAGGTAATCACGCCCCCCAGATTCGAATAAGAGTGGGAGCAGTGCCAATGCACATCAGATTTCCTGGAAGAAACATTTGAAACAAAATTCTGGACCCTTCGCCCTCCATCTCAACGTGGAAGCCCGAAGAATCTCCCTTGTGGTCAAGGAGTGACCACCCTGCAGCAGCAGGCACCATCCAGCCCTCAACGTCTACTTAGTTGCAGTTCCCGCCGGAACTCGAGCAACTGAGATCAACGAGATCAAGCCTGCCTGCCTTCTAACAGCCCGATCCACAGTCCCTGCAAAGCTGAGACCCGTGGAGGCGACCGGAAGCGTGGGGCACGCCATCTTGAATCGACCACCAGACGCTGACCGTGCAGCCCACGAGTGACCCTCGAAGCTGTACACCGGGGTTTGAGAAGCCCCCACCCTGAGCTACTCCTGAGCCGAAGTTCAGCCCTCCACACCCGATGAGTGCTGCGTGGGGCCCTTCTGCTCTATTTGGCTCAATGTGTTGGCCCGGTCACTTGCCAGCTGGCTAGTGGTCCCTGTGCCGACGAAACGACTAAGAAGACTCGTGAATCTGGTTGCTCCAGATCCACACCAGCTCCCCTGAAAAGGAGCCCCGACTCTGACCTTCCTGGTCCGAGTGAGAAGCAATCTTCCGATCCCGCGTGGATTGCTCTTGCCAAGGCTTGTTTGCTCCAAACTTGAAGCCGACTGCACCGACGGTGAGAGCCTGCGTGGGACAGATCGTGACCTGCTCCTGGACGTCGCAGATGCCCCAGAGCCCACGTGACAGCGGAGAGAAGCTCCTCGACGACCACCTGATTGCGCCCGACATTGCCTGGTTCCGTCCTGGTTCCACCCTGGTCACTGCTGAGTGACCCAGACTCTGTCCCCTCTGCTTTCAGGTACCCTTCGACTTGAGTCCACCTTGGACTCCACCGGACACTTCATCTTTAACCCGCCTGCAGCCCTTTCAGCTTCAAGCACCAAGAGCCTGCGTGTCAGAACCCGACGCCACTTCGACCCTGTGCACCCACTTCCTGTGGGTGAGGTAACTTTTCTCCGCCGGTGTTCCCACACTGGTGCACACCTCTAGGGTCTGTGTGTTAAGTTTTGTTCCTCTAGGTTCAGCGGAAGTGTCCTTTAACTTTAACTTTACAACTTTTACGCACCATTGGTTAACATTGGTGCATGCGTGCGCTTTCCGAGGGCCATTCCCGACTTCAGCATTGCTTGTCCTGACTGCTCCCAGCGATTCTCTAGGCCCTAGGCCTAACCACTGTTCGATTGGTATCTCTTATACCACTTGTTTAGTATATGGTTTGAGTGGCCCCCCGCCCTCATCCATAATTGTGCAACTTTGTATGTTTAAACAGTGCTTTTGATTTAACGCTTGTGCCCCTTTATTCATAAAGAATACTGGGGATTGTTTTTAGTAATAAACACATATATTTTTATAATATATACTTGTGTGGTGTCCTTTCATTTGGTACTACAGGATTGTATGTGGTAAAACAGCTCGCTTAACACGACCTCTTAAGTTAAGCCTTTAGGCTGCTTAGTCCATGCTACCCCTAGGATAGCTTGTCTAACAAGGTTGACTTACAACCAGACACCATAAGGGATTGTTTGGTCTGATAATAGGTGGTTCCAGAATTGGAAACATCACCTATCAGGCCAACTTCTCACAATGGCTCAATGTCCAAACCCGTCCCCTTGCAGTGTGGGGTGCCGCAGGGCTCCTCCCTGAGCCCCACACTGTTCAATGTTTATATGGCCCCGTTAGAGGAGGCAGTAGCCCCCTTCGGGATCAAATCTGTTAGTTATGCAGACGATACTCAACTCATCGTCTCGCTGTCACAACAAAGGGGACACCCATCTGATTTGTCAAGTTGCCTGTCAGCTATCTTCTCTTGGATGACTGCCTCCAAACTTAGACTCAATGGAGCGAAGACCGAGATTATGGTCATGGGTCACCCACTCCCATCTCTGTCCTCCGACCATTGGCCTCCCTGTATGGGGGACCTACCACCCCCAAAGGAGAAAGTCAAGAGTCTTGGGGTTTGGTTTGAACCCCAACTCACCTTTATGACCCATGCGCAGAAGGTGGCTGGAGGATGCTTTGGATCATTGCGGGCGGTAAGGAAGGTCCTTCCCCTGCTTCCTTTCGAATCAAGAAAACTCTTGATCCAGGGCCTAATCTTGGCCAGACTGGATTATGGCAATGCCCTCCTCCTGGCGGCACCCCTGGCCACGATTAACATCTTACAGCGGGTCCAGAATGCCGCAGCAAGGCTCCTTATGGGAGCCCCTAGATGGGTTTCAGCTAAACCCCTGCTTAGAGCCTTGCACTGGCTCCCAATCCAGGAGCGAATCTTCTTCAAGTCACTATGTATTGCCTACAAATCCTTCCAAGGTAATGGCCCTCCAGCCCTCAGGGGATTGATCTGTCCTTACAAAGCCACTCGTGCCCTTCGATCCGATGGAGAAAACCTGGCCGTCACTCCCAGAGTAAGGAAGGCCCGCACGGGAGGTCGTCGCTTTTCGCTGAATGCAGCGAAAAAGTGGAATGCCCTGCCCAGGGTCCTACGGATGGAATCTTCATACCTTAAGTTCAGAAAACTACTTAAAACTTTCCTTTTCCCCAAAGTTCCCTAAACTTTCTTCCTCATCCGCTCTGTTATTAATCTGTTTTTAGCGCTGGGACGCTCAAGGGCAGCCATGCGCTCTATAAATCCAATTCCATTCCATTCCATTCCATTCCACTTCACACCACCCAGGTTACCAAGATATTTTAAATCTGTGTAAGTGTGAAAGTTCATGGGTGTTGCATGTAAACATCCACCACCACACCCTTGGAACACCTCTTTAACGGAGAGTGAAGCAAGTCAGCGACTTGCGCTGCATTGCCTCACTTCATATCTTCAAAGCCATGAAAAGTCACACAGGGTGGCTTTACGTGGCCTTGTAGATATGTCTAAGCCCTGTGTGCCACCGGAATGTCACAAAGAGTGATGTTCCGGCGGCGCACGGGGCTTGTAAATATACCCCAACGTTATTTCTCCTCATTGCGCCTCCCCTGGGAGGCTCACCGTTCTGATGCATTTCCAGGTTTACAAATCCTTGCACATCTGGGAATGTGTCTAAACCCATGGACGTTGCGAGGGAAACCCCACATCAACAGCCATAGAACGCCTCCTTGACACAGAGTAAGTCAAGATAAAGGCTTGCGCTGTTTTGATTTACTCCGTATCCATGAGGTCATGCAAAGACACGCAGAGTAGCTTGGTGTCACCTCAGAGATATGATTGAGAGGCCGGCACCACTGGAGCATCATAAAAAGTGACGCTCTGGTGGGCAAGCCTCTTGCAATGGAGGCCCTGGAAGTTAAGCTGGTCCCTTCCAAGGGTTAAGGGCCAGACCCTCTGGACCACAGTAGAACCGCAGCACCGGTGCTGAAGGACCCGGGGGGAGGAGGCCATGTCCGGAGAGGACCTTCCCGGCAGTGATGCCCTGGTTCAGCGACTGAGGAGGTCTGCACTGGGTCTCTGGAAATGTGACCCCGAATAAAGAAAGACCTCAAAAAGGAATTAATGGAAATCGACCTTGAACCATTTTCCTGGACCGTTGTTTCAAATCTTATAATACAAACATTGGCAAAGCCAATAGGTCTGCATTAGCTGTCAGCCTTTTGCCTTTGTCGATGCTTATTTTGTCTTCGGTTTGGCCAAACGTTATTGTAGGCAAAGCTGCCAGGCTTTAACATTAAAATATTTTTTCTTCCCTAAAACCATATGTTACCTTAGTAGTAGTGCCACTGTAGGAACAACTCCTTTGGGCATGTGCTCTGTGCACAGAGAAAGAATGTCGTCACTCACAGTGATGTCACCAGGGACAGAAGTGGGGGCCCATCCCCTCCACGCCGTGTTCAGTCCTGGGCGGAAGGAACATCTGAAGGCTACCATAACAGGCCAATGGCTCAAGAGGGCTGCACCGATCTGAATTTGGGATGGAATCGACATTTCAAATCTACAATTTGGGTAAAATTAAAGGGGCACATGTACTGTTTTTGATGTTCTGGTGGCGTAATGCCCTGCACTATATTTACAAAGCTGTTTTCAGCAGACATCCGTGCCCCCTGGTGCAAGGGTGCCTGTGTTACAGGGATAATGGGTTGTGTGCAGGAAGAGACACCTTCCGGCACATAAACAATCTTAAAATAAAAGTATTTCTCATGTTGAGCCAATCTAACGCCTGGTTTTGCATTGTGCACGTTTTTAGCACTGCGGCAAGAGTTACACCTCCTTGTAAATCTGAGCAGCATCAAAAACACTGGGTGACGCAGTGAAACGCCCACAGCAACACCCATTGCACGCCCCTTTCACACAGATACCTGCGTGAAAGGTACCATATTTACAAAGTGGCTTTCAGCCACGCAAAGAGGCGCACCGACGCTTTGTAAATATGATGAGGGCATTGCGCCACCAGAACTTTGAAAACAGTGACGTTCCGGTGGCACAATCCCCTTGTAAATATGCCACTTGTTGTTTGGTGGGCGTCTCACCGCAACACCTATTGCTTCTTCGACGCTGCCCCAGATTTACAAGGATGTGTAAACCTGAGACAGCCCCAAGAACTAACGCCATGCAAAAGCAGACATTGGATTGGCGCAACGAGGAGAAATACTTTTTTTTTTTTTTGCAAAAAGCCATTAATGAGTGCACATAAACTACCATGCCTGCAACCCTTGCACTATGAAGCAAGGGTGTCTGTGTTGGCGCTAGGCAGCTATTTTTAGCGCCAGTGCAATGGAAAGCACAGGGGAATGTATTCTTGTAAATAGGGCTCATTCCTGTGTTTTGGAAATGAGACAGTGTGGTGCAGCAACATTTGCCCTGTGCCGCCATGCGCCATTTCCTTGTACATATGCCCCAAAGTGTCTTGGCTAGCACCAACTCTAAAGCTCGACGGGTCCTGTCTAACTCCAGCCCATAAAACAGCGTGGCTTGGACGGCAATGCGGACGGGAGCCTGGGTCCGATGCCTCCATAGCCCCGAGGCATAAAACCTCGATTTTGATACAGCCAGACTAGCTCAACCCGGGAGACAAAACAAGCCAAGGTCACGGGAACATCTGGGGGACAAAAGGAACCGAAAAGGAGGCCACGCGAACGCCAGACAACTAAGGATTAACCAACTTCTTGGTCCTGAGATGACGGTGAAAGAAGCCCAGCCAAGATGGCGATCGGAGGAAAAGGGTGCAAGATACGGACGAGGTGAGCGAGCAAAGCAGAAGACACGGCGAGCTGCCTGCACCCTACCATCCCCCTGCCAGCACCTAACCGGCGCCGCAACAGCCCACACCGCCTAGCTAGAGCACCGAAAAGCGATAAAAAAAAATAGCAACACCGAGCAGTCAGAGGAACGCTCGGCAACGAAGAGGGGACGAAAGCGAAACCAGGAACAGAGCGACGCCATCTTTTAAACAAGGCGGTCGCGCACAGGCCAAACTCCGCTCCCGGTGAGTACTGACGAAGAGACTACTCACTAGGTGGTGGATGCCAACAGGCGACCGTAGAGGTGCAAAATAGTAGGAAACGAGAAGACCAAGCGCGATCGTACAGGAAGTGAAAGGGAAACCGGAAGTAGCGCTGAGGGTGGCCATCTTGGCAGCGAAAGAAACCAGCACAACATCGCGAGACACAAACGAAACACAGAGACAGCCGGGAATACAGAAAAGCTAAATCTCGGCAACAAAAGGCAACAAGGCAAAGAAGGGGATTAAAACAGAGAAGGCTGATCTGGTCGACATAATCAACCGAACCAGCGGCATAGCGGTCAGAGACAGAGCCAACCCATAGCACAAGGGAAGAAGGAAAGAGGAACCGTAAGAGACAGACACACAAAGAAGCAAGAGCCAGACACACAAAGAAGCAGCCACGCACCTCCAAACTCGAGAGGACAGGCCACACAAAAGCGCTGGCAGGTGCTAAAGCAAAAACGAGAACGAGAAGCATCAGAGAACCCAGCAGGTACAGAACCTACCACCCAACACCAGGGCAGAAAGAAGGACCAAGCAAAGGCACATCTACGCTCCAAAAGGAGGGCTGACTAGGCAGCTTCCAGTCAAGAAGAGGCTTAGCAGAGATGGCAGGACAAGAGGGCAAAAACTGTAACAACCCTAAAAAGCAAAGGAAAGAACCACCGGATTCACCCCTGAAGCAAAGGAACGAAACAACCATGGATATGATTTTAAAGAAAGTGAATGAAGGAAACGAGTTAGCAAGGTCAACAAAGGCCACCATAGTAGCATGCAGCTTGAACTAACAGCAATAAGGGCCGACCTGCATAACACGAACACCAGAATTGAAGCAGTGGAGAAACGCATTAGCGACGTGGAGGACACAACGATCAAAAGTAACAAATCGCTTGAGGACAACGCCAGGATCTCAAAAGCCCTCCAAAAACAGCTGGCGGAGCCGGACGACCGTGCAAGAAGGGGGAACATCCGCATTCTGGGCATCCCCGAAGGCACAGAAGACAAAACCGGGGCATGCACCACCATGCTTGAAGAACTAATACCAACGCTAACGGGTCTCAACTTCGGAAGGCAATTCGAAATAGACAAAGCCTACAGAGTGCCAGCTCAGAGAACGCCACAAGGCAAGGGACCAAGGCCAATTATATGCACCCCACTAAGGTCAAGCCACACAGAGGCGATCTTCGCCTTCGCCAGGAAGAACCCGAACCTAAAGTGGGAGAGCAAAAAAATAATCCTCACACAAGAATTTTCAAAGCAAACAGTAGAAATCAGGAAGGGGTTCCTGGCCATGAGAGACACCCTACGCAGAAACAACATCACTTTCAGCTTCGCAGGCCCAGCTAGATTCAAGATTAGATTACGGACAGATGGAGAACGCTGACCTTTGAAGACCCAAACGACCTAAAGAAATACATCCAAGGCCCGCCAACAGAAGACATGGAGGCCAAAAACATAGGAGCAGGAAAGAGAAGCGCCTCACTGGACAATGTGGGAAAATCAGACTAAGCACTGAGTATTAAAGAGAGCACCGGCCCACCACAGGAAACCAAAAGAGGAACACCAGCTCCCGGCCAAACAACTTAGATCTAACTACCTCATAACGAACTACCTCAAGACGCCCACCTCGGGCAACTACCACAACGGACCTATCCCACAATAGATTTGCCGCTCCGCTCAGTAAACCAGACTATTAACTTCTCCCCAGGCGCAATCTAGACACCACCAGCACAAAGGGAACCAAGGCCCTCAACCGACACACCTCTCTGATCACCGCTGCCAAGGAGAGGGAGACTCAGAAGACCAAACATAGGAGAACAGTCAAGACTCATAAATATCCTTTATTCTAAGTTTACAATGTTCCACAGGCCACTCCACGTGAGTCGCCGGGGATAACCTTAAGTAAGCCTCGGGGGGGTTTGAAGCAAGGAACGTTGCTGTCGCACTCCCACTCACCAATGTGCGGGGGGAGGGGGGAGGGGAGGGAGGGAGGGAGGGGGATAGGGGAGGTCATCGTGTACAGCTATACAGGCTTTCTATATCTACTACTCTTTTCCTCTTTATCTTTCTACACACTACCACTCTACTACTCGAGACCGAACACACGCAACCGCCGGGGAACTTGGACAGGCCACACCGCAGCAAAACAGGGGGTATAATAAGGGGGAAAAAGACATGCAACCTCACACTAAGGAGAATAAGGACACATAGGACAACAAGTAGCAAACGCGAGACACAACACACAAGATGACACACAACCAACAAGGCCAACTGCTGGCCAACATCAAGATTGTCTCCTTCAATGTCAAGGGCCTCAACCACTCGGTCAAAAGAAGAAAGGTTTTAGAATACCTAGCGAAACTAAACAGTGATGTGTGCGTCCTCCAAGAGACAAAACTAGAAGCAGAAGACTTAGATCGGGTCAAGGCAAAATGGATAGACCAGTCGATAGGCTCCCCGGCATGCCACAAAAAAAGAGGAGAACTCACGCTGATAAATAAAAAAGCCAAACTAAAGCTACAAGACTCCTTTGCTGACGAAGATGGGAGAGTCCTAATAACCAGCCTGACCAGGGGAGAGGAGACAATACACATAGCGAACATCTATGGGCCAAACACTGAAGACAAAGCCTTCTGGACCAAAATCGAAGACAAACTGAGCACACTACCACAGGAAGACCTTCTAATAGTCGCGGGAGACCTAAACCAGGTGCTAGATCAAGCCACTGACAGACACCCACAAAGATCAAGCCATAACTCGCAGGGGGGATACACACTGAAAAACCTATGCACCAAACTCCGCCTAAAGGACCCATGGCAACTGCAAAACCCGGACTCCAGAGACTATACTTTTTACTCTCACCCCCACAACTCCTACAGCAGAATAGACTACATTTTATTATCCGAAACACACACGCACCTCATAGACCAAACAGAGATAGCACCAAGGTTGATCTCAGACCACTCACACATCAGCCTAACACTATCAGGAAGACAGAACAGAAAATAACACACAGATGGAGGCTCAACGACAACCTCCTTAGAAACAAAACAACCACAGAAGAGATGGGGTGGCCATCAAAGACTACCTGGAGCAGAACGACAACCCAGGCATTGAGAAAGACGTCCTCTGGGATGCCCTGAAAGCCACCATTAGAGGAACACTACTCTCCATCAAAGGGAGATCCAACAGAAAAAGGGACAAGAAGGTAGTGGAACTTGAAAAAGAAATAAAAGATCTAGAGACAGGCCATATAGCCAACCTAAGAGACAGAAACACACTTACAACATTAACAAAGAAGAAGTACGAGCTCAACAGAATCCTAAGTGCGAGAGCCGGAACCTGGCACAACAAGTACAAGGCAATCAATCTCTGCACAGCCAACAGAGCAGGGAAGGCACTCGCCACATACCTAAAGAGCAAACAAAGGCAGCACGCAGTAGCGGCAGTGACAGACGCAAAAAGCACATCACAAACTGCAAACAAGGAGATCCTCAGAGTCTTCAAAGAGTTCTACGAAGATCTATACAAGGAAGACCAGGACCTGGACACAGACAGTGGAGCCTCGCTCCTAGACAAAATCTCCATGCCCGCTCTTACAGAATCAGGAAAAGAAGCGCTCGAACGCGGCATCACGGGGGATTAAATTGAGATGGCAGCGACGAGCCTCAACGAAAAAAAAGCCCTAGGCCCAGATGGCTACACAGCATGATTCTACAAACAGTTCCTACCACTGATCAAAAGAACAATGATAGAGGTGTTCTCAAGCTGCATCCAAAAAGGGAGAACGACACCCACAATGGCGGAAGCAAACATCATAGTGATACCAAAGGAAGATAAAGACCCTCAACATCCCAAGAACTACCGGCCAATCTCACTAATCAACGTAGACTGTAAAATCTACGCGAAGATCCTAGCCACAAGACTGAACACGCTCCTGCCTAGTCTCATACACTGCTCACAGGTGGGGTACCTCAAAAGCAGAATGTCCCACGACAACACCAGACTGCTGTGCCACCTAATAAACCACGAGTCCAAAAGCACCAACGCTGCGGTCATGATAGCCCTAGATGCAGAAAAAGCTTTTGACCGAGTGTCATGGCCCTTCCTGGACCGCTGCATGCAAAAATTCGGTCTAGGACCCAACTTCAGGAAGATGGTGCTAGCACTCTACAATGAACCTAAGGCGCGCGTCGTAGTGAACAGCGGCACCTCCGAGCCACTCACACTGGAGAGAGGCACGAGACAAGGCTGTCCACTCTCCCCTGCCCTATTCCTACTAGCCCTGGAACCACTACTAACCATGATTCGGACCAACAAGGACATCAGGGGAATCCCAATCGAGGGTGAAGCAGTCAAGCTAGCGGCCTATGCAGACGATGTCCTCATCATCACGGAAGAACCAGTCCCCTCAATAGCCGCGCTCATGTCCTCCATAGAAGAGTACGCCAGGGCCTCAGGATACAAGCTGAACAAAGACAAATCTGAATGCAAGCCACTAAAGGTACACACAACCAAAGATGTGCTAGGGAAATCGGGGCTGGCCTGGCAGAAGAATTACCTGAAATACCTTAGTTTAACGTTCGGTAGAGACCTCAAAACCACGCTGGACCACTATGAACCTACTCTCCTGAGCAAACTGAAGGGCAGACTAGAGTCGTGGTCGCCAAGATTCATCAGCTGGTGGGGCAGAGTCGAAACTATCAAAATTATGCTGACGCCCATGGTCAACTACATGCTAAACATGCTCCCATTGGTGAACACAGAGGACTTCCACAAACGCTTGGACAAACTAATAAACAACTTCCTATGGAAGGGCAAGAGACCCAGAATCAGTCTGCAAAAACTGAGGCTAAGCAAGAACCTAGGCGGCTTAAATATAACAAACTTCAAGGCATTCCAAACGGCGTGTATTGCCAAACAGGGGCTACATTGGCTCACCCCTAAGCAAGACTACATACCCGCCTGGCTTTCCCTAGAGAAAAGAATCTTAGAGGGTTTGGACCCAATATCCCTACTAACAGCAAGCAAACACCCGGAAATTGCCAACAACCCTGTCCTAAAGAACACCAGAAACGCTCTCCTTAAAATAGACAAGAAAATGGACACCAGTATCAAGAACACAAAGTGGGAGTCGATATGGTTCAACCCCAAAATAAAATACAGCGAGAAAACGCTCAACATGGCTTCTTGGTACAAACACGGCATCTCCATCACCACACAGCTGGGCCACCACGACACGCCCGTCACTTTTGACAACATAAGGCATACACACGAGCTGACGAACATTGAGCACTATAACTTCCTCAAGATTAAGGTAGCGGTCACTAAGGCAGACCTAAACAAAGAAACACCATTGATACTACAGTACGCGGCGAACCTAAATAAGGTAGGACATCAGACATCACACCTCTACAAGTTGCTAAGCACCAAAACGACTAACCTAAACAACAAAGTCCTAGGTTTCTGGGAATCCCTCATCGGCAAAGGACTCACAGAGAGCGAAAAAACCAAGCTTTGGGCATCGGCCTCACACAGGAAAGTCACCGCCACCCTAGCTCAAACCAAATTCTGTCTGCTACACAAGACGTACTGGACCCCATCCAAACTGTCCGCAATAGGCATAAGAGACAACGATGTATGCTGGAACTGCAACAAACAAAAAGGAGACCTGGCACACCTAATATTCCACTGCCCTAAGGTCAAAAGATTCTGGAGCAGAATAAGCGATTTCATAAACAACGCCTTAGGCCTCTCAATACAGCTAGACTTTCACTAACTAGTCACAGCCTTCATGACCCCATCAATACAGGCCAAAGAAGACAAAGAACTGATCGACCTCCTACTCACCGCAGCAATCAAGACGATCCTGAACAATTGGAAGGACACGGGGAAGGCGTCATTCAAGACGTGGTTCAACTGGATCACCTTCCTACGCGGAGCAGACACCATGACATCAAATCAAACAGCACCGACACACACGAGACCAGAAAAGTGGTTATCCTTGGACAACTACCTGTCCTCACACAAGCCCCCCTAGACCACACACAGACCACCATCCCAGCATCGCACAACCTATGCGATGCAGGCGGGCGAGCCTGCCCAAACCCAACAGAACGCGCACTAGTGTTCCTCCATCTCCCTACTCCCCTCTCTCTCCTCTTCTCAATCTCCTTTCCAGTCTCCTAGGGGCGCTTCTTCGCACCTCAGTAACGTCACATTTAATCATACGAACGTTATACGCATGCCCTACAAGCCGTTTGTAACCCCACCGGCATATAAATGCTTTGACAACTCTTGCTCTCCCCCCTAGGGGACTGAGTCTTTCTCCCTGTATACTGTACCTTGTAAATACCTCAATAAAAAGTATTGGAAATAAAAAAATAAAAAAACAGCCTCTGATCTGTAATGTGTTGCAGCCTGGGAGGAGGGTGCAGAGAGGGGTGCTGACTCATGGCTGTTAATGTCCACTGCCCACCGGATGTGCCCACCCACGTGTGCCCGCTTACAGCAACACTTTCCTCACTCCAGGAGTCAGACTATCTCCAGAATGTGCCTCGTCAGCACCTATTCAGGAAGCGACCTTTAGCCGATAAATTGCATGAGAGGTTTAACAACATGAAGCAGCCATGGCAAAGGTGTCTCTGACGTCAGCAGCGACAAGGCTCCTGGAGAGGACAGGGCCTGCTTCTAGCAGAGTTCACAGCTGAGGTGGGATGTGGTTTCACATGTATGCGGCACTTCTAAAGAAGGCTTTAGGTTTCCATAAGGAAGGGTTCAAAACATTAAAGAAAAGAAGGACATGTTCCTTTTATGTTTACATACCGTGACAGTGAAAACTCACCATTGTTCATATCACTGCCGCAAGGCTGCTTATCCCATTGGCTAACATGTTGCTGGAGTGTGTCACAAAAGTGACACAACTCCAGCAATGTGTCCTTTCACATGGGGCAAGTTCCATTTCAAATGGACTGCATCAGTCTTACGCCTGCTGTGAGGCAGGCGTAAGAAATTGAAGCATTTGCGTCCTAGAAGTGACGCAGTGAAATCTCATAGATTTCACTGCGTCACTCTTACGACCCTTTCTTGTATCGGAACGCCCACCCAGCATACATTATACCTGATGCCGGTATAATGTGGCGCAGAGGTTTACAAAGGACGAATCCACGTAGATGCGTCACTTTGTAAATATGACGCAACATGGCGCACTTTTACCCTGCTGGTGCTTCACAAAAAGTGATGTACCGGCGACACAAAAGTGACGCACGGCCTCATAAATGAGCCCCTTTGTGTCATCCAATCGGGCCCGCCAAATATAGTACCTCACGGTATCAAATTGTTCCATTAAACCCAACATAATGCTAAAGTCGGATTTAAGGTAACGTTTAATATAAAGGTGGCTTTAGAAAGGCACCTCTATCTTGCCCCAAAGTTCTAGTAGCTGTTTCTGGTTAACTACAGCAGTTGTCACCTGAGACAGCCTCCTGCCCTCCTGCCAGGAGGTGTGGAGCTCTGGGGGGTGAGGTGTGACCTCCTCCTGCCAGGAGGTGTGGAGCTCTGGGGGGCTGAGGTGTCACCTCCTCCTGCCAGGAGGTGTGGAGCTCTGGGGGGTGGAGGTGTGACCTCCTCTTGCCGGGAGGTGTGAAGCTCTGGGGGGCGGAGGTGTGACCTCCTCCTGCCTGGAGGTGTGGAGCTCTGGGGGGCGGAGGTGTGACCTCCTCCTGCCAGGAGGTGTGGAGCTCTGGGGGGCGGAGGTGTCACCTCCTCCTGCCAGGAGGTGAGGAGCTCTGGGGGGTGGAGGTGTGACCTCCTCCTGCCAGGAGGTGTGGAGCTCTGGGGGGTGAGGTGTGACCCCCTCCTGCCAGGAGCTGTGGAGCTCTGGGGGGTGAGGTGTGACCTCCTCCTGCCAGGAGGTGTGGAGCTCTGGGGGGTGAGGTGTGACCTCCTCCTGCCAGGAGGTGTGGAGCTCTGGGGGGCGAGGTGTCACCTCCTCCTGCCAGGAGGTGTGGAGCTCTGGGGGGTGGAGGTGTGACCTCCTCCTGCCAGGAGGTGTGGAGCTCTGGGGGGCGAGGTGTCACCTCCTCCTGCCAGGAGCTGTGGAGCTCTGGGGGTTGAGGTGTGACCTCCTCCTGCAGGAGGTGTGGAGCTCTGGGGGGCGAGGTGTCACCTCCTCCTGCCAGGAGGTGTGGAGCTCTGGGGGGTGGAGGTGTGACCTCCTCCTGCCAGGAGGTGTGGAGCTCTGGGGGTTGAGGTGTGACCTCCTCCTGCAGGAGGTGTGGAGCTCTGGGGGGCGAGGTGTGACCTCCTCCTGCCAGGAGGTGTGGAGCTCTGGGGGTGAGGTGTGACCCCCTCCTGCCAGGAGGTGTGGAGCTCTGGGGGGCGGAGGTGTGACCTCCTCCTGCCAGGAGGTGTGGAGCTCTGGGGGGTGAGGTGTGACCTCCTCCTGCCAGGAGGTGTGGAGCTCTGGGGGGTGAGGTGTGACCTCCTCCTGCCAGGAGGTGTGGAGCTCTGGGGGGCGGAGGTGTGACCTCCTCCTGCCAGGAGGTGTGGAGCTCTGGGGGGTTGAGGTGTGACCTCCTCCTGCCAGGAGGTGTGGAGCTCTGGGGGTTGAGGTGTGACCCCCTCCTGCCAGGAGGTGTGGAGCTCTGGGGGGCTGAGGTGTGACCTCCTCCTGCCAGGAGGTGTGGAGCTCTGGGGGGCTGAGGTGTGACCTCCTCCTGCCAGGAGGTGTGGAGCTCTGGGGGGCGGAGGTGTCACCTCCTCCTGCCAGGAGGTGTGGAGCTCTGGGGGGTGAGGTGTGACCCCCTCCTGCCAGGAGGTGTGGAGCTCTGGGGGGTGGAGGTGTGACCTCCTCCTGCCAGGAGGTGTGGAGCTCTGGGGGTTGAGGTGTGACCTCCTCCTGCAGGAGGTGTGGAGCTCTGGGGGGCGAGGTGTGACCTCCTCCTGCCAGGAGGTGTGGAGCTCTGGGGGTTGAGGTGTGACCTCCTCCTGCCAGGAGGTGTGGAGCTCTGGGGGGTGGAGGTGTGACCTCCTCCTGCCAGGAGGTGTGGAGCTCTGGGGGGTGGAGGTGTGACCTCCTCCTGCAGGAGGTGTGGAGCTCTGGGGGGTGAGGTGTGACCTCCTCCTGCCAGGAGGTGTGGAGCTCTGGGGGGCGGAGGTGTGACCTCCTCCTGCCAGGAGGTGTGGAGCTCTGGGGGTTGAGGTGTGACCTCCTCCTGCAGGAGGTGTGGAGCTCTGGGGGGTGAGGTGTGACCTCCTCCTGCAGGAGGTGTGGAGCTCTGGGGGGTGAGGTGTGACCTCCTCCTGCCAGGAGGTGTGGAGCTCTGGGGGCGGAGGTGTGACCTCCTCCTGCAGGAGGTGTGGAGCTCTGGGGGTTGAGGTGTGACCTCCTCCTGCAGGAGGTGTGGAGCTCTGGGGGGTGAGGTGTGACCTCCTCCTGCCGGGAGGTGTGGAGCTCTGGGGGGCGGAGGTGTGACCTCCTCCTGCCAGGAGGTGTGGAGCTCTGGGGGGTGAGGTGTGACCTCCTCCTGCCAGGAGGTGTGGAGCTCTGGGGGGCGGAGGTGTGACCTCCTCCTGCCAGGAGCTGTGGAGCTCTGGGGGGCGGAGGTGTGACCTCCTCCTGCCGGGAGGTGTGGAGCTCTGGGGGGCAGAGGTGTGACCTCCTCCTGCCGGGAGGTGTGGAGCTCTGGGGGGCAGAGGTGTAACCTCCTCCTGCCGGGAGGTGTGGAGCTCTGGGGGGCGGAGGTGTGACCTCCTCCTGCCAGGAGCTGAGGAGCTCTGGGGGGCGAGGTGTGACCTCCTCCTGCCAGGAGGTGTGGAGCTCTGGGGGGGCGGAGGTGTGACCTCCTCCTGCCGGGAGGTGTGGAGCTCTGGGGGGTGAGGTGTGACCTCCTCCTGCCAGGAGGTGTGGAGCTCTGGGGGCGGAGGTGTGACCTCCTCCTGCCGGGAGGTGTGGAGCTCTGGGGGGTGGAGGTGTGACCTCCTCCTGCCAGGAGGTGAGGAGCTCTGGGGGGTGGAGGTGTGACCTCCTCCTGCCAGGAGGTGTGGAGCTCTGGGGTGGAGGTGTGACCTCCTCCTGCCAGGAGGTGTGGAGCTCTGGGGGGTGAGGTGTGACCTCCTCCTGCCAGGAGGTGTGGAGCTCTGGGGGGTGAGGTGTGGCCTCCTCCTGCCAGGAGGTGTGGAGCTCTGGGGGGCGAGGTGTGACCTCCTCCTGCCAGGAGGTGTGGAGCTCTGGGGGGCGGAGGTGTGACCTCCTCCTGCCGGGAGGTGTGGAGCTCTGGGGGGCAGAGGTGTGACCTCCTCCTGCCGGGAGGTGTGGAGCTCTGGGGGGCAGAGGTGTGACCTCCTCCTGCCGGGAGGTGTGGAGCTCTGGGGGGCGGAGGTGTGACCTCCTCCTGCCAGGAGCTGAGGAGCTCTGGGGGGCGAGGTGTGACCTCCTCCTGCCAGGAGGTGTGGAGCTCTGGGGGCGAGGTGTGACCTCCTCCTGCCAGGAGGTGTGGAGCTCTGGGGGGGCGGAGGTGTGATCTCCTCCTGCCGGGAGGTGTGGAGCTCTGGGGGGCGAGGTGTCACCTCCTCCTGCCGGGAGGTGTGGAGCTCTGGGGGGTGAGATGTGACCTCCTCCTGCCAGGAGGTGTGGAGCTCTGGGGAGCGGAGGTGTGACCCCCTCCTGCCAGGCGGTGTGGAGCTCTGGGGGGTGAGGTGTGACCTCCTCCTGCCAGGAGGCGTGGAGCTCTGGGGGGCGGAGGTGTGACCTCCTCCTGCCAGGAGCTGTGGAGCTCTGGGGGGCGAGGTGTGACCTCCTCCTGCCAGGAGGTGTGGAGCTCTGGGGGGCGGAGGTGTGACCTCCTCCTGCCAGGAGGCGTGGAGCTCTGGGGGGCGGAGGTGTGACCTCCTCCTGCCAGGAGGTGTGGAGCTCTGGGGGGTGAGGTGTGACCTCCTCCTGCCAGGAGGTGTGGAGCTCTGGGGGGCGGAGGTGTGACCTCCTCCTGCCAGGAGGTGTGGAGCTCTGGGGGGTGAGGTGTCACCTCCTCCTGCCAGGAGGTGTGGAGCTCTGGGGGGTGAGGTGTGACCTCCTCCTGCCAGGAGGTGTGGAGCTCTGGGGGTGAGGTGTGACCTCCTCCTGCCAGGAGGTGTGGAGCTCTGGGGGGGGTGGAGGTGTGACCTCCTCCTGCCGGGAGGCGTGGAGCTCTGGGGGGCGGAGCTGTGACCTCCTCCTGCCAGGAGGTGTGGAGCTCTGGGGGCGGAGGTGTGACCTCCTCCTGCCAGGAGGTGTGGAGCTCTGGGGGGTGAGGTGTGACCTCCTCCTGCCAGGAGGTGTGGACCTCTGGGGGGCGGAGGTGTGACTTCCTCCTGCCAGGAGGTGTGGAGCTCTGGGGGGTGAGGTGTGACCTCCTCCTGCCGGGAGGTGTGGAGCTCTGGGGGGTGAGGTGTGACCTCCTCCTGCCAGGAGGTGTGGAGCTCTGGGGGTGAGGTGTGACCTCCTCCTGCCAGGAGGTGTGGAGCTCTGGGGGGTGGAGGTGTGACCTCCTCCTGCCAGGAGGTGTGGAGCTCTGGGGGTGAGGTGTGGCCTCCTCCTGCCAGGAAGTGTGGAGCTCTGGGGTTGAGGTGTGACCTCCTCCTGCCAGGAGGTGTGAAGCTCTGGGGGGTGAGGTGTGACCTCCTCCTGCCAGGAGGTGTGGAGCTCTGGGGGGTGAGGTGTGACCTCCTCCTGCCGGGAGGTGTGGAGCTCTGGGGGGTGAGGTGTGACCTCCTCCTGCAGGAGGTGTGGAGCTCTGGGGGGTGAGGTGTGACCTCCTCCTGCCGGGAGGTGTGGAGCTCTGGGGGGCGGAGGTGTGACCCCCTCCTGCCAGGAGGTGTGGAGCTCTGGGGGGTGAGGTGTGACCTCCTACTGCCAGGAGGTGTGGAGCTCTGGGGGGCGAGGTGTCACCTCCTCCTGCCAGGAGGTGTGGAGCTCTGGGGGGTGGAGGTGTGACCTCCTCCTGCAGGAGGTGTGGAGCTCTGGGGGGTGGAGGTGTGACCTCCTCCTGCCAGGAGCTGAGGAGCTCTGGGGGTTGAGGTGTGACCTCCTCCTGCCGGGAGGTGTGGAGCTCTGGGGGGTGAGGTGTGACCTCCTCCTGCCAGGAGGTGTGGAGCTCTGGGGGGTGAGGTGTGACCTCCTCCTGCCTGGAGGTGTGGAGCTCTGGGGTTGAGGTGTGACCTCCTCCTGCCAGGAGGTGTGGAGCTCTGGGGGTGAGGTGTGACCTCCTCCTGCCAGGAGGTGTGGAGCTCTGGGGGGCGGAGGTGTGACCTCCTCCTGCCAGGAGGTGTGGAGCTCTGGGGGGCAGAGGTGTGACCTCCTCCTGCCAGGAGCTGTGGAGCTCTGGGGGGCGGAGGTGTGACCTCCTCCTGCCAGGAGGTGTGGAGCTCTGGGGGGCGGAGGTGTGACCTCCTCCTGCCAGGAGGTGTGGAGCTCTGGGGGGCGGAGGTGTGACCCCCTCCTGCCAGGAGGTGTGGAGCTCTGGGGGGCGGAGGTGTGACCCCCTCCTGCCAGGAGGTGTGGAGCTCTGGGGGGCAGAGGTGTGACCTCCTCCTGCCAGGAGGTGTGGAGCTCTGGGGGGCAGAGGTGTGACCTCCTCCTGCCAGGAGGTGTGGAGCTCTGGGGGGCGGAGGTGTCACCTCCTCCTGCCAGGAGGTGTGGAGCTCTGGGGGTTGAGGTGTGACCTCCTCCTGCCGGGAGGTGTGGAGCTCTGGGGGGCGGAGGTGTGACCTCCTCCTGCCGGGAGGTGTGGAGCTCTGGGGGGTGAGGTGTGACCCCCTCCTGCCGGGAGGTGTGGAGCTCTGGGGGGCGGAGGTGTGACCTCCTCCTGCCGGGAGGTGTGGAGCTCTGGGGGGTGGAGGTGTGACCTCCTCCTGCCAGGAGGTGAGGAGCTCTGGGGGGTGGAGGTGTGACCTCCTCCTGCCAGGAGGTGTGGAGCTCTGGGGGGTGGAGGTGTGACCTCCTCCTGCCAGGAGGTGTGGAGCTCTGGGGTGGAGGTGTGACCTCCTCCTGCCAGGAGGTGTGGAGCTCTGGGGGGCGGAGGTGTGACCTCCTCCTGCCAGGTGATGTGGAGCTCTGGGGGGTGAGGTGTGACCTCCTCCTGCCAGGAGGTGTGGAGCTCTGGGGGTTGAGGTGTGACCTCCTCCTGCCAGGACGTGTGGAGCTCTGGGGGGCAGAGGTGTGCCCTCCTCCTGCCAGGAGGTGTGGAGCTCTGGGGGGCGGAGGTGTGACCTCCTCCTGCCAGGAGGTGTGGAGCTCTGGGGGGCGGAGGTGTGACCTCCTCCTGCCAGGTGATGTGGAGCTCTGGGGGGCGGAGGTGTGACCTCCTCCTGCCAGGAGGCGTGGAGCTCTGGGGGGCGGAGGTGTGACCTCCTCCTGCCAGGACGTGTGGAGCTCTGGGGGGCGGAGGTGTGACCTCCTCCTGCCAGGAGGTGTGAAGCTCTGGGGAGCGGAGGTGTGACCTCCTCCTGCCAGGAGGTGTGGAGCTCTGGGGGGTGAGGTGTGACCTCCTCCTGCCAGGAGGTGTGGAGCTCTGGGGGGTGAGGTGTGACCTCCTCCTGCCGGGAGGTGTGGAGCTCTGGGGGGTGAGGTGTGACCTCCTCCTGCCAGGAGGTGTGGAGCTCTGGGGAGCGGAGGTGTGACCTCCTCCTGCCAGGAGGTGTGGAGCTCTGGGGGGTGAGGTGTGACCTCCTCCTGCCAGGAGGTGTGGAGCTCTGGGGAGCGGAGGTGTGACCTCCTCCTGCCAGGAGGTGTGGAGCTCTGGGGAGCGGAGGTGTGACCTCCTCCTGCCAGGAGGTGTGGAGCTCTGGGGGGTGAGGTGTGACCTCCTCCTGCCAGGAGGTGTGGAGCTCTGGGGGGTGAGGTGTGACCTCCTCCTGCCGGGAGGTGTGGAGCTCTGGGGGGTGAGGTGTGACCTCCTCCTGCCAGGAGGTGTGGAGCTCTGGGGGGCGGAGGTGTGACCTCCTCCTGCCAGAAGGTGTGGAGCTCTGGGGGGTGAGGTGTGACCTCCTCCTGCCAGGAGGTGTGGAGCTCTGGGTGTTGAGGTGTGACCTCCTCCTGCCAGGAGCTGTGGAGCTCTGGGGGGCGAGGTGTGACCCCCTCCTGCCAGGAGGTGTGGAGCTCTGGGGGGCGGAGGTGTGACCCCCTCCTGCCAGGAGGTGTGGAGCTCTGGGGGGCGGAGGTGTGACCTCCTCCTGCCAGGAGGTGTGGAGCTCTGGGGGGCAGAGGTGTGACCTCCTCCTGCCAGGAGCTGTGGAGCTCTGGGGGGCGGAGGTGTGACCTCCTCCTGCCAGGAGGTGTGGAGCTCTGGGGGGCGGAGGTGTGACCTCCTCCTGCCAGGAGGTGTGGAGCTCTGGGGGGCGGAGGTGTGACCCCCTCCTGCCAGGAGGTGTGGAGCTCTGGGGGGCGGAGGTGTGACCCCCTCCTGCCAGGAGGTGTGGAGCTCTGGGGGGCAGAGGTGTGACCTCCTCCTGCCAGGAGGTGTGGAGCTCTGGGGGCGGAGGTGTGACCTCCTCCTGCCGGGAGGTGTGGAGCTCTGGGGGGTGGAGGTGTGACCTCCTCCTGCCAGGAGGTGTGGAGCTCTGGGGGTGAGGTGTGGCCTCCTCCTGCCAGGAGGTGTGGAGCTCTGGGGAGCGGAGGTGTGACCTCCTCCTGCCAGGAGGTGTGGAGCTCTGGGGAGCGGAGGTGTGACCTCCTCCTGCCAGGAGGTGTGGAGCTCTGGGGGGTGAGGTGTGACCTCCTCCTGCCAGGAGGTGTGGAGCTCTGGGGGGTGAGGTGTGACCTCCTCCTGCCGGGAGGTGTGGAGCTCTGGGGGGTGAGGTGTGACCTCCTCCTGCCAGGAGGTGTGGAGCTCTGGGGGGCGGAGGTGTGACCTCCTCCTGCCAGAAGGTGTGGAGCTCTGGGGGGTGAGGTGTGACCTCCTCCTGCCAGGAGGTGTGGAGCTCTGGGGGTTGAGGTGTGACCTCCTCCTGCCAGGAGCTGTGGAGCTCTGGGGGGCGAGGTGTGACCCCCTCCTGCCAGGAGGTGTGGAGCTCTGGGGGGCGGAGGTGTGACCCCCTCCTGCCAGGAGGTGTGGAGCTCTGGGGGGCGGAGGTGTGACCTCCTCCTGCCAGGAGCTGTGGAGCTCTGGGGGGCGGAGGTGTGACCTCCTCCTGCCAGGAGGTGTGGAGCTCTGGGGGGCGGAGGTGTGACCTCCTCCTGCCAGGAGGTGTGGAGCTCTGGGGGGCGGAGGTGTGACCCCCTCCTGCCAGGAGGTGTGGAGCTCTGGGGGGCGGAGGTGTGACCCCCTCCTGCCAGGAGGTGTGGAGCTCTGGGGGGCAGAGGTGTGACCTCCTCCTGCCAGGAGGTGTGGAGCTCTGGGGGCGGAGGTGTGACCTCCTCCTGCCGGGAGGTGTGGAGCTCTGGGGGGTGGAGGTGTGACCTCCTCCTGCCAGGAGGTGTGGAGCTCTGGGGGTGAGGTGTGGCCTCCTCCTGCCAGGAGGTGTGGAGCTCTGGGGAGCGGAGGTGTGACCTCCTCCTGCCAGGAGGTGTGGAGCTCTGGGGAGCGGAGGTGTGACCTCCTCCTGCCAGGAGGTGTGGAGCTCTGGGGGGTGAGGTGTGACCTCCTCCTGCCAGGAGGTGTGGAGCTCTGGGGGGTGAGGTGTGACCTCCTCCTGCCGGGAGGTGTGGAGCTCTGGGGGGTGAGGTGTGACCTCCTCCTGCCAGGAGGTGTGGAGCTCTGGGGGGCGGAGGTGTGACCTCCTCCTGCCAGAAGGTGTGGAGCTCTGGGGGGTGAGGTGTGACCTCCTCCTGCCAGGAGGTGTGGAGCTCTGGGGGTTGAGGTGTGACCTCCTCCTGCCAGGAGCTGTGGAGCTCTGGGGGGCGAGGTGTGACCCCCTCCTGCCAGGAGGTGTGGAGCTCTGGGGGGCGGAGGTGTGACCCCCTCCTGCCAGGAGGTGTGGAGCTCTGGGGGGCGGAGGTGTGACCCCCTCCTGCCAGGAGGTGTGGAGCTCTGGGGGGCAGAGGTGTGACCTCCTCCTGCCAGGAGGTGTGGAGCTCTGGGGGGTGGAGGTGTGACCTCCTCTTGCCGGGAGGTGTGGAGCTCTGGGGGGTGAGGTGTGACCTCCTCCTGCCAGGAGGTGTGGAGCTCTGGGGGGCGGAGGTGTGACCTCCTCCTGCCGGGAGGTGTGGAGCTCTGGGGGGTGGAGGTGTGACCTCCTCTTGCCGGGAGGTGTGAAGCTCTGGGGGGCGGAGGTGTGGCCTCCTCCTGCCAGGATTGTCCCTGGATAAGTGACCACAGATGGTCCAGCTTCAAAGGGGCCGCCGCCTCTGAGAGGCAAATGTGAGTCACACCTTAGCTTGTCTCTTTCTTTGTGCAGAGAGACAGTCCGGCATCTCCTCCAGAGGCGGAAACCTGTTGTAGAACTGGTTTCCCAGAAGGACTTGCTGATTGTACCGGCCACACCTCAGGGGTGTGCCCATAGCTCTAACGCAGGGAAGGGACGTTCTGACATCTTGGATTTGGGAAGAGGGATGCACTGGGGGACAGTCCAGTCCTAATCCCACAGGAAGTGATGTAAGAGTAGGTAGGTTTGCCCTTGGTAGGTATGTAACCTTATTGGTGAGGGTGTCCTCCACATCCAGAACCTCAACATTGGTATAAAAGTGGTACCCGTGGGTATCAGCCTCAGAACTCTGCTGGACTCGGAAGAACAGAAGAAGAGACGGTAAGGGCGGATCCGGTTCCCTCTGGTACCAAGGACCCGTGAGTGGCGTCCAAGGGTAAGGTGGCGAGGCTCCGGTGAAGCTACAGGGACACAAAAGCTAAAGAAGCCGTACACCTGTACAGTGACCAGTAGACTCCACTCTACAACACTCTCTACCACTGAAGTTGACTCCCTTCTAACCCACCGTACAACACTCTACTCCCCCTTCTCCACCCTACAAAACAACAACACCAATATACAACAATAATATACAACCTAAACAAAACAAATTGCCAACACCCCCCTCCATCTGTCCATCTATTTCCCATGCAGGTGTATAACATGCAATTATATATAAGTGCCTAAAGGGGATTAAAGATAAGTGACATGCTTGCGCTCTATTTGCTTGATAATGTACATTTAAATACACGTATCAACCAGCAGCGGTCCGTGCAGGGGAGCGCAGTGGGGTGAGGCGGGGATGTTGACAGACAACGGAATAGGAATTATTTATTTATTTAATTCTCCCTATACCGTCGTCTGTCGACTTCCCTGCTCCCACTGTGCCTCACCCCGCCTCCCCACCGCGCTTACCTGCACGGACCGCCGCTGGTATCAACAATGTAACTAAACACAGTCATACACATGCAGGCACGTGCACACGAGCAGGCGACTAGTTGTGTTTAGTGCATTCTGGAGCCAACACTACAACCTTTTCAGGCTTCGACATCAGCATATTCGGATGTTGCTGTGTGCTGAAGTCGGCGTTTCTTGACGGCGGTGTATCTTGACCTCGGCACATTTTGACGTCAGCCTTTCTTGACATCGGTATCGATTGTTGTCCGCACATCCTGAGTTTGGCCTTTCTATTCTGTACAGATCTCCCCCCTATCTATTCACCATGCCATATAATCCCACTACACAAATCCACTTCACACCACACAATTCCAACACACACAATTCCACAACTTCCATTCCAGTCCAACCCACATACACCCACTCCATTGCAAACCAACACACATGGGTAAAAGACTGTCATTAACAACGCCAATAGCTCTAACTTTCACACATGTGAAATCTATTTCATTGCCAATGCTTGTTATTCCTTGTTTCACATGAGAGCGCCTTGAGGTGCGTGAGTACCGGATGGGCGCTGTACCAGCACCTCTTGTATTTGATTTAATGCCCCGAATGTTCTCAACAGATTCATTAGAATGGAAGCCACATTGGGCACACGTGACTCCTGGCCTCATTCTTAGCTCCCCGGCGGCGTGGGCGTCATGGAGGGGTGGAGGGGGGGGGGGGGCTGGGCATGGCTGTTTTTAACATCATGTTTAAAAACTATGGGGCATATTATCAAGGGCAATATCGCCGCTTTAGGGACTTTTTCCCGCGAAAGCAGCGATAATTTTATCGCCTTATTAGCAAGCTGTCGCTTACAACTTTTAGCGTCAGCTTGTAGGCGATAGCGATCGGTTTGGTGCCCGCTTTGCATGTCAGCGATATTTATTGCTAATGACATGTAAAGTGGCCGTACCCAACCTGTTGACGACTAAAAGCAGTCGCTAACAGAGCTATCGTCTATTAGCAAGGCAGGCAAAGCGAATAAAAAAGTCGTGCTGAGCGCGAATATCACCAGAACCTAACGCCTGCTCAGGCCAGGACTTAACCTGTTTATCCAATGGGAGGTGGATATTCAGTTTAAAACCCAATTGGCGTTAATGCCTGAATATCACTGGATTTCCAGCGATATTCACGCATTGCGCCGCTATCGCTGGATATTTTATCGCTTTTGAGATAAACGTTGCTAATAGCACGTTATCTCTGCGATAATATCCGGCGATGCGTGGCGATAAAAAAAATGCGCTAAGCGCATTTATCGATAAATATCGCTATTTGTTGCTAATATGCCCCTATAACTTTTCATACATACCTCTACATTAATTGATATAACTTAGGTTCTAAGGTGAAATCCTTCAGCCTGTTATAAAAGACACTTTTTTCATTTTGAAGAGACGTCATTATATTTGGCTGACATGTGTCGCTTGGTTTCCATGCAGAGTGTTTGTAGACTGGCCTCTCACAGCCAATCAGGACCCTCGGCTCGGCTCTCCCCGTGACCTCTGCTCCGAGCCGGGCTCTCTCTCCCTCTCAAGGTGACCTTGGACCAGCAGGGACGGGTCACTGCAGGGGGTCCTGGCGACGCTGCCCCCTGAGCCATGGGCTGCCATGAGAGGGGGAGGGGGCATGTCAACACCCCCTCCCCCCCCCCCCCCCACTCCCTGTGTAAAGGTTGGCACGTAGCTGCAGCGACCTCTCAAGGTCAAAGGTGACCTCCGGTAATAATATCAGTTATACAAGCATGCCCTTTGACCCCGAGCCCTGCCCCCCCCAGCAGTTAACCCCCAGGCCTGCTCGACTGACTCAACGTGAAATATCTTCATTTTATAACCAACTTGTGGAAGGAGCCGGAGAACAAGGCCCACGCGCCTCAGAAACACCCTTAGCTCACCTCTGAGCCATGTCCTCACTCCAGAACGGATGCAGCAGTGTGTCTGTCCCTCAGGAGGGTGTGCATCTCAAATCTGTCCCCCAGAGGGAGAAGGGAGGAACAGGGGGAACACGCCAACTGGACACCAGGGGAAATTGGTTGAAAACAGGGCTGGTGCCAACCTACCAGGGCACTGGCTGTGCCCCCACCCAGGTTCGACACAATAGTCTTTGTGCTGCAGACTGAGGGTTTTATCTCCAATCTATCCTCCCTGCCCCGGGGGAGCAGAAAGTCTACTAGACACCAGGGAAAAAGAGTTAAACAAGCATTTGCAATGCAATAGGTCTCGCATTACGAAAGTGTGAGCTATTGGTCTTGTAAATGACACATTTTTAGGTCTCGCCTGTCAATGCGCATGCGCATTGAGTAGAGCGAGACTATAGCGACTTAAACAGACTTTACCCAACTGGGCGATTTGGTGCTGTGCCCGTGCGCTTTTAGGTCAATGCGCAAGCGCATTGACCTAAAATGCGCGTGCACATCATCAAATCGCCATCTGTTCCCTCAGCCGCACTCCTCCCACACCTTTGAAGTGAAGCTTAGCTTCACTTCAAAGGCCCCTGCTGCTTCACACCCTCATCGCCGCTCTCCCCACTCCGCCCCCTCCCCTGCCCGCCGTGTCGCATTTCACCTCCCCCCTCCCCACAGCAATGCCCTCCGTCTTGTTGAGAAAGGAATTGTCTCGGGGACCACACCACATCTGGATTGTCTTCTATCAGTACATCTAATTTCATCTTTCTTTGAGTGCACCCAAGTTAGACGCCAGATGAGTCGGCGTGGCCATGTGTGTGCAAGTTTACCTAACTTTTGGCGACCTCCTTCTGTGTGATGTACTCTTATAACTTTCCTGTTCGGGCCAGAAACGGGCAATCCCACTGTGGGCCCATGTTTGTTTATTCACCTGCAGTGAGTGCCCCTCGTTCATTCTCCCACACATATTGAATGACGCTCATTACAGCAGCCTGCCGTTCCTTCACGTTCCTTCCTCCCCGCGCCCATCTGCAAGACATACAAATAGCGCCTCGTCACTCCAAGGCTCCCCTTGTGTTGTTATCTTTTCATCTCTGACCATAGTCTGCAATCCGATCCTTTCTGCCCCTTCCTTACTTGGCTTCCCACCTTCCCACTTCTCTTTTGTCATTCGCGCTCCTCCTCTGCCCCATGTTGCTGCAGTCCTCTAGCAGGGACCTTACTGTAGCTTGTGCCGCCGCCATTCGCACCTCGGCCACGTCACAGAAAAGATGTTAAAGCTGCCACAACACTTCAGAGGGCGCGCCTTTTGTTCAGTGTTGCTCATTTCACCTCTGTTCTTCACCACTGGGTGCCGCTTGCACCTCCTTTCACCAGCTGCGGGGGATGTGTGGCCTGAGACTCGCGAAATATTTCGCGCCGGTTTAAGTTTTTGAAAACACAGCCAGTGCAAGGAATGTGTACGCCACAGGTATTACTTTTAATGTAAAATTGTTTAGTTAGCCAGGAAAAAGTATTGTTGAGCCAACTTATGTACGGCTTTGGATTACAAAAATAACACAATTAACTGTACATAGCGCTGTCTACCATTTTGTATTTGGGATCTAGGCACTGATATGTACATTACTACCCAACTCAATGTTACCCTTTTTTTCGACTCGTAAGGATGAAAGACTGAATTTGGAGCCTGTTATTGTTTTAAATTTGTATAAGTAGCTAGACCCGAAGGTATCAGAGCGCTTTACACGTTATGTGATCACTTTTTTTACTCTTCAGTGGAATCATTAGTTCACTTAGCTCTTTCCCCAGCTTCTAAGCTGAGGAAGAAATCACTAGCTCTACAAACGTGCTGCAAAGAAGGATGCTAGTGTCTCCAGGCACTAATGAATGAATGGGCTTTGTGTTCTGTAGCATTCTCAGATGGCCCCAGCTCACCCCAGAAACAATTATAGATTACATGGGTTTCAATTTACATCAACTGTTTTAGTACAAAAACATATGTAAGCAAGAAGGGTGGGAGAGGTATTAGAAATGCAAGTCCAACTGTGTGGGTGTTGCCAACATTCCCAAAGGGCCAAACTTCTAGAAAGTGTCTTGTACAGGACTGAATTTCAGGATACCCTTACAATATTCTGACCAGGTGGATTCAATATTTATTTGTACCTCTTGAACTGACCTCTCGGCAGATTAAAAACTCCCTGATCAATATTTTCTTGTACTGATGATGACCTGCTAACCTACTAAAGTTTGAAACCCTGTTAACTGCTAGCCGCAATATTAAGATTAGTCTTTTGTTTAAGCATGCAGTAGCGCCCTCTCTTCGATTTACACCTAACTGCCTGTCTGTGTGACCAATGCACACCTTAAATCGGTAGTCTATATCATGTCGAACATACGTTTGTTTCATTTAGATTTATGTAGGGTGACAATTTGAAGTTCTCCAATTAATAGATGGAACTCTTATGAAATCACATGCTCTGACAACATCCTAACATGTTTAATGTGGTCGGCAATATCAGTATTGTGTTACAAATAAGTAAAACATAAGGTATGCCTCTTTTTGAAGCAAGGCTTCTTAGTTTTTTATTTTTCTTTACCTCTCTCCCTCTCTCACTCCACTCCCTCTCCTCTCCCTCCTTCCCTCTCGCCCTCCCTCTCTCTCCCTCCCCTCACTCTCTCACTCTGCCACTCTCCCTCTCTCCGTCTACCTCTCTCCCTTTCCCTCACTTCCCTCTCTCCTCTCTCACCCTCTCCCTCTCTCTCTCCTCTCTCCCCCTCTCTCTCCCCTCTCCCTCTATTTACCTTCCCCCTGCTCTCCTTTTTCTCCCTCTCCCCATCTCCCCCTCTGCCTGCTCTCCTCTCCCTCTCTCTCCCTCTCTCCCTCCCCTCTCTCTCCCCTCGCTCTCCCCTCCGTCCTTCGCTCTCGTCCTCCCCCTTCTCCCTCTACCGCTCTATCACTCAGCTCCACTAGAGCATCACTCAGCTCCACCACAGCATCACTCAGCTCCACCACAGCATCACTCAGCGCCACCACTGCATCACTCAGCGCAACCACAGCATCACTCAGCGCAACCACAGCATCACTCAGCGCAACCACAGCATCACTCAGCGCAGCCACAGCATCACTCAGCGCAACCACAGCAACACTCAGCGCAACTACAGCATCACTCAGCGCCACCAGAGCATCACTCAGCGCAACCACAGCATCACTCAGCGCAACCACAGCATCACTGGTTCAAATATGTTCTTTCAATGGTTTCAAGCTTTCAAGCTTTATTACAAATCACAAAAAGATGTTAATATTTCACTTCTGTTCTTGGATTTTTGTCACAATAAAAAACACTGAACATAATCTTCACAAAAGTTATTTACAAAAGTTTAAGCTATTGCCATTACAAATTAAATAAATTATTTAAGTATTAATTATTTAAAAAAATTAAAAGCCATTGTTATTTGTAATATCAATACATCTAAGTCACGTAAATACAAAACATGTTGCATTACAAATGCTATAGGTGTCACATTTGCGAAAGTTTTAACTATTGGCATTGTAAATGACAAAGCTATTCATTTAGCTATTTTAAAAAACAACACATACAAAAATGTCATTTATAAGACCAATAGCTCAAACTTTCCTAATGTGAGACCTATTGCATTTCCATAAGCCAATAGCTTACAGTTTCCTAATGCGAGTCCTATTGGCTATGGCAATGCTTATTGTTAGCAAGCAAGGACAGTGCTGTTGTGGTGCTGAATGATGATGTGGTTGGGCTGAGTGATGTGGTGGTGTATTAGAGTGATGTGGTGGTATCCCCGAGTGATGTGGAGGTGTCCCCGAGTGATGTGGTGGTGTCCCTGAGTGATGTGGTGGTGTCCCAGAGTGATGTGGTGGTGTCCCCGAGTGATGTGGTGGTGTCCCTGAGTGATGTGGTGGTGCCCCTGAGTGGTGTCCCCAAGTGATGTGGTGGTGTCCCAGACTGATGTGGTGGTGCCACTGAGTGATGTGGTGGTGTCCCTGAGTGATGTGGTGGTGTCCCTGAGTGATGTGGTGGTATCCGAGAGTGAAGTGGTGGTGCCCCTGAGTGATTTGGTGGTGCCCCTGAGTGATGTGGTGGTGTCCCTGAGTGATGTGGTGGTGCCCCTGAGTGATGTGCTGGTGTCCCTGAGTGATGTGGTGGTGCCCCTGAGTGATGTGGTGGTGCCCCTGAGTGATGTGGTGGTGTCCCCGAGTGATGTGATGGTGTCCCTGAGTGATGTGGTGGTGTCCCCGAGTGATGTGGTGGTGCCCCCCGAGTGATGTGGTGGTGTCTCCGAGTGATGTGGTGGTGTTCCCGAGTGATGTAGTGGTGTTCCTGAGTGATGTGGTGGTGTCCCTGAGTGATGTGCTGGTGTCCCTGAGTGATGTGGTGGTGCCCCTGGGTGGTGCCCCTGAGTGATGTGGTGGTGTCTCTGAGTGATGTGGTGGTGTTCCCGAGTGATGTAGTGGTGTTCCTGAGTGATGTGGTGGTGTCCCTGAGTGATGTGCTGGTATCCCTGAGTGATGTGGTGGTGCCCCTGGGTGGTGCCCCTGAGTGATGTGGTGGTGTCTCCGAGTGATGTGGTGGTGTTCCTGAGTGATGTGGTGGTGTCCCTGAGTGTGATGTGGTGGTGTATGTGAGTGATGTGGTGGTGTATGTGAGTGATGTGGTGGTGTCCCAGAGTGATGTGGTGGTGCCCCTGAGTGATGTGGTGGTGTCCTTGAGTGATGTGGTGGTGTCCCTGAGTGATGTGGTGGTGTCCCTGAGTGATGTGGCGGTGTCCCTGAGTGATGTGGTGGTGTCCCTGAGTGGTGTCCCTGAGTGATGTGGTGGTGTCGCTGAGTGATGTGGTGGCGTCCCTGAGTGATGTGGTGGTGTCCCTGAGTGATGTGGTGGTGCCCCTGAGTGATGTGGTTGTGTTCCAGAGTGATGTGGTGGTGTTCCAGAGTGATGTGGTGGTATCCCCGAGTGATGTGGTGGTATCCCCGAATGATGTGGTGGTGTCCCTGAGTGATCTGGTGGTGTCCCCGAGTGATGTGGTGGTGCCCCCAAGTGATGTGGTGGTGTCCCCGAGTGATGTGGTGGTGTCCCCGAGTGATGTGGTGGTGTCCCTACAAAGACCTGCAGTTCAACTCGTCGTTACTAGGTGTCCCTCATGAGTCTGACTTGGTGAGGGACACGTAGCAATGACTAGTTGAACTGCAGCACTTTGTATAATTATTTTGATATTGGATACTATAATATTCACTGCCCACAGCTAATCTCGGCCCATAATGCTTTGCAGGGCCTTAGGTTGGGATTGTATTTTTGCCCATAACTGTGCTTGGGGTGGTCCTAGGAGGAAGGGACCATCACCAATCGTTGAGCATGATGTGCTCTTTGTGTTCAAGGCATCTACTTGGTCCTCCCCTAGGTTGGGGGGGGGCAAAATCATCACCTCTCTCATTGGCTGAAATTTAGTTCACTTTAGTGAGTTGATTATATGTTTTTTAGCATGTAAAGTTGCTTTATCAATGCATTTGTGGGTGCAGTTTAATAGCTGAGTTTTTGTTTTAATTCCCCAAACTCTGCCAGTGGAGCAGAGTTCATTGCCCACCCCTAGAATCGCACAAGGGTGGGAAGAGCCTCAGCAGTTAAGGGGTTAAGGGGTTAAGCACCTGGTCACATTGCCAGTACATTATAGTGCTGTGCAATCTAACAAGTAAAGATTGTGAAACGTGGCTGATCATGAACTGAAGGGAAGTATTGCATCACGTCTGAAGGCGATGTTTCCACGAAGGAGCCGCAAACATGCTTTTATCCGTTTCCCACCTGCGGCAGGTAAACTCTGAAGCCTTGTCATTCACAGAGTTAATGTGTAACTTTTTATCACTTGGGCAAACAGCACCCGCCTGCTCTTCCAACAGTGGCCCTGAGCGGTCCCTGGCAAGCAGCGGTGCAGCCGAGGCGGCGTCACGGCACCATCACCTGCATGGTCATGGTAAGTCCAAGGAGATATGGCTGGCGTGGAGAGGGGGACCTGCCTGCAAACTGACGTCATCGCCGGCAGGTGATGGGAGGTCATGAGAGGAAGGCAAGAAACAGGGCATCAGCGAAAGCTACACAGTCCCATCTGATGTTTTGCAAGATTTTGTGTATTTGTATCCCATACCCTATTGTACGAAAATGTATGTTTTTATCTTTTGTCCTTCTTTTTATGTGGATCTCATTTGAGTTCCAAAACCATAAATAAATTGAACTTGAGTGAACTTGAGTACACAGTCAGGAGCAGACAGCACTCTTCTGTGTTTCTCATTGGTGCGGACCAACATGGCCAGTCCTGAGAGCGCTTTGTAATTTCCAAAACCAGGCCAACGCAGGGACCGCCTGATGTGATTGCATCATACACCCATGTAGTTCATGTATGCACTTCCAGCCATAAAAAGCTCATTTGTACCCAGGGCCTTGGGATCCAGTTTGCATGACCCCCTGCACTGAGATAAAGGATAGTTATCAAAGTTGGAAATTGTTTTAGACATTCTATTACGAGATTTAGCCCCCACTGTGTAAGGTGAATTCAGGAAGTAAATTCACCTGGTTTCATAAACAAAGCACAATCCTAAAAACAGCCAAGCAAACACCCATATCATCATTTAGAAAAGATTACTGTGAAATGGCTGCAGCTAAGCTGTGGAACAGTCTGCCGGCCGATGTCCGCCAAATCACTCATCTCCTACCCTTTAGGAAACGAATCAAAACCTGGCTCTTTCCTCCACCCCTTTAGCCTGCCAGCCATAGTTCAACCCCCCCGTCTATAAACCCAGGAGTAGCTACCAGCGCCAGGATACCTGCCAGGTGACAGCCGCGCTTTATAAATGTTTTTTTAAATAAATGTACTATTTTAATGTCAAAGTAAAACTCCTTTGAGGATCTGTTGAAATAAAAAACAAGAGTTCTTATTCAAGCCACACTGGCCACTGACGCCGGAAGCAAAGGATTCCTGCTTATTCTGTCCTTTGACACAAAGTGGTATATGGAGGTAAACCCAGCCTCTCAATGTCTGATCTCAGCAAAAGTCTGAATGAGGTACAAGGTGTGGAGGAGGTACAAGGTGTGGATGAGGTACAAGGTGTGGAGGAGGTACAAGGTGTGGAGGAGGTAGAAGGTGTGGAGGAGGTACAAGGTGTGCAGGAGGTACAAGGTGTGGATGAGGTACAAGGGGTGGTGGAGGTACAAGGTGTGGATGAGGTACAATGTGTGGAGGAGGTACAAGGTGTGGATGAGGTACAAGGGGTGGATGAGGTACAAGGGGTGGTGGAGGTACAATGTGTGGGTGAGGTACAAGGTGTGGATGAGGTACAAGGTGTGGAGGAGGTACAAGGTGTGGATGAGGTACAAGGGGGGGTGGAGGTACAATGTGTGGGTGAGGTACAAGGTGTGGATGAGGTGGTGGTGGAGGTACAATGTGTGGGTGGGGTACAATGTATTGGTGAGGTACAAGGTGTGGAGGAGGTACAATGTGTGGGTGAGGTACAAGGTGTGGAGGAGGTACACGGTGTGGATGAGGTACAAGGGGTGGTGGAGGTACAATGTGTGGGTGAGGTACAAGGTGTGGAGGAGGTACAAGGGGTGGTGGAGGTACAATGTGTGGGTGAGGTACAATGTGTGGAGGAGGTACAAGGTGTGGATGAGGTACAAGGGGTGGTGGAGGTACAATGTGTGGGTGAGGTACAAGGTGTGGAGGAGGTACAAGGGGTGGTGGAGGTACAATGTGTGGGTGAGGTACAAGGTGTGGAGGAGGTACAAGGTGTGGAGGAGGTACAATGTGTGGGTGAGGTACAATGTGTGGGTGAGGTACAAGGTGTGGAGGAGGTACAAGGTGTGGAGGAGGTACAATGTGTGGGTGAGGTACAATGTGTGGGTGAGGTACAAGGTGTGGATGAGGTACAAGGTGTGGAGGAGGTACAAGGTGTGGATGAGGTACAAGGTGTGGATGAGGTACAATGTGTGGGTGAAGTACAAGGTGTGGAGGAGGTACAAGGTGTGGGTGAGGTACAAGCTGTGGAGGAGGTACAAGGTGTGGATGAGGTACAATGTGTGGGTGAAGTACAAGGTGTGGAGAAGGTACAAGGTGTGGGTGAGGTACAAGCTGTGGAGGAGGTACAAGGTGTGGATGAGGTACAAGGTGTGGATGAGGTACAAGGTGTGGATGAGGTACACGGTGTGGAGGAGGTACATGGTGTGGATGAGGTGCAAGGTGTGGATGAGGTACAAGCTGTGGATGAGGTACACGCTGTGGATGAGGTATAAGGTGTGGATGAGGTACAAGGTGTGGATGAGGTACAAGGTGTGGATGAGGTAGAAGGTGTCAGGTTTTCCTGGTGCTCTTCAGGATCCGGGTGATGCTCGAGAGGGTCCACCTCCGGATCTCCCCAAGCCTGGTCTATATAGCACCCAGGCCTAAAGGCGATCCGGCGAGGGGAAAAAAATGAAGGGGGGTCCGGGTTGGAGCTCTTCGGACTGGCTCTATCTGCAATAGACAAAGGACACTATGTTACTGTGCATCGGTAACCTTCCCCTCATCTCCACTTCCCCTGCAGAACCTACACCTACCTCGGTGCTCTACCGCTAATGACCCAGCTGGTTGCGTGCTCAGGAATGACTCTGTTTTTTCAGTAAATTTCGGCAGTGGTACATAGCCTACGAGACACAAGCATAGGTTAACTCCTCAACTTCAATCCCCCTTCGCCTCCCACCAGGAGCCACTGAATACTAATAGAGTACACACCTGGTCGTGCATAACATGCACCGTGAAAGAAAAGGGAATGTCCGAGCTTCAATGTCAGTATTAACACAGTACTGCGTCCAACCCTGCTTCTGTTACTTCACAGAAGCAATGAAATTAGTCAGTATCCGAGATCCCCTTCAAGCAAACAAAAAGTAAACAATACGGATGAGGTACAACACTAGATGTATCCCTCCTAAGTCTTACCGTCCACGGAATGCGAAGTCAACAACAAAACGAGCTTCTCCGTTCACCAGGGCGTCCGTAAGATAGCAGCAAAACCCTTCCCACACGAACCAACAGAACTGGGGGTTCAGCAGGCAATGGAACTCCTCCTCTTCCGGAAAGGTTCACCCAGTGCGCGTGTCTTCGCGTAATGCCGAGAAGCACCACCGCACCCACCAAACGGATCAGCCGATCCGCCCCTTTTTCCTCTCGGTTGTCTGACACCATACGGGTCTGTGTCTTCGCGTACAGCCGCGGCGAAGCACCACAGAACCCGTTCCGATGAGACAGCCGACTCACCGCGAACAAATCGCTCCTAGAGAGCGCCCTTCCGCAACTAGCTCCGTACTCCTCCAGAGAGTGTCCGTGTCTTCGCTGGACCTAGCGAAGCACCACGCACTGGGAAATCCACAGCTCCACCAAAAGTACTGATACCCAGAATGAACACGGAATTCAATACAACCCGACTTCCGGGTTTGGGTTGCTTAAGTAGGTTCCGCCTCCTCCTACCGAGACTTCTGGGACTTGTAGTTCCTGATATGTGGCAGGCGCGGTCAGCCACGATTTCAGATCCTGACAATACGTCCTCCTCCCAAGCTCCTCCTAGACCCAGGCTTACTCGGATAGCAAGCATAGAACTGTCGCACCGCTCTCGGGGCATGCATCCCCGTGCACGGCTCCCAGGAGTCCTCCTCCGAGGCATACCTCTTCCAGGACACAAGGTACCAGAGGCGGCCCTGGCGGTACCGGGAATCCAGGATTTTGTGCACCTCAAACTCCAACTGCCCATCCCTCAACACCGGGGGTGGCGCCACCCGACGGCGTCCATACGCCGGCTTCAGCAGGCTGCAGTGAAAGACTGGATGGATCCTGAGGGATGCAGGCAGCTTCAAACGAAACGCCACTGGATTCACCTGTCGGGGGACGGGATACAGCCCAATGAATCGCGGGTGAAATATGCTGCGTTACTTGAATCGTATGTTTTTAGTGGACAGCCACACCCGATCCCCCACCTTGTAATGCGGCCCTACCTGCCTACGGGCATCCGCCCATTTCTTGTAGGTCAGTTTGGCCTTGACTAGTTCAGCCCGTATCCGCCAATGGGTCTTCAGCAGTTCCTTGACGTGGACATACACCGAAGGGTGGTTCGTGATTTCACTCGGTATCGTTAGAGGCAGTGTGTTGGCATGAAAGCCAGTATTAGCCCTGAAAGGCGTTTCCTTGATGGAACTATGCCAGGAATTGTTGTACGTCAATTCCGCCAACCATAACAACGACACCCACGAATCCGACGCCTCCTTCGCATAACATCTCAGATATTTCTTGAGTGTCTGATTTAATCTCTCGGTTTGGCCATCCGTTTGGGGATGAAAGCTCGTGGATAAGGACACCTCCACCTGCAACGCTTTACACCATGCCCTCCAGAACCTGGCAATGAACTGTGGTCCTCTGTCCGAGACGATAACCTTAGGAAGACCGTGCAATCGAACCACTTGCTGGAGCAACATTTGGACGGTTTGGGCAGCGGTAGGTAGATTCCTGCATGGAAGGAAGTGACCTGCTTTAGTCAAACTATCCACTACCACCAGGATGGCGTTACACCCCTGGTCCATGGGTAACCCAACCACAAAATCAAGGCTGATGTTTTGCCATGGGCTGGACGGGGTAGGTAAGGGCATTAAGACCCACTTTGCCCTGCAAGTCTCACTCTTGGCCCTGGCACACGTCTCACATTGGGAAACCCACATCTTCACATCCTTCGCCACGGTCCCCCACCAAAAGGAGCGCTGCATGGACGAAAGAGTCTTCTTACACCCCGGATGCCCGGCTAACACAGCGTTGTGGCACCAGTTAAATGCCTTCTGCCGGATCCCATGAGTCGGCAAAAACAGCCGGTTGCAATACAACGGAATACCATGCTGTAACGAGCGTTGCGGGTCCTCGGCGGCCCATTCCTGCCACTGGGCAAGGGAACGATGTTCTTTAACCTGATTCAGGAAGTTATCCACCGTAACCACACACAGGACCTTCTCGGGGGATACTATGGCCTCAGGTTGAAGTAAGCGCGGAGTCTCAGCATCGTTCAGTTTGGAGAGGGAATCAGCCTTCTGGTTGTCAGAACCCGGACGGAAGGTGATAACAAAGTCGTATTCGGCAAAAAACAGAGTCCATCGCATCTGCCTCTGTGTTAGGTGCCGCGCGGTTTTCATGAATTGCAGATTGCGGTGGTCCGAATATACTGTGACGGGATGTTGGGCCCCCCATAGGTAATGCCTCCATTCCTGAAACGCTCTCTTGACCGCCAAGAGCTCCTTCTCCGCCACTGTGTAGCTGGCTTCGGCCGGGGACAATTTCTTAGACATGAACGCCACCGGATGTAATTGGCCTGTCTCTCTGTCTCTTTGCGATAACACCGCACCAAGAGCCACGTCTGAAGCATCGGCTTCAACAATAAAGGGGACGTCGACCTGGGGATGTCTCAGTATTGGTGCAGAACAGAAGGCTTCCTTGAGCTGCTCAAAAGCTGCGGTAGCCTCCGGAGTCCACTCGTAGGCCACGCCCTTCCTCAGTAAGCGGGTTATAGGGGCAGCCATCTGAGAGAAATGTGCTATAAAGCGCCTGTAGTAATTAGCCAACCCTAGAAAATATTGGACCTCACGTACTGTTCTTGGGACCGGCCACTCCTGTACCGCGGCCACCTTTCTCTCTGCCATACTGAAACCCTGGGGACTCAGGATCACACCCAGAAACTCCACCTGCTTGACGTTGAACTCGCATTTACTCAGCTTGCAATACAAATGATTTTCCTGCAAACGCTGTAGTATTGCCCCCACATGATCCGGATGTTGGGCTGCTGTTTCCGAATAGATCAAAATGTCGTCTATATATACGATCGCAATGTGATCCAGATATTCCTTAAGAACGTCATTCAAAAAGAACTGAAATGCCGCAGGGGCATTACACAGCCCAAACGGCATCACCAAATATTCGTATAACCCATAACGGGTCTTGAAGGCCGTTTTCCACTCGTCTCCCTGGCGGATTCGGACCAGGTGTTAAGCTCCTCGAAGATCCAGACGAGTGTATACGGCCGCCCCTCGCACCTGATCTAGTAACACCGGAATAAGCGGAAGCGGATATCGGTTCCTTACCGTGTTCTTATTTAGGACGCAATAATCGATGCAAGCCCTGAGTTCACCATTGGCTTTGGCTGTAAAGAAGAGAGGCGAGGCTGCAGGGGAGCGTGAAGGACAAATGAAGCCCATGGCACAATAATGGTCCAAATAGTCTCTCAGATGCCGGTTCTCCGGCTCAGACAAAGCATAGACTCTACAGGACGGGAGAACCGCTCCATCCACCAGATCTATCCTGCAGTCGTACTCACGATGCGGCGGCAGAGAAGCAGCTTTCTCCTCGCTAAACACCTCGCTATACTCGGTGTACTCCGAAGGTAGGACAACCGCCTTCTCAGCGGCCGTAGCCACTAGATGAACCAATGCGAGAGTTAGGGCTACAGAACTGTGTTCTCTCATGCATTGCGTCTGGCACTCACCGGACTGAAAACAAAGGGTTTTCTGCCTCTAGTCCATGGAAGGGCTATGTCGCCACAACCACGGCATGCCCAAGATGAGCTCATACTGAGGGGCCTCGATGATATTGAGGACAATGTCCTCCACATGATCGTATGTAATCCCTGGAAGTGTGAGTTCTAAGGTCTCTGTATGTTCGACAATGGGGCCTGACTTCAAAGGCGTGCCATCCACCGCCAACACCGGCTCGGGTTTCTTACTTCGCACCTTGGTCAGCCCCAGGCGTTGTACTAATCCTTTATCGATGAAATTCCCCGTTGCCCCTGAGTCTATCATGGAACAAACAGGATGCGTTTTATGGTGAATCGTCAACAGCATATCTGACACTATGTGTGACTCAGATGTCTTTTGTTCCGATACATCCAGAGAAGGGATCCTCCATCCGGGGTCTTTCATCTCCTTCCTTACATCCGCCGAAGAAGAAGACGGCTCCTTCACGTCTTCTCCTACGGTACTTATGGCCACTTTCTTCCCCGGGAAGTAGGTGTTTTTACGCTTAGGTTTGGATGGGCATTCTCTGACGTAATGCCCCATACGTCCACAGTACATACACAGACCCTGGGCCCTCCTGGTCTCCCTTTCTGTTCTGGACAAAGGCGGTCGAACCGCTCCGACATCCATGGGTTCGGGCCCTGTTTCCTTAGAGGATGTTACCGTCCGGTTCTCAGTTTCGGTTACCGGCGGAGCCCTATCTCCCCGTCGGCTACCACCGTGCCTATCGGCCATGCGATGGTCCAACCGCAACGTGAGATTGATAAGATCAATGCAAGATGTAGGCTGTGGATCTATCTGCGCCAACACATCTTTCATCTCATCACATAACCCTTGGTAGTAGAGAGACATCCTCTTCTCTTCAGGCCAAGCCGTCTCCGCTATCAACCTATTAAACGCCGTCATATAGGACACCAGATCCTTTTTTCCCTGCCTCAAGGTCAGCAGCTCCTTATCGGCGCTGAACCTAGTAGCCCTACGGTCGAATACTTGTTCGAGTTCTTTTCTGAAACCGTCCCAATCAGAAAGCAGAGGACTGTCGTTCCGTACCAGAGGGACTGTCCAATCAGCCACATCCCCTGAGAGGTACGAGATCGCAAACGCGACTCGAGATAAATTATTAGGGAAGGACGCTGGTCTACACGAGAAGTGCAATGCTATTTGCGTGAGAAACGTTTGGATTTTGTGTGGATCCCCGGAGTATCGTTCTGGGGTAGCCAGCGGAACAGGAGGTGGCACTGTGACATGGATATGGGGGTTGGATGATGATGCATCGAACGGATTACGCGTTTGTCTATCTACTCTTTCCCTCAGAGCCGCGGTTTCTGCTTTGGAATCCGCCAGCTCCTGCTGTACTAGTACTAGTGCTTGCAACACATCATCCATGGTTGTCATCCCGAGGGAACATCCGGACCGGGAAGAGCAAGGTTTCGTGGGTATTGGATTCTGTCAGGTTTTCCTGGTGCTCTTCAGGATCCGGGTGATGCTCGAGAGGGTCCACCTCCAGATCTCCCCAAGCCTGGTCTATATAGCACCCAGACCTAAAGGCGATCCGGCGAGGGAAAAAAAATGAAGGGGGGTCCGGGTTGGAGCTCTTCGGACTGGCTCTATCTGCAATAGACAAAGGACACTATGTTACTGTGCATCGGTAACCTTCCTCTCATCTCCACTTCCCCTGCAGAACCTACACCTACCTCGGTGCTCTACCGCTAATGACCCAGCTGGCTGCGTGCTCAGGAATGACTCTGTTTTTTCAGTAAATATCGGCACTGGTACATAGCCTACGAGACACGAGCATAGGTTAACTCCTCAACTTCAATCCCCCTTCTCCTCCCACCAGGAGCCACTGAATACTAATAGAGTACACACCTGGTCGTGCATAACATGCACCGTGAAAGAAAAGGGAATGTCCGAGCTTCAATGTCAGTATTAACACAGTACTGCGTCCAACCCTACTTCTGTTACTTCACAGAAGCAATGAAATTAGTCAGTATCCGAGATCCCCTTCAAGCAAACAAAAAGTAAACAATACGGATGAGGTACAACACTAGATGTATCCCTCCTAAGTCTTACCGCCCACGGAATGCGAAGTCAACAACAAAACGGGCTTCTCCGTTCACCAGGGCGTCCGTAAGATAGCAGCAAAACCCTTCCCACACGAACCAACAGAACTGGGGGTTCAGCAGGCAATGGAACTCCTCCTCTTCTTCCGGAAAGGTTCACCGAGTGCACATGTCTTCGCGTAATGCCGCGAAGCACCACCGCACCCACCAAACGGATCAGCCGATCCACCCCTTTTTCCTCTCGGTTGTCTGACACCATACGGGTCTGTGTCTTCGCATACAGCCGCGGCGAAGCACCACAGAACCCGTTCCGATGAGTCAGCCGACTCACCGTGAACAAAATGCTCCTAGAGAGCGCCCATCCGCAAGTAGCTCCATACTCCTCCAGAGAGTGTCCGTGTCTTCGCTGGACCTAGCGAAGCACCACGCACTCGGAAATCCACAGCTCCACCAAAAGTACTGATACCCAGAATGAACACGGAATCCAAAACAACCCGACTTCCGGGTTTGGGTTGCTTATGTAGGTTCCGCCTCCTCCTTCCGAGACTTCTGGGACTTGTAGTTCCTGATGTGTGGCAGGCGCGGTCAGCCACGATTTCAGATCCTGACACAAGGTGTGGATGAGGTACAAGGTGTGGATGAGGTACAATGTGTGGATGAGTTACAAGGTGTGGATGATGTACAAGGTGTGGATGAGGTACAAGGTGTGGATCAGGTACACGCTGTGGATGAGGTATACGGTGTAGGTGTGGATGAGGTACAATGTGTCGATGAGGTACAAGGTGTGAATGAGGTAAAAGCTGTGAATGAGGTACAAGGTGTGGATGAGGTACAAGGTGTGGATAAGGTACAGTCCACTTTTTATCAGTCTAAATCTAAAGTTGATCAGGTACCACTAGTCTGATAGGACAGAATAGTCCAAAGCAAACGGTTACTATTGAATTTATATTTTTTTCCTTTAATAACAAATAAAATGAATGGTCTTCACTGTCCTTCAGGAAATTATGGATATTCTGCATCATAATCCCACAAGTACAGTTCTAATCACTGGAGACTTTAACAATAATTCATCATTTAATTATTGGAGTAGAATTCCATCGGGGATCTTCCTGACTCATTCCTCAATGTCCGTCTTCCGGTAGTTGCTGACTGGTGGGTGGATATGCAACCACAAATTCAGTATTTGTCAAAGTTATTATTTGAAATAAGATTTCACACATTGTACAACAGGTTTTTTGCAACCCAGCCAGTATGGCCTGCGAGAAGTTCGGCTGGCGTATGCTGTGCACTATTCTAGTGGGCACCTTGGGCCAGTCCAGATGACAAAGCCAGCTCGTCATGGGCGTTACCTGCGCTACGCGGATGACGAGCTGGCTTTGTCACAAACCGCGCATTTTTGAAATTCCAGCGCACAGCGGGAAAACGCGGTAGCGCGGTAGTGGTTAATGGTAGGTTTAAGACAACCTTTATAGAAAGTTATCCTAGTGGTAGCTGTGGAGAGCAGCCTTCAGGCTAAGTCTTGAAGGAATGTAAAGCAGCTTGTTTTACCAGTCTATAATCTCGTAAATGATCAAATGAAAGGAGAACCACACCAGGTATTTATATAAAATATATGTATTTATTCTAAACACATCCCTCTAGTCTCTTTAAGAGTCTAGAGGCAAAAGTACATACAGTAAACTTATTTAGCGCACAGTAAATTAGCACAATATATGATTAACCCTAGGGGCGTCACAAACCATATATTAAGTAAGTGGTATAAGAACCACAACAGGCATAGAGACAAGGCAAGCAGGAACCACCCAAGGTAGTGACACAGGGGACCCACGGGGGACACGTGCAGTGTCTAAACACAGCCGGAATCACCATTGACTTCTATGGAGAAAGTTACGATTAGAATTTTAAAGATTGGGGACACTTAGAAGTGGACTTGGAGCAAACCCCTTGAGAACTGGACAGTTCGAGAGTCAAGACCCAAGGGAGCACCGAAGTACTCATGTTACCTCACCTAGGGAAGCCGGGTGTATCGGTGTCTTTTCGTGTCGGGCTTCGTGGTCGTTTTCTATGGCGAGGTGCGAAAAAGTGCTGCAGGCGACCAAGTGGAAAGTGTCCGGATGGATCCAAGGGTGGATCGGAAACAGGGCCGGACTGGGAACCAAAACTGGCCCTGGCAAAGTCCCCCCTGGGAGCGACCGAGCAGCTTTCCAGGGCCGGTTTCAGCCGATTTTGTTAAAGGGGCCGATTTTGCAGCTAGGTTGCAAAAACGGCCCTGTAACAAAAATGCCCCCCAGGGGCCCAATATCAGCCCCCTACCTAGCGGCCCACCGGGCAAATGCACAGTGCTCGCTACAGCCAGTCCGGCCCTGATCAGAGATCTGAAGAACCTGAAAGCAGAGGGGACAGAGTCTGGGTCACTTGCCAGTGACCAGGGCGGCGATAGAAAGATGCCAACCAATGTCGGGTGACTTCAGGTGCAGAAGGTGAAACTTGACTCTTCAGCCACGAGGACCAGGAGGTGGTGAAGACAACCAGGAGCTGGATTCAAGCTGTCCTACGTCAGATGTCGAGTGCTGCAGTGTCGGTATCTGGATTGGACCCAACAAGCCTTGGTAACAGCAACCCATTCAAAATGCAAATATTGGCTTTGGAGCACACCAGCAAGGACTGAGGGACTCACCCTTTGGAGGGGAGTCAGGGCACATCTGGAGCAATCAGGAAAGCCCAAGAAACAAAAGAGTTACCTTTGTGGGGACCCACCAGTCGACGGACCAGGGATCACAAAGGGGCCTCAAGCAGAAATGCTAGAAGCGGGCCCACGGAACACTCGTGGAGCGTAGGCCCACAATCTTCGGTGCAGATGGTGCTCAGGGTTAGGACTACTAATAGCCCAACGCACAACTTTGGGAAATCTCGGGAAGTAGGGGCACTAGCAAATGTGCACAGTGTCCAGGAGTTCTAGTCCCACATCACTCGTGAGGGCTGCGGGTCTCAGCTTTGCTGGGATCTCGAGTCGGCCTCTGATAAGTCTGGAAGTCCATATCCTGTGTCACAGATTCTTAGGGATCCAGCAGAAGCCTTGGAAATGCAGATCGGCAAGATGCTTCTTTGGTGCCTGTTTGAACAGGGGAGTCGCTCCTTGACCCCAAGGGAGATTCTTTGTCTTCTAGTAAAAATAGAATGTCGAACTCCAGGATATATGTTGCAGAGTTTCATCGCGTGTGATCTAAAGTCCTAAGGACTGGGTTCCTGTACTTATACCAAGTTTAGGGGTTGGACTTACTCTAGGGTTCCACCTATGGGAGGACCCAGGGTGGGGTGGTAACACCCCTTTCTCTTTGTCCAGTTTCACGCCAGAGCGGGGGCTGAGTGCCCCTGCAACCGGTTTGAACTGGGGTATGCACAGGGACACCAAGTGTGCCCCCAGCACTGTCTGAAAAGCATTCACTGAATGCACCCACCCTGCCCCAATACACTAAAGCCTGTCTGGGGAGGTGGTTACACATCCCTATGACAGGAAACCTATTGTCCAGGCCTCCCCTGCCGGAGTGTCGTCCCACAGCAGGAGGTCAGACTAGTGTCTGTGGCTGCAGCATCCATTTAGTGATGCTTGGGCTCTTTTAAACTATTACCGGTCAGGTAAGTGTGTACATGTCTACTCCCTCTAGAAGGGTGGAATTCTACCGCCGCCGCCAGGACTGGCGGGGGGGCGGGGGGTAGGATTCCAAAGTGTTTGACACCAAACATGACATGTTTTGATGCAGCCATTCCAAAGTTAGTATTTACCACGAGGTTATAATGCACTTAAGAGTGTATGGTATGGCTTTATCACAGAACAGCCTCAGAGAATAGATTCCAAAAGCTGCAGAGGGGTCCTGCTCATGCATGGGCACACTCTCACATGACTCCAGGCACCCTGCCTTCAGGAATGTCAAGGCCTACCATATAAGTGACTTATAGGTTTATATGTGTCTGTCATTAAAGGTAGATATATGTAACCTATATCTTAGTAAGGGGTGCATGCACCACCATACCCAGGCTGCAGTAGCAGACCTGTGGTGCCATTTTTGAAGGCTTCCCAGGGGTGGCATAATACATGCTTCAGTCTCTGGTAGGCCTCTGGGGTACCTATGCCCTTGGTACCTAAGGTACAATATACGAGGGACTCATAAGGGTAACCTAGTAACCAATCTGGAGTGTACCTAATTTGCAGGTAATCAATTTAGAGAGGGAACAGCTAGGCTGGGGTCCTGAATAGCAGGGCCCCAGCCAGACTAAAGTCGAAAAGCAGTGAAACATCAGCAAAAAGTGGGGGTAACCATAGGAAGCAGATCCTACTCTTCTGCAAAGACTCATTTGCATATGGCTGGGTCCAAACTGGAATGGCATGTTGAGCAAAAACCAATGGATTTAGGCCCAGATCTCTGTACTGGGGTGAATGTATGACAATGTTCTGCATTCTGTCCATCAATAGTTCTTTTTGCATTATTCACTATAAGTGGGACGGGTATGCTCAGACGTGAGTCCCGTGCTCTCCATGCCACTGGAATCAAGCTATCCTGGCTGAAGAGGGGTAAACCCCGAAACCGGTCCTAGCATGCTTGTTTCCAGTCCAGGGAGGACCTGGCTTGGCAGTTCAGGCTGGACTGTTCCCATTGGACGCAGGGTCAAGACTGATTTGCATATGGCTGGGTCAAAACTGGAATGGCATGGTGAGCAAAAAATTATAGATTTAGGTCCAGATCTCTGTACGGGGGTGAATGTATGACATTGTTCTGCATTCTGTCCATCAATAGTTCTTTTTGCAAATAGTTATATGAGACACCACCCGCACGAGTGAATTGTGAGAGTTTGCTTTCAAAATCCTATTTAGTTCAAAAAGGAACTCACAGGGTTGCCAGTTATCACCTCTTCTATTCCCTCTTGCACTTGAACCGATGGCTGCGACAATAAGACAGTGTTCACAAATAGCAGGCATTCCTACACCCGCAGGGATCTCAAAAATACTTTTATATGTGGATGATAAATTGCTCACACTTACTGATCTACCGACTTCACTCCAGTCACTCAAGTCTACCATTTCTCGCATCTCGACCATTTCCGGCTACAAAGTCAATTGGAATAAGAGCGAAGCTCTTCCGTTGTCAAGGGTACGACGAAAGCAGATATTTTGGGCCATAATTATCAATCAAAAGTGGACGCATGAAGTATCTAGGTATTTATATAATCGCAGGTTAAGAACGTATGATTCAAGACAACTTAGATCTGCTTATTGACAAAATGAAGTGGGAGTATGGAAAATGGTCCCATCTTAACCTGTCCTCTTGGGGTAGATTACAAGCAGAGAAAATGATTATAGTGCCTCATTTCACTTATGTTTTAGGTATGTTCCCTTTGACAGTTAAAATATCAATATTGCAAGAGATCGACAAAGTATTAAAACCTTTATTTGAGATCTCTAAGAACTGGACTCAAAATCTCAAAATTGATCGCTCACAGGCGATATGGGGGCCTTAGTTTACCGTGTATTGAGAATTACTCTACAGCCCTCCATTTAACTCAATTGGTTTATCTTTGGCCCAGACAGGATGATCCCTCACTATGAGTTCTCACTGAAAGACAAACTGTACAGGCAACTTCAGGTTTGCAAATGTTTTACACTCATAAATCACCTGCTTTACGGACGTCCAACCCTATTATTCAATCTGTGCTTAAGATACGGATACATGCCCACAACTCCTTAAGAGTGACCCGAGACTACAGGGAAAGGCCTAACGCTGATATTAGAATAGGTAAACAGACTATATCCTGGGATATATGGGAGAGAGCGGGTATTCTAACGTTGGATCACTTACTCACTTTAGAAGGTGAGCTTAAAACCTTTGAAATTCTTCAGATAGAGTTTCAACTCACTACCTCCCAAGAGGGGAAATACTTACAACTAAAACAAGCCCTATTTATTAGACCAGGACCATATCTGCAGATAGTTGAGGATTCCCCAGTGTTACAATACATAAGCATTTTGGGGGAAATTCAAAGGAGCAGTCTCTGATCCTATAATCTCACAGTGCATAAACTACACTCATACCCATGACTAGCACAACTTCATGTCAAACGCCAAGGGTTAATTACTGTTGCTTATTCCGATGAGGAATGGGCGGATGTTATTATGAACATGGATAAGGGAATCCGAGAGGCCAGAATGAAATTTACTCTCTTCGAAATTCTTCATAACTGGTACTAGTCACCAGTCCACCTGTTGGAGGTGCCCACTGGAGGGCTGCAATACATTACACATTTTATTCCGAAGTCCAATCATGAAGGAATACTGGACTTCCTTGACTGCCTTTCTACACAGAGCTATACAAGTGTCCACTTCCTTAGCAGAAAAAACATTTTCTATCACCTGATGTTACTGATCTCCCAAATCTAACAAACAATACCAGATAATTGATAGCTATCGCACTCACTGTAGCAAAGATTTGTGTATCACGTCATTGGAGAACAGCACAATGTCCTACACATGATGAATGACTTACTGAAATATATACAATGGCATCATATGAAAAACTCATTTATAGATTACAGGACAATGTTGGAATTTTCATCCACATTTGGAAACTCTTTCTAGCTAATACATATTCTATTTGTGGTAATATTTATGGCTTTCCCTTCTAATTAGGAAATACAATAAGGGAGTACCTTCCTTTTTCATCTCCTTATTAATTCTTTATCACCATTATTTATTTTCATGCTGTTGCTGTTGTCATTAGGACTGTTGATGCTTAGCCATTAACACTGTTGTTTGAATTAGGACTATCTGTTCAGCTATTGGTCATTGTTGAATTAGCAGGAATATCCCCACTTGAAATGTTATATTTGTGGATTTGTATGATATTATCTCTACTAACCTCTAACTATCTATAATACAAGGTTTACTACATATTGTATACTATCTACATCATCTCCTCCCTACTCCACCTTTCCTAATTCTTCAGTTTCAGGTTTTATGATTAGATAAGATATTGTATCTTTTGATGTCTGTATTATGATTTTTTGTGTTGAGAAATCTGTGAAGTTAATATTTCCAAGAAATGTATTTTGTGGAAATAATTTGATTTCCTATTTACTTCTCTTTTTCTATGCATTGCTTATATACTGACATGTACTCCCATCCTCAGGGGCTGGCTGTTGCCACTGGTGGTCTTGGAGTATGTGTGTGACAGCCCCTATTAGTCCGCCAACTAACAACGTCAACATAGCTGTGGTTTCCAGAGCATGTCCTGCCTGTGGCTTTGGCGACGTGATGGGCACATAACAGTGTGGCCTTGGGCATGTGAATAATCCACCCTTACGGCCTGCCACACAGACCCATGGCCGTGCCATGCCTGCGGTAAAGCCAGTATTATTGTCTTGGCAAACACCACTGAGGAGTGGAGGTTCAGCTTCCTTCTCTCGATAACCCCGGCCTGTGCAGTATTATTGTGCAATATACTCCATTATCTGCCTTGTCTGGAGCACGCACAGTGCTCTCAGTGACTCACCGGTGATCCATCAGGACTTCACACAGCCTCTGAAGGCCGTTGCTATGGCATTGCCTACACTAATTCACCACTAATCCTTTTTGGGTTCCGGAGTAGTGGGCTACTCGCCAAAAAGGGCTTCAACACCTCATCAGGGGCAGCAAACGCTATATAAATGCAAACATTTTTCCCTCTTCCATCCCTCCACTATCCTTTTCAATCCAAATAACAGACTAATATCTCCACCACTCAAATTAATTTCATATTTTCCTATATTAATTCACCACTAATACGTTTTAGTTTTTTAATTCCAAAGTAGTGTGCTAGTCACCGAGAAGCACTTTAACACCTAATCAAAGGTAGCAAGCGCTATATACGTGAAAACCTTTCCCTCTTCTATCCCTGTACTATCTTCCTCATTCCAAATAACAGACTAAAATGTTCACCACTAAAATTAATTTCATATTTCACAATACTAATTCACCACCAATCCTTATGGGTTCCGGAGTAGCGTGCTACTCGCCAAAAAAGCAATTTAACGCCTCGTCAGGTGTAGTAAGCGCTATATAAATGCAATTTCTGTACATACAATTGCAAACAAAGCTCACAAGGGTGGACGCAGCGGCCATCTTTGTTTCAGGAAGCGGAAGCGGCCGGAGCTCCAAGGAGTCCCTGCTTGTTCTGAGCAGGAGCTGGAGTCGGAAGTGACCTCAGGACTCCGCCCCTGTGGCCTGTGCAAGGGTGTGCTGGAAATATCAGGACAAGGGAAGGTGAACAAAGTGTTGTCTCTGAGAGAGGGACAGGACTTCTGCTAGCTAGAAGGCCATTAACTGCTGTAAGAATACAAGGGCTTCCATGACCTCTGACCTTCCGTTCTCCAGTGATGGTCTGCCAATATGCTCTCTCGGGGGCGCCGCTGATTTCCCACAGTCTTCCCTCAGTCTTCCCTCAGTCTTCCCTCAGCCTTCCCACAGTATTTCCTCAGTCTTCCCTTAGTCTTCCATTAGTCTTCCCTTAGTCTTCCCTTAGTCTTCCCTTAGTCTTCCATTAGTCTTCCCTTAGTCTTCCCTAAGTGTTCCCACAGTCGTCCCTAAGTCTTCCCACAATCTTCCCTCAGTCACCCCTCAGTCTTCCCTCAGTCTTCCCTCAGTCTTCCCTTAGTCTTCCCTCAGTCTTCCCTCCGTCTTTCCTAAGTCTTCCCACAGTCATTCCCCAGTCTTCGCACAGTCTTTCCTCAGTCTTCACTTTGTCTTCCCTCCATCTTCATTCAGTCTTCCCACACTCTCCCCTCCATCTTCCCTTAGTCTTCCACAGTCTTCCCTTAGTCTTCCCTCAGTCTTCCCACAGTCGTTCCTCAGTCTTCCCTCAGTCTTCACTTAGTCTTCCCTCCATCTTCCCTCAGTCTTCCCTCAGTCTTCCCTCCATCTTCCCTCAGTCTTCCCTCAGTCGTCCCTCCATCTTCCCTAAGTCTTCCCACAGTCTTTCCACAGTCGTTCCTCAGTCTTCCCTCAGTCTTCACTTAGTCTTCCCTCAGTCTTCCCTCAGTCTTCCCTCCATCTTCCCTAAGTCTTCCCACAGTCTTCCCACAGTCGTTCCTCAGTCTTCCCTCAGTCTTCACTTAGTCTTCCCTCCATCTTCCCCCAGTCTTCCCTCAGACTTCCCTCAGTCTTCCCTTAGGAGGGGTGCCGCTCGTAGCCGTTCTTGGGCGCATTTTGGATAGCACGGCGATTTGGTGACCTGCGAGACCCTGCCCGGATTTACTGGTGATTTTAATCTTCAGAAGGGGGACTGCTTTTATTTGCGAACTGAGGGAGCGGGACTGCGAGTCCCAGGCGGCAGGGCGCGAAGGTGATCCAGCGCACCTGGGACCCTTCCCGCCCCTCTACTCCCCCTACTATATAATCAGTCCAACTACGCGCCTCGCGCGACGCGCCCGTGCGAAGCCCGGGCCAAGGGCGGGCCCGTTGTAGCCCATTAGAGACCGTTAAAGACCGGACCGGGCCCCCCCTCTAAAAACTCCTATTGTTCAGGACTAGCTTCTAAACTGTATGTACCTTCTTCCTGTTTTAATTCATTGTTAGGGTCATCTGTAATTTCTACTGTCTGCTTTTATTGTTATTTTAGCACACTTTTAAGTTCTTATTATGTCAACACGAGGAAGTGGAAGCAAAACTGCTGCTGGTGAGGGTCAACTTATAGGCCCACTAGATAGCTTCATTATTAGGGCTAACTCATTTATAGATCAGAGCATCTCTCTCATGGAACGTAGAGTGTCCCAAGACTTAGTCCTCGCAAAAAGATCCTCCATGGGTCACCTGGCAGATGCAAGAACACCTGAGCAGCCCAGGAACCCTGGACGGAGTGAAGCTTGTGGTCAAAGGTATAGCTTACCAAATACAGTTGATTTATCGGCTTCACAGCTTTCTGACTCACAATTAAGTCTGGACTTAGAAAAGACCCCAGACTTAGTGATTCAAACCACCCCAGAAGAGATAAGGTAGTCAAGAGGGAGGAGAGAGGGTGCAATAAGGGAAAAAAACAACCAGCAGGCCCAAAAATCCCCAAAACTAAAAAGATTAACAACGTTTTTAACAAGACAGGAGAGAAACGTCCATGTACCCCGACGACAGGAGATCAGGATGTCCATACAGTGATTTTACATCAAACACCACATGATACCCTACCAGTCTAGAAATCCTAACTGATCCATCAACAAAAAACGAGGCAGATGATAATTTTAACACCCAACTTCTAATAAAAATTGGGGACCTACTTAAGTCATTTTTTACACCACTAGAAGCCAGACTGTCCCAAATAGAAAAAGTACTGGCTGAACTGACAACCTCTGTAAAAGCTACGCCAAATCAAGGGGCACAAAAGACTGGGGGAAGTAAGCAGACTTCCTGTAATTCTACTGCCCAAAACAAAAAACAGTACCCCAAGGATCACTAGTTAAACAAATTCAAACTACAGCTGTAAAAAGTAATACAATAGAGAACCCATTAAACAAAACTCCAAACCCCACCTCAAACATTAACCAGGAACATAATAACATTGTCCCAAAAATACCAGCCACGCATTTGAATAGCGGGTGGGACAGGGGACCTTCTGACGGCAGATTTTCTGTTAATATGCCACCTGAAGCCAGTCCCTTCGTAGTCGTAATGACCGGTGTACCAGAACTGGCGGATCAAAACTCAGAATCATTCTGGTCTTTAAAGAACAAGGCCCAACATTGGCTTAGTTTGAACCGGTCACTTCCCTTTTGGCCAAGTAAGATCCTGATGGTCAGAAGAGCCCCTTGGGTAGGGCATGGCAGGAAATCAATACAGGGAGACTGCGCCCTTATTACCTTTAAAGATCCCAGAGTGGTTGACTATATTTGTTCATGGGAACATCCTAGTCTAACTGGTGGAATAGGAACAAAGCGACTTTCTTTCCTTTACCCCCCGAGATATCGTAATGGTCCTCATTATGATGGATCCTGGCACACAGTGGGCCCTCGGTTTCATGGTGGAGATAGGGAAGAGTGGGGGGACATCATCAGAGGGATTCCTATAGAGAGCCATCGCACTGGGAGGGCTGGAGTGGTATTCCAACGATGAACAGATACAGCGGTCTAGAGACAGTTGATTGACCACCACTGGTTGAAGACCCCCCTAGGACCCAGTTAGCGGAGCCAGAGCTTAAACCTAAACCTCAAATAGTTGACGTTCCCAACAAGGACCCTCAAGCTTTAACGTTGTTTTTTTGAACATCGCCGGCCTTCGCCCCAAGATTGAAGATGGGAGCGCCATGAGCTTCCTGGGGAGACAACAAATTATTTGCCTCCAGGAGACATGGTCGTCGACGGAACTTCACCTCCTGGGATTTAGGGCGTATTTTTCTCCAGCTTTGGTCGGAAGCATGGGCAGGCCCAAGGGAGGATTGACCATCTCTGTAGCGAATACCATCCAGAAACTAAAAGTAACTATCGTTGAACTGGATGTAAATTTCCAGCTTCTCTCCCTCTCCTTATCCAACAACGAGACCGTCCTGTTTATCAATTTCTATAATAACTTAGAGGAAGGAGAACTCTTGAGGGTGGTATCTAATCTTTATGAGAAACTCTCCCATTTTAGACAGGCTAAAGGAGGCAAAGGCGCTGTGCATTTCCTATGGGGAGGGGATTTTAACCTACATCCCTGCCCACATGATGGAAAGAGCTGTGGTGGGATGGTGAACGAGCAGGATATCCCCCTCACTCACTTCAGACAAACTAAGCTGGGCACAGCCATGAACGATGTCCTATCAGACCTGGACCTCCTAATAGTTAATAACTTGACTTCTAACACTAACCAGTTACAACCAACATATTTGGGGCGGGGACACCAATCAACAGTTGACTATATCCTCCTATCGGACGGTCTCTCAAATAGAGCTAAGCACTTTGAGGTTCTAGTAAATATACTAAGTGGCCACTCGGCCCTTAGGATACAACTTTATTTAATGCACCAACAATCCCTTATCCTAACGATAGCAAAAGCTCTGAGCCAGAACAAACTACATATAGCGCAGTCGAACGGGTACACCCTAAAATGGGGGAAGATAAATCCCGGGCAAATCACCGAAGAGCTGATAAAATCAGCTTACCCCTATATTATAAAATGCCTAGACTTAACAGCAACAGAGGAGGAAGTCTTAAGCAACTTCTCTATAATACTAACTACCATTAAGGGGCTACTGACAGCAAAGCCAAAAGTAGAAACACTAACTAAGAAAGGCTGGTTCAACCATAGTTGTACTGTGGCATATTCTAAGCTAAAAGTGGCTCTGAATAACGATGCCAGAGATCCACAGCTAATTGCCAGACTTAGAAAAGAGTACATGTCTGTGCATAGGCAGAGAAAGGCTGAACTAAAGCAGGCTCTGTGGGATGAATTGCACAAAAGTGCCTTAGATAAAAATAGTGAGGCCTTTTGGAGGGTAGTCAAATCCCCATTTTTAGCTGATGATAATCTTCCTAAGATTGAAGTGGCCATCGAAGAAGGAGTTTGGGTGTCCCATTTCTCTAAAATCTTCCAGAAAAAATCACATATAGCAGGGTTAGATGTAACGGTATACAACCTTTACAACGAAACTTTTACAACGAACTACCATTACAACGCAACTTTTACAACGCAAACTATTACAACGCATTGCTCTGGGGGGCGCTCTAGGATAGGGAATAGGTTAATTTACTATCCAATAACCTTCCCTACTATCCACGGGGACTGGAGTTGGAATAGTAAATTAAACTATTCACTATCCAGCGCCCAAAAGCATTATGCGTTGTGATGGTATGCATTGTAAAACTTACGATGTAAAGGTAGGCGTTGTAAAAGTATGCGTTGTAACGTCATACACCCGATGTAACTCATCCAGTGGTCGTATATTCTATTTCTATAGAATTCAACATTTCTGAGGTGGTTCTGGCCCTAAAAGCAAGTAAAAATGGCAAAGCACCGGGGCCTGACGGGGTCCCGGTGGACATTTTTAAATATAATGTGGATCTCTGGGCCCCTATACTTACCAGGGTGTGTATGGCAGTCGTAAAAGAGGGGTTGTTAGATTCTTGGACTAAGTCCATCATGGTCCCAATATTTAACAAGCATTTACAATGCAAAGGTTTCGCCTTTGGAAAAGTTTGAGCTATTGGCATTGTAAATGACAAAATTTGTATTTATCTGTTGGTTTTGAAAACAGATAAATAAATGGCATTGTCTTTTACATTGCTAATAGCTCTAACTTTTCCAAAGGCGAAACCGTTGCATTGTAAATGCTTGTTCTGAATGTGTCAGTGCTCACGGAGATGGTGGGAAAAATATTAACAAGAAGGATTTTGCGTGCACAAGACACATACAAAGTGTTTCAATAGTGAGACAGGGGTGAGAGGCAACCAGTAATAATTTATTGGCAGACTCAACCTTAAAACTGCTGAGCTGCAGATAAAGGGACCTTCAAAATGCACAAGTTAATGAGGGTAGGTCGCGATCTGGTTATTTCAGCTACAAGTGAGAGGTAAGTGAAATATTTCACTAGCATCAATCATATGAATGTGGGAACCTTGTGTGCTACATTGTTACATTTCAGTTTGTTGTCACTTTCTCAGATTGTTTGAAATCCATGAATTTCCCAACTATGCTATAGACACTCCTGAAGCAATGGTAGAATTTTCCTTTTTATCGTAGCAGAACAAGAGGAAATAGGACAAATTAGAACTGGAATAAAAGAGTTGTAGAGCACAGTGTTGAACCATGACCCGGGATAAACAGCTCAACATGTAAACTAAGCAAAACAAATGTCGCCTACCTCCGTTAAACCAGAGACCGCTCCTTTCGCCAGCGGCCGGCTGATGGATGGGGTGTAGACTTGGGCATCCGACGCCGGCAGCCCTTTCAAACCGGTACGGATTTGCGGTGGGGGCGGGCACCACAATGTGCCCCGCGCCCCCTCCGCTCCACCCTCGTCAGGCTCCTCTCCGGTCTCCCTCCAGGCATGGGAGACCGGCAACACCGACAAAGGCTTCCCCCAGGCAGGGGGAAGCGGCAAACAGCAAGGCTTCCCTTTCCCTCCCCCGGGCTGCGGGTGCGGGACTTCCGGCCGGCCGCGAAGGGATTGGCCGGCCGGCCAGGTACTTCCGGGTCGCCGCGGGCAGCGCGGCGGCCCTCGCTAGGCAGGCAGACGGGCAGAAATCGCGAGGTGGGCACTCGCTGGTGGCGTGAGAGGACACGGACGGCGGGAGGGGGCGGGAGAGGACACGAACGGCGGGAGGGGGGCGGGAGAGGACACGAACGGCGGGAGGGGGGCGGGAGAGGACACGGACGGCGGGAGGGGGCGGGAGAGGACACGGACGGCGGGAAACGTGCACAGGACAGCAAGGGCGGCGGAAAGGCACACGGAGGGGGCGGGAATGGACAGCGCATCTGAATTCACTTTCAGTGAAAGGGGAGGGAACGGGAAAAAACGTAACTCCGCCCTGGGAAAAAATCTCCGGAACGCCCCCGAATCTGGTCCAGCCTTGATGGACAGATCCGGCACTCAATGGCTAGCCTCCATTTATGGAGCTAACCAATGAGAGCCGGGGGACGTTCCAGGAGTCCTTATTGACGACATAGGATTTCACCTGCGCTGAAGAGCTGCGCAGAGCGCAGCCTTCGGCAGGCGAAACCCAAAAAGGGAGACCGCCAGGAGCCTACTTGCTATCGCCCTATCTCACTGCTGGACTCGCTGGGCAAGGTAGCTGGCAGGGTCATCCTTGAGCGACTCCAGCAGCGGGCGGAGGAAGGGGGTGTTTTGTCCGACTTACAATTTGGCTTCCGGGAAGGTTTCGGCACAGTAGAACAGGCCTTAAACCTATCCATGATCCTAGGTAAATATATCCACGCAAAACAGGACAAGCTCTACATGGTGTATGTGGACTTGTCCGCCGCTTTTGATTGCGTGTCCCACTCAAAGCTCTGGTCAGTCCTGTCGCAAATGGGAGTGGATCCCCCCCTTTTAGATTTCTTGAGGGAGTTATACTCCAAAGCTTCCGCGAGAGTCCGCTTTGGTCTGAAGGGTGAGTTGTCTGCACCTTTTGGAGTGGAGCGTGGAGTTAGGCAAGGATGTGTCCTGGCCCCCTTTCTTTTCTCTTTGTATACAAACAACTTGGAGGTGGAGCTGTTAAGGGGGCTCAGGATCTCCCGCAAGTAAAACAACGCCTGAGTCCCGCTCTGCTCTATGCAGACGACGCCGTCATACTGGCGCGTACCCCGTGTGAACTACAGAAGGCTCTGACCAGGTATGCGGACTATATGGGCAGTCTTGACCTACACATAAACATTAAGAAGACTTTTGTAATGGTGGCAGGCATAGGGAAAAAACGGCCCAAGGCTATAAACCGTAACAACCAAAAACTTGAAGTGACGGCCCACTATCCTTACCTAGATATCACAATAGATGAAAAACTGAACTGGAAAGCAGCAGTCAAGGCTGGAAAGCATCTTTTTAAGACAGCTATAGCCGCCCTGATAACATTCTTACAAAAATTGGGCAAAAGGTCGCCTGTGGAACTATTAAAAATTTACAACGCCAAATATCAGACAATAGCACTGTATGGGGCTGGCGTCTGGGGGCATGTGGATGTTAGCGCTCTACAGGTGGCAGAAAACTCTTTTTTAAGATTCCTCCTCGCAGCACCTAGACGAATCTCTACATATGCATGCCACATAGAACTAGGGATACCACATATAGAGGATCTGGCAAAAATCCAACCATTGCTACTGTGGCGGCGTATTTGGACTTCCGAAAAAAACATGCTAACTAAGGGAATTGTGGCAGACTCAATGGCACTAGATCATTCGGCGAAAATTAGATGGCTTCTTTATATTAGAAATGTTCTCACTGACCTAGGTCTAGAGACATACTACATTACACCAGCAAAGATCAGTGAGATATCTAAGAAGGATCTGAAAACAATGGCCCTGACCATTTGGATGGACTAAGGCTCGCTAGCGAAATAGGGAAAGCCTCTGTCTTCCATGCAACTATGGTTCAGACTACTGTCATGATTCAGCCCTACCTAACACTCGACATTAGTATTTTTGATCGATTTCTACTAACAAGATTTAGATTAAATCTCTTTCATCGGTTAGTAGCCTTCCCAACGAGGAATACTTGGGAGCCAACTCTAGGACTTTGTCCTTGAGATGACAAATCAGTACAGACTACCATACACACTGTACTGTTTTGCAAGTTTTATCATGTCCATCGCAAATTTTGGCTGCTATCTCTGTTAAAGCTGTGGGGCCTTAGACAGTGCCGCCCTGCTATGTTGCGTCTCCAGCTCTTAGAGTCTGAATATACCTGCTATCATGTTGTCAATTTCCTGAAATGTATTTTTAGGCATAGGAAAAATCTGTGAGGAATACGTCTAAAACACAGAACAACGATGTCAATGAAATGTGCACGGATTCATTTTTAACCATTTCTTATAGGAATCCAGTTTTATTGTGTAATTGATTTTTTTTATTCTGTAACAATATAGATAATGTTGCTTTTATGGATTTCTATTATGAAATACCGAATAAAGAAATTTATATATATATATTCTTCCCACAGTCTTCCCTAAGTCTTCCCACAGTCTTCCCACAGTCTTCCCTTAGTCACCCCTCAGACTTCCCTCAGTCTTCCCTCAGTCTTCCCACAGTATTTTCCTCAGTCTTCCCTCAGTCTTCCCACAGTCTTCCCTCAGTCTTCCATTAGTCTTCCCTAAGTCTTCCCACAGTCTTCCCACATTATTCCCTCAGTCTTCCCTCCGTCTTCCCTGATTCTTCCCACAGTCTTCCCTCCATCTTCCCTCAGTCTTCCCTCAGTCTTCCCTTAGTCTTCCCTAAGTCATCCCTAAGTCTTCCCACAGTCTTCCCACAGTTCTTCCTTAGTCTTCCCTCAGTCTTCACTTAGTCTTCCCTCCATCTTCCCTCAGTCTTCCCACAGTCTTCCCTAAGTCTTCCTTAAGTCTTCCTTAAGTCTTTCCTCAGTCGTCCCTAGTCTTCCCACGAGTGACAAGCCTGTAGCCACCACTTATCCAGGTGTACATACCTGGCACTTTAATGCATGAGTGACGGGTATGTAGCTACCACTTACCCCGGCTGTGCAGCTGTGGCACTTTAACACATGAGTGACAGATCTGTAGCTACCACTTACCCTGGGTGTACAAACCTAGCACTTTAATGCATGAGTGACGGGTATGTAGCTACCACTTACCCCGGGTGTACAGACTTGCCACTTTAATGCCTGAGTAACAGGTCTGTACCTACCTTTCACCCCGGATGTGCATCCGTGGCCCTTTAATGCACAAGTGCCGGGTCTGTAGCTACCTCTTACCCAAGGTGTGCAGACGTGGCACTTTAATGCATCAGTGACGGGCCACTTACCCCGGGTGTACAGACCTTGCACTTTAATGCATGAGTTATGGGTCTGTAGCTACTACTTAACTCGGGTGAACAGACCAGGCACTTTAATGCATGAGTGATGAGTCTGTAGCTACCACTTACCTATGGTGTACAGACCTGGCACTTTAATGCATGAGTGATGAGTCTGTAGCTACCACTTACCTTTGGTGTACAGACCTGGCACTTTAATGTATGAGTGACGAGTCTGCACTCACCCTAGGTGTACTGACCTGGCACTTTAACCCCTTCGGTACTCATGACGAGCTGAGCTCGTCACGACCACACCCGTTATCATTGACCTTCAGCACAGAAGAAGACTATCTCAAGCAGGTGTTAATGCATGAGTTATAGGATTGTTGCTGTGATCGCAGCAGCAGCAGCAGGAGGAGCAGGACGCGCTGCGATCTGGACACAGGACGCCGAAACTGCCTTGCCTCTGCCTCTGTATTCCCCGAAACCATCAGCCCCAGCTCCAGCCCCAGCCTCAGCCCCCCGCTGATTACTCCCCACTGCGGGTTGAGTGAAGACGAACCAGCTGGCTGAAAACTGCTAAAGGGCTGCCAAAAAGCAAAAGCTGAAACTTATGCACATCAACAGACATCAGAAAAAATCACTAAAAAACTACCAACAATTAACAACCACCAACAAGAGAGAAGGCACACACGGTCTATCACTGGGGGTGGCTGTTTCCAGCATAAGTTTGACTCAAGAACAGCCTAAAGATCATCTGCCAAAACCCTTAACATATGGACGAAAGGTAAAACAAGCAGAAGAACATAAGAGCAAATGAAAAAGTAAGGAGGTCATACAACCCACTAAAAAGAAAAAAGATAAGGTATCGGCAAGGAGGAGAAAAAGGTGCAGTAAGGGCATCAGGAATGCGCTCAGGAAGAAACAGAGCCGCCCAGGCTCAGGACCAGGACCGGGATCAGGAAAAGGACCTTGACCAAGGTCACGACCAACCATCGGGGAAACAGAGACATCCAAAGAGGTTCAGGAAAGACTCCCTCTGTCAGGAGCAGCAAAAGGATTCAGAAAAGGGGGTGGTGATGAACAGAGTGTCTGAATTAAGCAGACCACTCTTACCCAGTCCAAAGATCAGGGCTTGATCCATCACCGTTATTTAGCTCATTGCACCATCCCAGTTCAGAACCTGGCTATATGCAAATTAGTCTGTCCCTGGCCCAGTGCATCATGGGAACAGGGCAGACCAAACTACCAAGCCAATTCTTCCCCAGAAAGGAGACGAGCTACCGGGGACCGGTTTCTGGCATTTCAGCCTCGTCGGCCCGGCTTGCTTGAATCCTGATGGAGCAGTGAGCAAGGGACTCATGTCTGAGTATACCCTGTCACACCTATAGTGGCCAAAAACGATTCAGAAAAGGGGGTGGTGATGAACAGAGTGTCTGAATTAAGCAGACCACTCTTACCCAGTCCAAAGATCAGGGCTTGATCCATCACCGTTATTTAGCTCATTGCACCATCCCAGTTCAGAACCTGGCTATATGCAAATTAGTCTGTCCCTGGCCCAGTGCATCATGGGAACAGGGCAGACCAAACTACCAAGCCAATTCTTCCCCAGAAAGGAGACGAGCTACCGGGGACCGGTTTCTGGCATTTCAGCCTCGTCGGCCCGGCTTGCTTGAATCCTGATGGAGCAGTGAGCAAGGGACTCATGTCTGAGTATACCCTGCCACACCTATAGTGGCCAAAAACGATTCAGAAAAGGATTCAGTCCTAAATTTCACAAATGAGAAGAAATCTCCTAGAAAAATTTCCGCTACGAAGAAAGCAAGGTTGGTCCATAACAAAAGGGAAGAGGGTCATAAGATAACCGACTTCCTAACCGCCAAAGGGTTAACCAACAAGGGAAGTTCAAAAAGTACGCTGCCGCAGATGGAAAACGAGCCCAAAGGTGCAACTTTAACAAAACAGCAGTCCGACCGGGAAAATGAGATCGAAGATGCACCCTTAATAAGAGAGCGGTCTGTCCAGGAAAGCAAATTAGACGTACAACCAGCAAGTGAAGCAGTAGCCAGAAAGGATGGACAAAGCCAAGAAGGGTCCGCAGACGTCTCAATTCAGAAGTGCGCAGTCAGCATGCACATAGCAACAAACTCAGTAAGGAACATAACAACAGAAGCAGTTATTCACAATCAAATCTTTAGTGAAACTAGTCTTTCCTTCGATCTCAGCAACTGGGATGAGCAGGGAGAGCGAGTCAGTCAATTACAGCAACAAGAATCAATAAATTAATTTGCCAAAGGAAAAGTGCGTGTCCACAAATCATCGGAACTGTCAGCAACAACCTCTCCTTCATACAAAAAGAGGATACAAAATTGTAACATTGAAAGGACCTCATCGGTTAAAGAAGAGGATGTGTCAACTCCGTCATTCCATGCAGCAGGGACAGACGTGTGTAAGGCAGAAAGTCCTTCAACCTTAGATAAAGGGACACCATCAAGCTTACGCTTATTAACAACAGAAAAGTTAAGGGTGAAAGACATCTCACGTCAGTTAGGGGATCAATTACCAGAACCAAGCAACTATCTCTCTCCAATCAAACACACTCACATAACAAAGATCGAAGATCAAGCAGCACCCAGTACCTGGGGCATCCTTTTGTCAACATTGGAGTCTATTTCAACAGCAATTTCTCCTCAAGCGGACAAACACGATCTCCAAGTGAATCTACTAAACATAATGGCAACATACATAGTAGGTATCGATAAGAAGCTACAGACACTCAACTCTTTGATCACGAGAGCTCAACAGCATAACTATACGCAGCAAGTCAACTGCAAGTGCCCAACAACATCTGAAAATCCGGAAATACTAACAACAATCCTGTCGGATATACTGATGGAAGTGCAAGCCCAAGCCATCAAGCCATCTAAAAGAGAAAAAGACTGGGCCGTGGAGGGTTCGCCCAGGGAAACAACAGGACTGCCACAAATAGATACAAACAACACTCAATTAACCAAAACATCCAGTCCGGAAGTAACAGTCTTAACAGAAACAAGTGAAAGCAATTCTAAGGGAAAAGACATTCAGCCTGATTCATGTACAGGCCGTTTTGCGTGGCCCTAATAGCGAATCATAGCGACTCGCTATTGAGGACACGCAAAACGGCATTCATGTAGGAATTGCTAATTAAATAGCGATTCCTACATATTCTTTATTTGCGAGTAGCAATTTGCTACTCGCAAAAACTCCCCATTCATTCCTATGGGCCAAGAGGCCCATAGGAATGAATGGGGATTTGCGAGTAGCAATTTGCTCCTCGCAACTAAGATAGCGATTTTAAGGGTGCCAGGGGTGTCCAAAGGACGCCCTGTAGCACCCCTAAAATGCACTTTTGGACAGGTGTTGCGCACACACATGTCCAAAGCACATGTGTGTGTGCTACATGCAACTTTGAAAAATGCTTTTAAAAGCATTTTTCTGAGTTTTTGCTATTTACCGACAGGTCTGACCTGTCGGTAAATAGCGGCCCCAAAAGTTCAAAATCGCTATTTCTTGATGTTTCATGAATAGCATTTGAGGAATCTCTATTAGAGATTCCTTAAATGCTATTCCTCGCATATTTGCGACTTCTTAAATAGCGATTTTTGCATTTGGTATCATGAATACCAAATGCAAAAATCGCACTCGCAAAGGGCCAGATTCTCAGAATCTGGCCCTTTGCGAGTGCAATTTACCTACATGAATCAGGCTGATTAACCCTATAACAAATAGAAACAAGGACGGTAAAAAAACAGAAACAGCAGAGGTTAAGCCTGTTCTCTCAAAAAAAGAAAACAAGAGGCAAAGAAAAGCACGAAACAAGGAGAAAGCAGTCCAAAAAAACCAAACATGGCCTTTATTTATGCAACATAAGAATAACAGTTCACCATCTTTAAAAAAACGAAATAAAAACAGATCCAGAATCTAAAACCCCACTAATAAGCACACAAGGAACTAATCCCATAGGAAACGAACGAACAACCAGCTTACTGTCCAAAAGTGATACCGAAAGCGGATCGATGTTAGCCGCAGGAGAACAAGAGAAATCACCCAATAGGCAAACCGTCATGGCCCATACGATTTTGGAAACCTCCAACACCCGAAAGGAAGGTCATACTAACTCAGAAGGATATGTCCAAATAAGACCCGGGATTCGGGAAATAACTAAAGAAGAAGCCAGAAATAGATGTCCCCCCGGGGTGGAAGGAGGGGACACACCAAAGATGCAGGTCCCAAGTACAAATTTGCCATGGGTAAACGATTCAAATAAAATTATGTTACTGTCAAATTACATCTCAAGAGGTAACTTTGACACCCTAAACAGAGGCACAATCATAAAATTGGAAAAGGAAGTGCGGAAATAGCATACATCAATTCTTCCAATTTGTTATCGATTGAATTTAAACCGCATCCATCAATGATTAAGAGAGAGGCAACAGTGACAACTTGGTCTTCACCGGAAATTGCAGAGCATATAATGACCCATCAGCAACAGTTTCAGGCTTGGGGCATTGAATTACAAAGGATGGAGGCCCAACGTTACCCTGGTCCGCTTCTCCCCAAAATGGAAAGTGAGTGATCCCTACTGAGAGGCGCCATAGGTGCAGCAACTAATCAGACAGCTTTTGAGAATCTAATAATCACAAGGCCCCTAATAACTGCTCCACTCAGAAGGCGTATAGACGAATTAAATACGACCAAACAGGTGACTAAAGAAAATAGGAGGGGGTTACCGAAACACCGTGTTAATTCGTAATCATGACGAGCGTGAAGTTAAAACATTCTCTAATATCTGCTCGTGGAACACTCACGGTCTAGAAAATCTGATAGAAAACCCTGGTGCTCTGGAATTCCTGCAAGTGTATGACATCATCTTAGCCCAAGAAACTTGGAGCACAGTTCCTTACAATATTATAGGTTTTATCGGGCACCACGAACCAGCAATAAAATTGGCAACATTTGGACACCCAAAGGGCGGTTTGTCCTCGTATTTTTCAACCAAATTAGACTGGTCATTAGAAAAACTCAGTATTGGGTTCTCGTATCCAAAGCTGGAACAGCATACGAACGAGGGGGCTTCAACAATACTAATACTACTAAACGTCAACATTCACCCAAGTGAGGAGACAAAAGATGAGCATATGAATATGTTGTTTAAAATAATAAAAACATTACAAAGGCGGTATTGTCAGGCACAGTTTATCATCTCAGGTGACTTGAACATAAATTTATGTAATACCCCAGGGAACCTGAACAAAAACGGCATCAACTTTAGACGACAATTTGAAACACTAGGATTAATTCACCTTAACGGAAACACAAAAGAGGATTCACCAGCCGCAGCGACCTTTTTAAGCGAGACCAAAAGTTCAACCATTGATCATACCCTAGTGAGTGAAATTGTAGCGCGACAGATGCAAAAATTCCAAATCGTATCACGCATAGAGAGCGATCACATGCCACAATCTTTGCAATTGGAGCAATTTACAGCCAGGCTGACAGCAACTAAAAATCTACTCTCAACGCCACACGCCTACAACTTAAAAAGATTAAATTGGTGAGAATTGGGGATCGAGAAGGTAATGGCTGAAGTATATCACAAAGCGGGCACGAGTAAAGGAAGCCTAGAGGAATCAGGAATTTCAGAGACAACGCAAATAGGGAAGGGTGAGAGATTAAGCGCTTGGGAAAATCTATTGGGAGCCCTAATGGAAAGCTTTGCGGACAAGAAGAGGAAACATCTCTCTAAGTGTCACAGGAAGCACATTTGGACAAGCAGTCGCCATGCCTGGTTCACCCATGAATTACGAAATCAGAAAAGCCAAGTAGTGCGTAAAATAAGAGCTTTCACAAACCAGCTAAAAATGGGGGGAAAACCAGACAGAAGTGAGCTTAAAAATCAAGAAAGCAATATAAGGAAAACTGTTGAATAGCCAAAACCAGATACAGAGTTGCAATATGGAATAAACTTCTTCTGGCAAGTAAACAATGGAACGGAAAACACTTCTGGTATCAGATAAATTCACTGACACTTGGGAATAATAGACATCAAAATGCAGGGATAAATGAAGATACATGGGTAGCACACATAATGAGCATGTACAAAGAACCAAAGCCCAAATCAACATCAGTCAGTCAAACAGCAAAAAAGGACTGCAGGAGGAGCGAGGAACGAAAAAAGAAATTCCCCTGGGGGTTATCAACTTGAATAACAAACATATCGCCCTACGACACAAAACTCGGATGAATTAACGGAAGTAAGCGAATTAATAAAAATTATAAATAATTTAAAATTAGAGGGCGCCATGCCCCAATGGAATCCCCAATGCCCTTTTTTAGGGAAGACGCCTCATATTGGGCCCATTACTTTACTCCATTCTTCAATGAGTTGTTCATTACAAATGAAATCCCAGAATCATGGAGGGGAAGCATCATCCAGCCAATTTTCAAAGGTGGAAACTCAACAAAGCCGACAAATTACAGATTGATTGCTTTAATTGACGTTGAAGCAAAGTTATATGCAAGCTGCTTGTTAACCCAATTGAAAAAATGGTCAGACAATGACAACCTCATCCCAAGATCTCAAACAGGGTTTCGGGCCGGAGCAGGCACGCTAACAAACCTAACGGCTCTAACATTGATAGCCGAAAAAGCCAAATTTAAGAACACCCGCTTATTTGCCTGTTTTGTGGACCTTAAGCAAGCTTTCGACAGTGTGCCCCGTAAACGTTTATGGGAAAAACTGGACAGATGGGGCATCCCAACAAAGTTATTAAATGTCATCAGAGAACTATATTTGTGTACATGGAGTCGGGTAAAGTTAGGGGATGGCCAGTGGATAACAAAGAAAATAATCACCCAGAATGGTCTGAAACAGGGATGCGTGTTAGCTCCAACTCTTTTCAATCTGTACATATCTGATCTTGAAGACGCTCTCCTGGAAACCAATAGTCATCCCCCATCGATAGCCAATGAGGAAATCAGGTGCCTTCAGTACGCCGATGACCTAGTACTATTAAGCCAAACTCCAATCGGCTTACAACGAGGAATGAGCGCCTTAGCCAAATATTTATCAGCACAAGGGCTAGAAATGAATTTACTAAAAACAAAGGTTGTGCAGCTGGTGGATGCCAAATACAAGAGATTCATATGCCATATAGAGGGTAAAAAAGTTGAAGCGGTCGCCTCCTATAAATATCTTGGGTTCATGGTAGAACAAAAATTGAGCTATAAATCACAGCTCACCGAAATGAGGTCAAAATATATGGTTTTAACGTTCTAAAAAAGAAATTAAGTTGTCCATCATACGGTAACCTATTAACCGTCATGCAGGCACAGTTAATGCCAACAGTAACCTACAGCACTGAAATAATGAAAGGTTGTGACATCCCTGCCTTGAACAAAATACAAACAAAAGTTTACAAAAATTTTTTTCATATCCAACAATGTGCATCGCCAGCCCAGGTGCGACTAGACTTTGGCTTACAAAATCAGGAATTTCGAAGCAAAGGCGCCTTTATTAAATTATGTTGGAGGTTACGTGCTTCTGAAAGCGGGTCCATAGACCAACTATGCTGGAAAGAAATAGGAAGACAAAAAGAAAAGAGGATACCCGGATCCTGGGGTAGTTATTTAAACCCGGCGATAGAGGATCTGTCTGCGCAAGACATTTGGAATCTCAGCATAGGGAAACATGGCTTTTAATAAATTAATTAACACCACAATAAAACTCTTGTCTCACTCAACGGATGAGAACACCTTACTCAGTCAGTCAGTCAATTACTTTTATTCGATTAAAAAAAATCACAAAAAGACACAAGATACAGATCATAAGAAACAGTAATATAGAACAATAAAATACATACAATTATAGTAGACAAAAAATATAGATAAAATTTCATATATAAAATGAGCATATATCATAAATTCAATAGGACAGTATGTAAAATTATATCTTTCATCATTAAAAACTTCCCTGTGACAATTTTATTACATGATACCGCCGGCGCTTACTAAAGTAATTCAGTTATAATATGTCCTTGCCGTGCGTTGATGCGCTTCTTGTTTAAACGAACTCCTGCCACTAAAAAACTTGGTACATGAAAAGTTACGCGTGCACTAGACAAAAGTTGTACAAACAGGAGCGCTGGCCTGACCTGTAAAAAGCCGGCCTCCCGGAGAATTGGTAACAAATATTTTTTTCTAAGACGGCATGCCTGAACGGTTATCAGCACGAAAAGGGAAGCCACAGGAATATTTATCAGCCTATTTCTCGCCTAGCCTAAAACATCAATTTATGAGGCTGCGTCTTGGCACGTGGGAAACAAAAGATTTAATCCCAGCATGGAAGGATAAAAGTGATAACCGAGACTGCAAACTTTGTGGATACAAATATGAATCGATTTAACATATTTTTTGTGTATGCCCGAAGTTACTAAAAGAACGGAAGTCACTAATAAAAGCACTACTGAATAGTATGAATATTCGAACGTGCAGGGAAGCCGTAATCACATGGCTTGACTGGGCCTCAATCCCCCTAGTATGCAGTGGGATTGAAACTTTTAAATGTGTATTTAAAGGAAATTGCCTGAAACTCCGTGGAGATCGCAATAGACTGTCATAAAGACAAGAACTCCCAAATCTCCATTTTAAACGGAATTTTAAATAATTGATGTATAGTAGTATGTTTTAGATCAACCGTGTAAAAGTTCTACTAATGATTTTACGTGTTTATATAAGTATGCACTAGTACTATTATAAATGTCATTGGTGTAATGGTTTTTGTTTTTAAAAGACCGATCACTTAAATAAATAAATCATGAGTGATAGGTCTGTAGCTACCACTTACTCCGTATGTACAAACCTGGCCCTTTAATGCATGAGTGACGGGTCTGTAGCTACCACTTACCCTTGGTGTACAGACCTGGCACTTTAATGCATGAGTGACGGGTCTGTAGCTACCACTTACCCTTGGTGTACAGACCTGGAACTTTAATGCATGAGTAACGGGTCTGTAGCTACCACTTACCCATGGTGTACAGACCTGGCACTTTAATGCATGAGTGACGGGTCTGTAGCTACCACTTACCCCGGGTGTAGAGACCTGGCACTTTAATGCATGAGTGACAGGTCTGTAGCTACCACTTACCCCGGGTGTAGAGACCTGGCACTTTAATGCATGAGTGACGGGTCTGTAGCTACCACTTACCCTTGGTGTACAGACCTGGCACTTTAATGCATGAGTGACGGGTCTGTAGCTACCACTTACCCTTGGTGTACAGACCTGGCACTTTAATGCATGAGTGACGGGTCTGTATCTACCACTTACCCTTGGTGTACAGACCTGGCACTTTAATGCATGAGTGACGGGTCTGTATCTACCACTTACCCTTGGTGTACAGACCTGGCACTTTAATGCATGAGTGACGAGTCTTTAGCTACCACTTACCCTTGGTGTACAGTCTTGGCACTTTAATGCATGAGTGACGGGTCTGTAGCTACCACTTACCCTTGGTGTACAGACCTGGCACTTTAATGCATGAGTGATGAGTCTGTAGCTACCAGTTACCCTAGGTGTACCGACCTGGCACTTTAATGCATGAGTGATGGGTCTGTAGCTACCACTTACTTCGTGTGTACAGACCTGGCACTTTAATGCATGAGTGAAGGGTCTGTAGCTACCACTTACCCTTGGTGTGCAGTGTGCAGCATGAGTGACAGGTCTGTAGATACCACTGACCCCGGGTGAACAGACCAGGCACTTTAGTGCACGAGTGACGGATCTCACACCCACCACAGCAGCTCAAGAGTGGGTTTCATCAGCAGCCATTAAACCCTGGGAGGGGGCCCAGCCCGCTCCGGGGAGGCTCCGGGCCCACTCCTTCGGACGAGGCCCTCATCCTCAATAAATCTCCCGCCCTGCTGTGCTCACAGCGCTCGCCTCAATCACCACCGACAGCCCAATCTAAATAAACACTTTACACATTAAACACCATAAGAAACGGCCCTGGCGCCCGCCCAAAGCGTGACTCACGCTGCACCGCAGCCGGGTGGAAACCAACCCGCACAGTGTTTGTGGCCATGAGCCCGAGGCTGCTGGGCCCCTTAGCCCCCCCCTCCCCCTCCTAGCACCACCCCCCCTCAGTGGCCCCTCCCGCACCGGCTGATTTACCGCCGCACTTGGGGTAGATGCGTCACTTTGTAAATATGGTGCAACAAGGCGCAGTTTTTACGCCACTGGTGCGTCACAAAAAGTGACGCACCGGCAGTGAAAAAGTGACGTATAGCCTCATAAATGAGCCCCCTTGTGTTTTCTGTGTGCACCTTCCATTTCATTGCGCGGTGCACAGTGGTGCCCGTGCCACAGGGCTGGCACTGCCACCCTGCCCACCATGACTCACTACCGGTGCACTGTGGTGCCCTCGCCACAGGACTGGCACTGCCCCAGGCCACCATGACTCATTGCGCGTTGTGGCATCCTTTGTCCTCTGCAGGGACCCGATGCCCACTAAGGATGGCCCCTTCACCACAGGCCGGGCTGGGCATTTACGGTCCCTGTGCCAGAGCCCCGGGGTCTCAGCGTCTTTGGGGCACCATTTATGACCTGGATATTGGAATCAGTGATGTGTTGTGTTTCCCAGGCTCGAATGTATATGCGATGGCGACCCAGCATCACTGGGGCCCCAAGGGAGAGAGTTCAGTCAAATATGTGAGGATCCAACAGTTGCTCCAGAAAACCGGCCGGACCCCCAAAGTACGCGCGCCCCCCCGGAATCCAGACTGGGAGGGGCTTGACCTGCCCGAGTCACTGGGTGGGGGCCTCATACGGAGCCCCCCCCGCTTCTATTGGTGGAGCAGGTGCAGTCCCACCGGGGCCCAGAGTCTCAGGGGCCCTAGCTTCCATTGTGCAGCAGGTGCAGTCCCACCGGGGCCCAGAGTCTCAGGGGCCTAGCTTCTATTGGTGCAGCAGGTGCAGTCCCACCGGGACCCAGAGTCTCAGGGGCCTAGCTTCAATTGTTGCAGCAGGTGCAGTCCCACCGGGACCCAGAGTCTCAGGGGCCTAGCTTCAATTGTTGCAGCAGGTGCAGTCCCACCGGGGCCCAGAGTCTCAGGGGCCCTAGCTTCCATTGTGCAGCAGGTGCAGTCCCACCGGGGCCCAGAGTCTCAGGGGCCTAGCTTCCATTAGTACAGCACATGCAGCCCCACTGGGGCCCAGAGTCTCAGGGGCCCTAGCTTCCATTGGTGCAGCAGGTGCAGTCCCTCCGGGGCCCAGAGTCTCAGGGGCGTAGCTTCTATTGGTGCAGCAGGTGCAGTCCCACCGGGACCCAGAGTCTCAGGGGCCTAGCTTCAATTGTTGCAGCAGGTGCAGTCCCACCGGGACCCAGAGTCTCAGGGGCCTAGCTTCAATTGTTGCAGCAGGTGCAGTCCCACCGGGGCCCAGAGTCTCAGCGGCCCTAGCTTCCATTGTGCAGCAGGTGCAGTCCCACCGGGGCCCAGAGTCTCAGGGGCCTAGCTTCCATTGGTGCAGCAGGAGCAGTCCCACCGGGGCCCAGAGTCTCAGGGGCGTAGCTTCCATTGGTGCAGCAGGTGCATTTCCACCGGGGCCCAGAGTCTCAGAGGCCTCGCTTCCATTGGTGCAGCAGGTGCAGTCCCACTGGGGCCCAGAGTCTTAGGGGCCTAGCTACCGTTGGTGCAGCAGGTGCAGTCCCACTGGGCCCAGGGTCTCAGGGGCCTAGCTTCTATTGGTGCAGCAGGTGCAGTCCCACCGTGGCCCAGGGCCTCAGGGGCCTAGCTTCCATTGGTGCAGCAGGTGCAGTCCCACCGTGGCCCAGGGCCTCAGGGGCCTAGCTTCCATTGGTGCAGCAGGTGCAGTCCCACCGGGGCTGAGAGTCTTAGGGGCCTAGCTTCCATTGGTGCAGCAGGTGCAGTCCCACGGGGGCCCAGAGTCTTAGGGGCTTAGCTTCCATTGGTGCAGCAGGTGCAGTCCCACGGGGGCCCAGAGTCTCAGGGGCCTAGCTTGTATTGGTGCAGCAGGTGCAGTCCCACCGGGGCTGAGAGTCTTAGGGGCCTAGCTACCGTTGGTGCAGCAGGTGCAGTCCCATCGGGGCCCAGGGGCTCAGGGGCCTAGCTTCCATTGGTGCAGCAGGTGCAGTCCCACTGGGGCCCAGAGTCTTAGGGGACTAGGTTCTATTGGTGCAGCAGGTGCAGTCCCACCGGGGCCCAGGGTCTCAGGGGCCTAGCTTCCATTAGTACAGCACATGCAGCCCCACTGGGGCCCAGGGCCTCAGGGGCCTAGCTTCCATTGGTGCAGCAGGTGCAGTCCCACCGGGGCCCAGAGTCTTAGGGACCTAGCTTCTATTGGTGCAGCAGGTGCAGTCCCACGGGGGCCCAGAGTCTCAGGGGCCTAGCTTCCATTGGTGCAGCAGGTGCAGTCCCACGGGGGCCCAGAGTCTCAGGGGCCTAGCTTCCATTGGTGCCGCACGTGCAGTCCCACGGGGGCCCAGAGTCTCAGGGGCCTAGCTTGTATTGGTGCAGCAGGTGCAGTCCCACCGGGGCTGAGAGTCTTAGGGGCCTAGCTTCCGTTGGTGCAGCAGGTGCAGTCCCACCGGGGCTGAGAGTCTTAGGGGCCTAGCTTCCATTGGTGCAGCAGGTGCAGTCCCACGGGGGCCCAGAGTCTTAGGGACCTAGCTTCTATTGTTGCAGCAGGTGCAGTCCCACGGGGCCCAGAGTCTCAGGGGCCTAGCTTGTATTGGTGCAGCAGGTGCAGTCCCACCGGGGCTGAGAGTCTTAGGGGCCTAGCTTCCGTTGGTGCAGCAGGTGCAGTCCCACGGGGGCCCAGAGTCTTAGGGGCCTAGCTTCCATTGGTGCAGCAGGTGCAGTCCCATCAGGGCCCAGAGTCTCAGGGGCCTAGCTTGTATTGGTGCAGCAGGTGCAGTCCCACCGGGGCCCAGAGTCTCAAGGGTCTAGCTTCCGTCGGTGCAGCAGGTGCAGTCCCACCGGGGCCCAGAGTCTTAGGGACCTAGCTTCCATTGGTGCCGCAGGTGCAGTCCCACTGGGGCCCAGGGCCTCAGGGGCCTAGCTTCCATTGGTGCAGCAGGTGCAGTCCCACCGGGGCCCAGAGTCTTAGGGGCCTAGCTTCCATTGGTGCAGCAGGTGCAGTCCCATCAGGGCCCAGAGTCTCAGGGGCCTAGCTTGTATTGGTGCAGCAGGTGCAGTCCCACCGGGGCTGAGAGTCTTAGGGGCCTAGCTTCCATTGGTGCCGCAGGTGCAGTCCCACCGGGGCTGAGAGTCTTAGGGGCCTAGCTTGTATTGGTGCAGCAGGTGCAGTCCCACCGGGGCCCAGAGTCTCAAGGGTCTTGCTTCCGTCGGTGCAGCAGGTGCAGTCCCACCGGGGCCCAGAGTCTTAGGGACCTAGCTTCCATTGGTGCCGCAGGTGCAGTCCCACCGGGGCTGAGAGTCTTAGGGGCCTAGCTACCGTTGGTGCAGCAGGTACAGTCCCACCGGTGCCCAGGGTCTCAGAGGCCTAGCTTCTATTGGTGCAGCAGGTGCAGTCCCACCGGGGCTTAGAGTCGTAGGGGCCTAGCTTCTATTGGTGCAGCAGGTGCAGTCCCACCGGGGCCCAGAGTCTTAGGGGACTAGGTTCTATTGGAGCAGCAGGTGCAGTCCCACCGTGGCCCAGGGCCTCAGGGGCCTAGCTTCTATTGGTGCAGCAGGTGCAGTCCCACCGGGGCCCAGGGCCTCAGGGGCCTAGCTTCCATTGGTGCCGCAGGTGCAGTCCCACCGGGGCTGAGAGACTTAGGGGCCTAGCTTCCATTGGTGCAGCAGGTGCAGTCCCACGGGGGCCCAGAGTCTTAGGGACCTAGCTTCTATTGTTGCAGCAGGTGCAGTCCCACGGGGCCCAGAGTCTCAGGGGCCTAGCTTGTATTGGTGCAGCAGGTGCAGTCCCACCGGGGCTGAGAGTCTTAGGGGCCTAGCTTCCGTTGGTGCAGCAGGTGCAGTCCCACGGGGGCCCAGAGTCTTAGGGGCCTAGCTTCCATTGGTGCAGCAGGTGCAGTCCCATCAGGGCCCACAGTCTCAGGGGCCTAGCTTGTATTGGTGCAGCAGGTGCAGTCCCACCGGGGCCCAGGGTCTCAGGGGCCTAGCTTCCATTGGTGCCGCAGGTGCAGTCCCACCGGGGCTGAGAGTCTTAGGGGCCTAGCTACCGTTGGTGCAGCAGGTGCAGTCCCATCGGGGCCCAGGGTCTCAGGGGCCTAGCTTCCATTGGTGCAGCAGGTGCAGTCCCACCGGGGCCCAGAGTCTTAGGGGACTAGGTTCTATTGGTGCAGCAGGTGCAGTCCCACCGGGGCCCAGGGTCTCAGGGGCCTAGCTTCCATTAGTACAGCACATGCAGCCCCACTGGGGCCCAGGGCCTCAGGGGCCTAGCTTCCATTGGTGCAGCAGGTGCAGTCCCACCGGGGCCCAGAGTCTTAGGGACCTAGCTTCTATTGGTGCAGCAGGTGCAGTCCCACCGGGGCCCAGAGTCTCAGGGGCCTAGCTTCCATTGGTGCAGCAGGTGCAGTCCCACGGGGGCCCAGAGTCTTAGGGACCTAGCTTCCATTGGTGCAGCAGGTGCAGTCCCACGGGGGCCCAGAGTCTCAGGGGCCTAGCTTCCATTGGTGCCGCAGGTGCAGTCCCACGGGGGCCCAGAGTCTCAGGGGCCTAGCTTGTATTGGTGCAGCAGGTGCAGTCCCACCGGGGCTGAGAGTCTTAGGGGCCTAGCTTCCGTTGGTGCAGCAGGTGCAGTCCCACCGGGGCTGAGAGTCTTAGGGGCCTAGCTTCCATTGGTGCAGCAGGTGCAGTCCCACGGGGGCCCAGAGTCTTAGGGACCTAGCTTCTATTGTTGCAGCAGGTGCAGTCCCACGGGGGCCCAGAGTCTCAGGGGCCTAGCTTCCATTGGTGCCGCAGGTGCAGTCCCACGGGGGCCCAGAGTCTCAGGGGCCTAGCTTGTATTGGTGCAGCAGGTGCAGTCCCACCGGGGCTGAGAGTCTTAGGGGCCTAGCTTCCGTTGGTGCAGCAGGTGCAGTCCCACCGGGGCTGAGAGTCTTAGGGACCTAGCTTCCATTGGTGCCGCAGGTGCAGTCCCACGGGGGCCCAGAGTCTCAGGGGCCTAGCTTGTATTGGTGCAGCAGGTGCAGTCCCACCGGGGCTGAGAGTCTTAGGGGCCTAGCTTCCGTTGGTGCAGCAGGTGCAGTCCCACCGGGGCCCAGTGTCTCAGGGGCCTAGCTTGTATTGGTGCAGCAGGTGCAGTCCCACCGGGGCCCAGAGTCTTAGGGGCCTAGCTTCCATTGGTGCAGCAGGTGCAGTCCCATCAGGGCCCAGAGTCTCAGGGGCCTAGCTTGTATTGGTGCAGCAGGTGCAGTCCCACCGGGGCCCAGAGTCTCAAGGGTCTAGCTTCCGTCGGTGCAGCAGGTGCAGTCCCACCGGGGCCCAGAGTCTTAGGGACCTAGCTTCCATTGGTGCCGCAGGTGCAGTCCCACCGGGGCCCAGGGCCTCAGGGGCCTAGCTTCCATTGGTGCAGCAGGTGCAGTCCCACCGGGGCCCAGAGTCTTAGGGGCCTAGCTTCCATTGGTGCAGCAGGTGCAGTCCCATCAGGGCCCAGAGTCTCAGGGGCCTAGCTTGTATTGGTGCAGCAGGTGCAGTCCCACCGGGGCTGAGAGTCTTAGGGGCCTAGCTTCCATTGGTGCCGCAGGTGCAGTCCCACCGGGGCTGAGAGTCTTAGGGGCCTAGCTTGTATTGGTGCAGCAGGTGCAGTCCCACCGGGGCCCAGAGTCTCAAGGGTCTAGCTTCCGTCGGTGCAGCAGGTGCAGTCCCACCGGGGCCCAGAGTCTTAGGGACCTAGCTTCCATTGGTGCCGCAGGTGCAGTCCCACCGGGGCTGAGAGTCTTAGGGGCCTAGCTACCGTTGGTGCAGCAGGTACAGTCCCACCGGTGCCCAGGGTCTCAGAGGCCTAGCTTCTATTGGTGCAGCAGGTGCAGTCCCACCGGGGCTTAGAGTCGTAGGGACCTAGCTTCTATTGGTGCAGCAGGTGCAGTCCCACCGGGGCCCAGAGTCATAGGGGACTAGGTTCTATTGGAGCAGCAGGTGCAGTCCCACCGTGGCCCAGGGCCTCAGGGGCCTAGCTTCTATTGGTGCAGCAGGTGCAGTCCCACCGGGGCCCAGGGCCTCAGGGGCCTAGCTTCCATTGGTGCCGCAGGTGCAGTCCCACCGGGGCTGAGAGACTTAGGGGCCTAGCTTCCATTGGTGCAGCAGGTGCAGTCCCACGGGGGCCCAGAGTCTTAGGGACCTAGCTTGTATTGGTGCAGCAGGTGCAGTCCCACGGGGGCCCAGAGTCTCAGGGGCCTAGCTAGTATTGGTGCAGCAGGTGCAGTCCCACGGGGGCCCAGAGTCTTAGGGACCTAGCTTCTATTGTTGCAGCAGGTGCAGTCCCACGGGGCCCAGAGTCTCAGGGGCCTAGCTTGTATTGGTGCAGCAGGTGCAGTCCCACCGGGGCTGAGAGTCTTAGGGGCCTAGCTTCCGTTGGTGCAGCAGGTGCAGTCCCACGGGGGCCCAGAGTCTTAGGGGCCTAGCTTCCATTGGTGCAGCAGGTGCAGTCCCATCAGGGCCCAGAGTCTCAGGGGCCTAGCTTGTATTGGTGCAGCAGGTGCAGTCCCACCGGGGCCCAGGGTCTCAGGGGCCTAGCTTCCATTGGTGCCGCAGGTGCAGTCCCACCGGGGCTGAGAGTCTTAGGGGCCTAGCTTGTATTGGTGCAGCAGGTGCAGTCCCACCGGGGCCCAGTGTCTCAGGGGCCTAGCTTCCGTCGGTGCAGCAGGTGCAGTCCCACCGGGGCCCAGAGTCTTAGGGACCTAGCTTCCATTGGTGCCGCAGGTGCAGTCCCACCGGGGCTGAGAGTCTTAGGGGCCTAGCTTCCGTTGGTGCAGCAGGTGCAGTCCCACGGGGGCCCAGAGTCTTAGGGACCTAGCTTCCATTGGTGCAGCAGGTGCAGTCCCACCGTGGCCCAGGGCCTCAGGGGCCTAGCTTCCATTGGTGCCGCAGGTGCAGTCCCACCGGGGCTGAGAGTCTTAGGGGCCTAGCTTCCATTGGTGCCGCAGGTGCAGTCCCACCGGGGCTGAGAGTCTTAGGGGCCTAGCTTGTATTGGTGCAGCAGGTGCAGTCCCACCGGGGCCCAGAGTCTCAAGGGTCTAGCTTCCGTCGGTGCAGCAGGTGCAGTCCCACCGGGGCCCAGAGTCTTAGGGACCTAGCTTCCATTGGTGCCGCAGGTGCAGTCCCACCGGGGCTGAGAGTCTTAGGGGCCTAGCTACCGTTGGTGCAGCAGGTACAGTCCCACCGGTGCCCAGGGTCTCAGAGGCCTAGCTTCTATTGGTGCAGCAGGTGCAGTCCCACCGGGGCTTAGAGTCGTAGGGGCCTAGCTTCTATTGGTGCAGCAGGTGCAGTCCCACCGGGGCCCAGAGTCTTAGGGGACTAGGTTCTATTGGAGCAGCAGGTGCAGTCCCACCGGGGCCCAGTGTCTCAGGGGCCTTGCTTCTATTGGTGCAGCAGGTGCAGTCCCACCGGGGCCCAGGGCCTCAGGGGCCTAGCTTCCATTGGTGCCGCAGGTGCAGTCCCACCGGGGCTGAGAGTCTTAGGGGCCTAGCTTCCATTGGTGCAGCAGGTGCAGTCCCACGGGGGCCCAGAGTCTTAGGGACCTAGCTTCTATTATTGCAGGAGGTGCAGTCCCACGGGGCCCAGAGTCTCAGGGGCCTAGCTTGTATTGGTGCAGCAGGTGCAGTCCCACCGGGGCTGAGAGTCTTAGGGGCCTAGCTTCCGTTGGTGCAGCAGGTGCAGTCCCACGGGGGCCCAGAGTCTTAGGGGCCTAGCTTCCATTGGTGCAGCAGGTGCAGTCCCATCAGGGCCCAGAGTCTCAGGGGCCTAGCTTGTATTGGTGCAGCAGGTGCAGTCCCACCGGGGCCCAGGGTCTCAGGGGCCTAGCTTCCATTGGTGCCGCAGGTGCAGTCCCACCGGGGCTGAGAGTCTTAGGGGCCTAGCTTGTATTGGTGCAGCAGGTGCAGTCCCACCGGGGCCCAGAGTCTCAAGGGTCTAGCTTCCGTCGGTGCAGCAGGTGCAGTCCCACCGGGGCCCAGAGTCTTAGGGACCTAGCTTCCATTGGTGCCGCAGGTGCAGTCCCACCGGGGCTGAGAGTCTTAGGGGCCTAGCTACCGTTGGTGCAGCAGGTACAGTCCCACCGGTGCCCAGGGTCTCAGAGGCCTAGCTTCTATTGGTGCAGCAGGTGCAGTCCCACCGGGGCTTAGAGTCGTAGGGGCCTAGCTTCTATTGGTGCAGCAGGTGCAGTCCCACCGGGGCCCAGAGTCTTATGGGACTAGGTTCTATTGGAGCAGCAGGTGCAGTCCCACCGGGGCCCAGTGTCTCAGGGGCCTTGCTTCTATTGGTGCAGCAGGTGCAGTCCCACCGGGGCCCAGGGCCTCAGGGGCCTAGCTTCTATTGGTGCAGCAGGTGCAGTCCCACGGGGGCCCAGAGTCTTAGGGACCTAGCTTGTATTGGTGCAGCAGGTGCAGTCCCACGGGGGCCCAGAGTCTCAGGGGCCTAGCTAGTATTGGTGCAGCAGGTGCAGTCCCACGGGGGCCCAGAGTCTTAGGGACCTAGCTTCTATTGTTGCAGCAGGTGCAGTCCCACGGGGCCCAGAGTCTCAGGGGCCTAGCTTGTATTGGTGCAGCAGGTGCAGTCCCACCGGGGCTGAGAGTCTTAGGGGCCTAGCTTCCGTTGGTGCAGCAGGTGCAGTCCCACGGGGGCCCAGAGTCTTAGGGGCCTAGCTTCCATTGGTGCAGCAGGTGCAGTCCCATCAGGGCCCAGAGTCTCAGGGGCCTAGCTTGTATTGGTGCAGCAGGTGCAGTCCCACCGGGGCCCAGGGTCTCAGGGGCCTAGCTTCCATTGGTGCCGCAGGTGCAGTCCCACCGGGGCTGAGAGTCTTAGGGGCCTAGCTTGTATTGGTGCAGCAGGTGCAGTCCCACCGGGGCCCAGTGTCTCAGGGGCCTAGCTTCCGTCGGTGCAGCAGGTGCAGTCCCACCGGGGCCCAGAGTCTTAGGGACCTAGCTTCCATTGGTGCCGCAGGTGCAGTCCCACCGGGGCTGAGAGTCTTAGGGGCCTAGCTTCCGTTGGTGCAGCAGGTGCAGTCCCACGGGGGCCCAGAGTCTTAGGGACCTAGCTTCCATTGGTGCAGCAGGTGCAGTCCCACCGTGGCCCAGGGCCTCAGGGGCCTAGCTTCCATTGGTGCCGTAGGTGCAGTCCCACCGGGGCTGAGAGTCTTAGGGGCCTAGCTTCCATTGGTGCCGCAGGTGCAGTCCCACCGGGGCTGAGAGTCTTAGGGGCCTAGCTTGTATTGGTGCAGCAGGTGCAGTCCCACCGGGGCCCAGAGTCTCAAGGGTCTAGCTTCCGTCGGTGCAGCAGGTGCAGTCCCACCGGGGCCCAGAGTCTTAGGGACCTAGCTTCCATTGGTGCCGCAGGTGCAGTCCCACCGGGGCTGAGAGTCTTAGGGGCCTAGCTACCGTTGGTGCAGCAGGTACAGTCCCACCGGTGCCCAGGGTCTCAGAGGCCTAGCTTCTATTGGTGCAGCAGGTGCAGTCCCACCGGGGCTTAGAGTCGTAGGGGCCTAGCTTCTATTGGTGCAGCAGGTGCAGTCCCACCGGGGCCCAGAGTCTTAGGGGACTAGGTTCTATTGGAGCAGCAGGTGCAGTCCCACCGGGGCCCAGTGTCTCAGGGGCCTTGCTTCTATTGGTGCAGCAGGTGCAGTCCCACCGGGGCCCAGGGCCTCAGGGGCCTAGCTTCCATTGGTGCCGCAGGTGCAGTCCCACCGGGGCTGAGAGTCTTAGGGGCCTAGCTTCCATTGGTGCAGCAGGTGCAGTCCCACGGGGGCCCAGAGTCTTAGGGACCTAGCTTCTATTATTGCAGGAGGTGCAGTCCCACGGGGCCCAGAGTCTCAGGGGCCTAGCTTGTATTGGTGCAGCAGGTGCAGTCCCACCGGGGCTGAGAGTCTTAGGGGCCTAGCTTCCGTTGGTGCAGCAGGTGCAGTCCCACGGGGGCCCAGAGTCTTAGGGGCCTAGCTTCCATTGGTGCAGCAGGTGCAGTCCCATCAGGGCCCAGAGTCTCAGGGGCCTAGCTTGTATTGGTGCAGCAGGTGCAGTCCCACCGGGGCCCAGGGTCTCAGGGGCCTAGCTTCCATTGGTGCCGCAGGTGCAGTCCCACCGGGGCTGAGAGTCTTAGGGGCCTAGCTTGTATTGGTGCAGCAGGTGCAGTCCCACCGGGGCCCAGAGTCTCAAGGGTCTAGCTTCCGTCGGTGCAGCAGGTGCAGTCCCACCGGGGCCCAGAGTCTTAGGGACTGTTAGACCTGGCACCTTGGCGTGAGTTTCCCTTCCACTTTTTGCTGTTGTGCCTCCAATGTTTTGATGGTGTCTGCTACTCGAGGCACTGCGCCACGGCCAACCCGTGCCGCAGTGCAAGTGCTCCCTACTGTAAAGTGTACATATGATTGATGTCCATGATTGGTTCCTTGGATTCACTGTTAGCCCCTAGTAAAGTGCACCAGGAGTGCCAGGGCTTGTGAATGCCAATACTGCTAGTGGGCCTGCAGCGCTGGTTGCGCCACCCACAGAAGCAGCCTTAAAATATGTCTAGGGTCTGCCATTGCAGAACCTGCGTGCAGTCTGGTACTGTCACCCTGGCTGGGCAAGTGCACACACTTGCCAGCCCCTGAACCTTCCCTTAACTTCATATTAGTCACCCCTATAGTAGGCCTGAGGGCAGGGTGCATTGTAGTGTAAGGTAGAACATGCCCTGATGTGTGTGGCATGTTCTAATAGTGAATTACTACCAAATTCGTTTTTCACTATTGTAAGGCTACCTGTTCCCTTCTAGGCCAGATGAGCTGCTGGAGTTATTACACTCTATAATCCCAGCAGGCTCAGGGAACATGGTAGAAATTCGTGTTTAGTATGCCTGAACTCAGAATAATAAAATACTTCTTTTAGTAAAGGTTATTTTAATATCCTGTGTTTGCAAATGCTACTTTTAGAAAGTTAGCATTTGCTTGCCTAACCATTTCAGCCCGCCTCTGCTTGGATGTGGATCTGACTGTCTGGTGTGTGTGAGTGACAGGGCTGGGAGTTGACAGGTAGTGATTAGCAGGAGGACCCCTTAATGGGTGGTGGGAGTTTCCCCTGAATGATGCATCAGGCTGTGCCCCTGCCACCACAATGCTGGCTCCGCCCTCCTGGGGAGCGACTGATGACTCAGCCTGCACCTGGCCCAGGAAGGACCGAAGCTTGTAAACAAAGTGCTCAGGCCACTCCTGCCCTCTCAATGCCGGCTCCGCCCCCCTGGGGAGCGGCTGATGTGCCTGCTCTCACACTGAATGCAGAAGTCATAAGTACCCACAACAAGTACTCAGAGACTGGAGCAGTTATGCAGAGGCCCCCCTGGCTTGCTAGAACAAAAGAAACTGGGTATAAAAGTAGGAGCCCTGCTCCTTGTAAATTAGATCCTGTTTGTGCTACAAGAGAAACTCTGCCCGAAGAGAAGGACCTGGAAGGACTACAAGGAGGAGTGCTGACTCTGGCCTGTGTCTGGTGCCTTGCTGCCAAAGGAGAGGAAGAGAAAAAGACTACAAGAGACTTTTACTTTATTTTGAACTTTGTGCCAAACTCTGCTAAAAGATCTCCAAGGGCTTGCTGCTGAACTTGCCCCCTGACCAGCGCTCCAGGAACAGTGAGCGCTAACCCCTGACCAACGCATCTGCTGTGTGTGCTGCTTATCGCTGCAGCGCTGTCTGAGGAAGACGAGAGCATCAAGCCCCCCTGCACACCGTGACCGTGGGTGAGCAGATCGCCATAGCAACGTGAAGCCCAGCCGCCGCTGGCCTGAACACCGTGACGGCATCTGCACCTGGCCCCACGAGAGCAAAGTAACGGAGGACCCGTCCGGTCCAAGCACCGGAGTCTACTGGGCACAAGCGCCGTGGATTCCCCCGCAAAGACGGACTGCCGCCCTTGTCATCTCCCTCGCTATCAGCGTCTGGCCTGCTGCCCCGCTGAAGGGACATCACCGCGATCGGCACTTTGGCTGGGTACGTCCCGCACTTGGGGACCGTACTGCCACTGCGCCACACCCAGCCGCCGCCGTCAGGACGGACGAGAAGACTGAGTAAAAGGACCTGAGCCCCATCGAGCACCGCCGCCCTGGGTGACCCGTGACCTGCTGCCTCGAGCCGCAGCTCGCACCGCCCGTCAAGGAAGCAACGCGACGTGGGACAGCTCCCCCTTCAGCCGCCCTCTCCGAGGATCACCACAAGAAGTGAAAGGTACTGTCTTTGCCCCTCCGCGGCGCGAGCGTCCTGCAATCTGAGCTCGCACCGCGCGGTCTGACCTCAGGCACCCCGGGAGCCTCACCGCTGCTGTTTGCTTGGCAGCGCGAGCCGCCCCAGAGTCAGAGGCGCGCTCTGCTCTTGGCCCCCGAGGCCCCGCCTGACGCTCTCCGAGGCCCGCGGCCCCCTCTCCCCGAGTCGAGCCCCGAAGGGTGACTCATTTCGAGAGCGGAGACAGCGGGAAGCGCCTTGAAGCGCTACAAGACACTGGAACCTTTCTAAAGCTGGGCAGAAGGCCCAAGAGACCGCATTTATTCAAGAACTGTGCCTTTTTCATAAAGAGTAACTGGAACCTGCATTTGAAGTAACCAAGACTGTATTTACAAGCCTGCTTGAGATTTATATAAAGAACATATATTTTTACAAATACAGTTTGGTGTCATTGTGTGGTGGGTTGGTTGTGATGGTGTGATATTGCAAATGTTTAACCCTACATGCCCCAGAGATTAGCCTAAGACTGCTTAAGCCACACTACCTAGAGGGTAAGCAGAGGTTGTCTTGAAGGTAACCCTCAGCCCTGACGAGGAAGAGAGAGGCCCTGCTTGTCGCCAGTGTTGCACTGCGCCAACCAGAGACTCCCCCTTCCTACATTGGTGGCAGCGGTGGGATTCGCGAATTTACATTTGCAGTGTTTTACCTTAGCTACTGACCATTGCATAGTGATTACAGTCCAGTAACTTAGCCACAGACTTTTTGAGTTTTAATTTTGCTAAAAAAAAAAAAAAGAAGATCCCTAGTGTTGCAAGCATGCCTGGCACAAACAGCGTTGATGGGGCGGAATCCCTGACCTCTGAGGTGTTGGAGGTAGAATGGGACCCATCAAAGTTGGATGACTACAAGAGGAAAGAACTGTGGAGCTTTATAAAGAAGTTCAAGGTTCCCCATGCAGGGTGCAGGAACAAGGATGATTTCTACAGGGCCCTGAAAGCCTGGAGTGAATCAAGGGATGCGCCTGTGGATCCTGTGATACCTGAGCGACCAGACAGCGTCCACAGCTTTGGCAGAGGCCTGTCGCCAGAGGAGCTGGCAGACAGACAGGCAACCAGGGATCATGAGATCAAGATGGCAGAATTGAATTTGAAGGGCCAAATGGAGCTTGAAAGCAAAAAAATGGCTCTGGAAGAAAGAAAACTCCAGTTTGAGTTTGATGTGAAAATGAGGGAGATGAGTCTAAAAGAGAAAGCCTTGGATCGTCCTCCCTCTGGTGGCAGCACAACGCCGGTGCAGGTAGAGTCAAGAGTGCACATCCCCAAAGATGTAGTTAAAGAGTTCTTTAAGGGGGATGACATAGGACAGTGGTTTAGGGCATATGAGGTAGCCATGCTTTCCCACCGGGTCCCTGAGAAGGATTGGGGAGCGGGGTTATGGGGAAGGTTCCTTAGCGAAGGAAGGGACACCCTGCTAGATTTGCCCACTGAAGACCAGAGATCCTATCCCCATATGAAAGAAGCTTTAATGACCAGGTATGGGCTTACCCCTGAAATGTATAGGCAGAAGTTTAGGGGGTGTAATAAGCGGCCTGGGAATACGTATGTGGAGTTTGTGACTTTTTTTTGCAGAGCACTGGATGGTTGGGTGAAGGGTAACAAAGTGAATGATTTTCAAGGTCTCTTTGATTTAATTGCATGGGAGCACTTGTCTGATCAATGTTTTCCTGAGTTACGCCAGCACCTGATTGATAGCAAGTTGTCCAACCCGAGGAAACTTGCTGAGGAGGCGGACCGCTGGCTCAGCACCAGGGTCCACAAGGGTCCAGTGGGAGACTCCGCCAAGGGTGGGCAGGGTCCCCAGCAGAAGAGTGGGGGGGACAAGGGAAAACAGAAAGGGTTCCAAAAAGGCCCCCAAAGTAATCCCCAAGGGGACCAGCAGAAAGGTTCTCAGCCTCCCCCACCCCCTAAGCAGAATGGGGCCCCGACAGGTCGACCTGTTCCAAAGGGGCCCTTCAATTGTTACAAATGTGGTGACCCGGGGCACATAGCCAGTGACCCCAAGTGTCGCCTGTTTGGAAAACCAGCACCCACTGGTGCTCCGCCCCGACAAGTGACCAGTGTTCACTTAGGAGAAGAAGTGATGGTCCCGGGGGGTGGAGATCCTGTTCAGATGACCCTAGTCTCACTAGGAGACAGTGAGATGGTCCCTGCAAGCTACCTGCCCTCTAACACTAAAAAATATGGGCAGGTGGTTACCATCAATGGTAAGAAAGCTGAGGCTCTTAGAGACACAGGAGCCAGTGTGACTGCAGTGAGGCATCACCTGGTGTCTCAAGAGCAGGTTGTACCCCATGCCTACTGTAGGGTTGTCAACGCTGACAATTCAGAGAGTCAGTGTCCGATGGCTCAAGTTCCCTTCGAGTGGGGGGGGGTCTCTGGTACTCTGCAGGTCTGTGTGAGGAAAACCATGCCTGTTGACTGTTTGCTAGGGAACGACTTGGAGGACTCCCCTTGGGAAAAAGTGGAGAAAACGACTCACCTGAAGATGGTGGGTCTACCTGACTGGGCGTGCGTGACCACCCGGTCAATGGCAGCCAGTAGGGGTGATCAAGAGGTCCTGGGGCCTGACGGAGAGGCCCAGGAACCGGCCTTAGGGAGAAGGCGCAGGGCGCGCGGGAAACCGGCCCCTGAAGTTCCCACGGTCCAGGAGGAAGCAGACCTTGAGGGGGATGCCCTGGAGCCTACTGGGGAACAGATTGCCGAACTGGGGGACCTGCCTGAGCTGACCCATTGGCAGCAAGAAGGAGGCCCCTCCAGGGAGGAATTCTGCAGGGAGCAGAAAGAATGCCCTTCTCTCGTGGGTATGCGGCAGCAGGCTGCAGACCAGGCCAATGGTGTTCAGGCCAAAACACATTATGTGTACTGGGAGAATGACCTCCTGTACTCAGAGCCTAAGGCTGCTGAACCTGGGTCAGCCCGTGTGCTGGTGGTACCCCAGAAGTTCAGAGCCTTCCTACTGGGACTGGCTCATGATGTGCCTTTAGCAGGACATTTGGGGATGGACAAGACCTATGACAGGCTTGTCACCCACTTCTACTGGCCCCAAATGCACAAGAGCTCAGATGCTCATTGTAGGACCTGTCCAACTTGCCAGGCAAGTGGGAAGAGCGGAGGGAAGAACAAGGCTCCCCTCCAACCCTTCCCTGTGGTCAGTACGCCATTCCAACGAGTGGGTATTGATATTGTTGGGCCTCTGGACCCCAAGACAGCCATGGGCAACAGGTTCATCCTGGTCTTGGTGGATCATGCCACCCGGTACCCTGAAGCCATCCCTCTGAGGACAGTGACGGCCCCCGTGGTGGGGCGTGCACTAATGGGAATTTTCTCCAGAGTGGGGTTCCCTCTAGAGGTGGTGAGCGACAGGGGGACCAACTTTATATCCAAGTATATGAAGTCCCTTTGGCAAGAGTGTGGTGTAACCTACAAGTTCACCACACCTTACCATCCACAAGGAAATGGGTTGGTTGAAAGATTCAACCGAACCCTGAAGGGCATGATCATGGGCCTGGAAGGTCCAATGAGGCGTAAGTGGGACGTCCTCTTACCATGCCTGCTCTTTGCATACCGCGAGGTGCCACAGAAGTCTCTAGGGTTCAGCCCCTTTGAGCTGCTGTATGGCCACCCCGTGAGAGGACCACTGAGTTTGGTAAAGGAAGGCTGGGAGCAATCTCCCAGGAAACCTCCCCAGAATGTATATAGCTACATGCTGGCCTTCAGAAACCAAACCAGGCGCTTCAGACAACTTGCTGAGGCAAATCTGGAAGCAAGCCAGGAGGAGATGAAGCGGTGGTACGACCAGAATGCCACTCTGGTAGAGCTTCAGCCTGGACAGGAGGTGTATGTCTTGGCCCCAGTGGAACCCTGTGCACTTCAGGATAAGTGGACAGGCCCATTTGAGGTTGTGGAGCGCAAGAGCTCAGTGACATACTTGGTGGACATGAAGACGCCCAGGAATCCTTTAAGGGTCTTACATGTCAACCGCCTCAAGCCCCACTTGAAAAGGTCCGAAGTGGGCATGCTGTTGGCCACTGATGATGGAATGGAAGAGGAGTCTGAGCCTCTTCCTGACCTCTTAGTGGCCTGTGAGAAAGATGGGTCAGTGGATGGAGTTAACCTCTCACCCACCCTGACCCCTGAGCAACAGGAAGACTGCCGCCAGTTGCTGGGGCAGTTTCCAGACCTGTTCTCCCTGGTTCCTAGTGTCACAGATTGGTGCGTCCATGATGTGGACACAGGGGACAGCTTACCTGTGAAGCACAAGGCTTACAGGGTAACTGACAGGGTACGGGCCTGCATCAAGGAGGAGGTCTCCAAGATGCTTGCTCTTAGGGTGGTTGAGTCTTCCAGCAGTCCTTGGTCCAGCCCCGTGGTCTTGGTCCCAAAGGCTGCTGCGCCGGGAGCCACACCTGAACTCCGGTTCTGTGTGGACTACAGAGGACTCAATTCAGTCACCAAGACTGACGCGCACCCTATCCCCAGAGCTGATGAGCTCATTGATCGGCTAGGGGCTGCCCGGTACCTCAGCACGTTTGATTTAACGTCTGGGTACTGGCAGATCGCCTTGACCGATGGGGCAAAGGAGAGGTCAGCATTCTCCACCCCAGATGGGCATTTCCAGTTCCGGGTTATGCCATTTGGGATGAAGAATGCCCCTGCCACCTTTCAGAGGTTGGTCAACCAGGTGTTGGTTGGGCTGGATGAGTTCAGTGCCGCCTACCTGGATGACATCGCAGTGTTCAGTGGCACCTGGCCAGAACACCTGCGGCACCTCTGGGAAGTGTTGATGGCGCTGCGCAAGGCAGGCCTCACAATCAAGGCAAGCAAGTGCCAGATTGGGCAGGGTTCCGTGGTGTACTTGGGACACCAAGTGGGGAGTGGCAAGGTGGCACCCTTGCAACCCAAAATTGAGACCATCCTGGCTTGGGAACCCCCCAAGACCCAGACAGCAGTGAGAGCCTTCCTGGGGCTCACTGGGTATTACAGGAGGTTTGTCAAGGGCTATGGCACTATTGTGACCCCCTTGACAGAACTGACTTCTAAGAAGCAGCCCAGGAATGTGATTTGGACTGACACCTGTCAGAAGGCTTTTGACACCCTGAAGACTGCCATGTGCACGGCGCCCGTGCTCCTGGCTCCTGATTTCTCCAAGGAATTCATAGTGCAAACAGACGCTTCAGAGCATGGTGTAGGGGCTGTTCTCTCACAGATGACTGAGGAGGGCTGGGACCAACCCGTAGCCTTCATCAGTAGGAGGTTACTTCCACGGGAAAGTAGGTGGAGTGCAATAGAGCGAGAAGCATTTGCTGTGGTCTGGGCGCTGAAGAAGCTGAGACCCTACTTGTTTGGGTCTCACTTCCGGGTTCAGACGGACCACAGGCCCCTCAGATGGTTGATGCAAATGAGGGGTGAGAACCCAAAACTGTTGAGGTGGTCCATCTCCCTACAGGGTATGGACTTCACGGTGGAACACCGCCCTGGCACAGATCACGCCAACGCTGATGGTCTGTCCAGATTTTTCCGCCTTAGTGATGAGGAACTCCCTGGGGAAGGGTAGTTCTCCCCACATTTCAGCTGGAGGGGACACGTGTTAGACCTGGCACCTTGGCGTGAGTTTCCCTTCCACTTTTTGCTGTTGTGCCTCCAATGTTTTGATGGTGTCTGCTACTCGAGGCACTGCGCCACGGCCAACCCGTGCCGCAGTGCAAGTGCTCCCTACTGTAAAGTGTACATATGATTGATGTCCATGATTGGTTCCTTGGATTCACTGTTAGCCCCTAGTAAAGTGCACCAGGAGTGCCAGGGCTTGTGAATGCCAATACTGCTAGTGGGCCTGCAGCGCTGGTTGCGCCACCCACAGAAGCAGCCTTAAAATATGTCTAGGGTCTGCCATTGCAGAACCTGCGTGCAGTCTGGTACTGTCACCCTGGCTGGGCAAGTGCACACACTTGCCAGCCCCTGAACCTTCCCTTAACTTCATATTAGTCACCCCTATAGTAGGCCTGAGGGCAGGGTGCATTGTAGTGTAAGGTAGAACATGCCCTGATGTGTGTGGCATGTTCTAATAGTGAATTACTACCAAATTCGTTTTTCACTATTGTAAGGCTACCTGTTCCCTTCTAGGCCAGATGAGCTGCTGGAGTTATTACACTCTATAATCCCAGCAGGCTCAGGGAACATGGTAGAAATTCGTGTTTAGTATGCCTGAACTCAGAATAATAAAATACTTCTTTTAGTAAAGGTTATTTTAATATCCTGTGTTTGCAAATGCTACTTTTAGAAAGTTAGCATTTGCTTGCCTAACCATTTCAGCCCGCCTCTGCTTGGATGTGGATCTGACTGTCTGGTGTGTGTGAGTGACAGGGCTGGGAGTTGACAGGTAGTGATTAGCAGGAGGACCCCTTAATGGGTGGTGGGAGTTTCCCCTGAATGATGCATCAGGCTGTGCCCCTGCCACCACAATGCTGGCTCCGCCCTCCTGGGGAGCGACTGATGACTCAGCCTGCACCTGGCCCAGGAAGGACCGAAGCTTGTAAACAAAGTGCTCAGGCCACTCCTGCCCTCTCAATGCCGGCTCCGCCCCCCTGGGGAGCGGCTGATGTGCCTGCCCTCACACTGAATGCAGAAGTCATAAGTACCCACAACAAGTACTCAGAGACTGGAGCAGTTATGCAGAGGCCCCCCTGGCTTGCTAGAACAAAAGAAACTGGGTATAAAAGTAGGAGCCCTGCTCCTTGTAAATTAGATCCTGTTTGTGCTACAAGAGAAACTCTGCCCGAAGAGAAGGACCTGGAAGGACTACAAGGAGGAGTGCTGACTCTGGCCTGTGTCTGGTGCCTTGCTGCCAAAGGAGAGGAAGAGAAAAAGACTACAAGAGACTTTTACTTTATTTTGAACTTTGTGCCAAACTCTGCTAAAAGATCTCCAAGGGCTTGCTGCTGAACTTGCCCCCTGACCAGCGCTCCAGGAACAGTGAGCGCTAACCCCTGACCAACGCATCTGCTGTGTGTGCTGCTTATCGCTGCAGCGCTGTCTGAGGAAGACGAGAGCATCAAGCCCCCCTGCACACCGTGACCGTGGGTGAGCAGATCGCCATAGCAACGTGAAGCCCAGCCGCCGCTGGCCTGAACACCGTGACGGCATCTGCACCTGGCCCCACGAGAGCAAAGTAACGGAGGACCCGTCCGGTCCAAGCACCGGAGTCTACTGGGCACAAGCGCCGTGGATTCCCCCGCAAAGACGGACTGCCGCCCTTGTCATCTCCCTCGCTATCAGCGTCTGGCCTGCTGCCCCGCTGAAGGGACATCACCGCGATCGGCACTTTGGCTGGGTACGTCCCGCACTTGGGGACCGTACTGCCACTGCGCCACACCCAGCCGCCGCCGTCAGGACGGACGAGAAGACTGAGTAAAAGGACCTGAGCCCCATCGAGCACCGCCGCCCTGGGTGACCCGTGACCTGCTGCCTCGAGCCGCAGCTCGCACCGCCCGTCAAGGAAGCAACGCGACGTGGGACAGCTCCCCCTTCAGCCGCCCTCTCCGAGGATCACCACAAGAAGTGAAAGGTACTGTCTTTGCCCCTCCGCGGCGCGAGCGTCCTGCAATCTGAGCTCGCACCGCGCGGTCTGACCTCAGGCACCCCGGGAGCCTCACCGCTGCTGTTTGCTTGGCAGCGCGAGCCGCCCCAGAGTCAGAGGCGCGCTCTGCTCTTGGCCCCCGAGGCCCCGCCTGACGCTCTCCGAGGCCCGCGGCCCCCTCTCCCCGAGTCGAGCCCCGAAGGGTGACTCATTTCGAGAGCGGAGACAGCGGGAAGCGCCTTGAAGCGCTACAAGACACTGGAACCTTTCTAAAGCTGGGCAGAAGGCCCAAGAGACCGCATTTATTCAAGAACTGTGCCTTTTTCATAAAGAGTAACTGGAACCTGCATTTGAAGTAACCAAGACTGTATTTACAAGCCTGCTTGAGATTTATATAAAGAACATATATTTTTACAAATACAGTTTGGTGTCATTGTGTGGTGGGTTGGTTGTGATGGTGTGATATTGCAAATGTTTAACCCTACATGCCCCAGAGATTAGCCTAAGACTGCTTAAGCCACACTACCTAGAGGGTAAGCAGAGGTTGTCTTGAAGGTAACCCTCAGCCCTGACGAGGAAGAGAGAGGCCCTGCTTGTCGCCAGTGTTGCACTGCGCCAACCAGAGACTCCCCCTTCCTACAGGGACCTAGCTTCCATTGGTGCCGCAGGTGCAGTCCCACCGGGGCTGAGAGTCTTAGGGGCCTAGCTACCGTTGGTGCAGCAGGTACAGTCCCACCGGTGCCCAGGGTCTCAGAGGCCTAGCTTCTATTGGTGCAGCAGGTGCAGTCCCACCGGGGCTTAGAGTCGTAGGGGCCTAGCTTCTATTGGTGCAGCAGGTGCAGTCCCACCGGGGCCCAGAGTCTTAGGGGACTAGGTTCTATTGGAGCAGCAGGTGCAGTCCCACCGGGGCCCAGTGTCTCAGGGGCCTTGCTTCTATTGGTGCAGCAGGTGCAGTCCCACCGGGGCCCAGGGCCTCAGGGGCCTAGCTTCTATTGGTGCAGCAGGTGCAGTCCCACCGGGGCCCAGGGCCTCAGGGGCCTAGCTTCCATTGGTGCCGCAGGTGCAGTCCCACCGGGGCTGAGAGTCTTAGGAGCCTAGCTTCTATTGGTGCAGCAGGTGCAGTCCCACCGGGGCCCAGAGTCTTAGGGGACTAGGTTCTATTGGAGCAGCAGGTGCAGTCCCTCCGGGGCCCAGAGTCTCAGGGGCCTAGCTTGTATTGGTGCAGCAGGTGCAGTCCCACCGGGGCCCAGAGTCTTAGGGACCTAGCTTCCATTGGTGCCGCAGGTGCAGTCCCACCGGGGCTGAGAGTCTTAGGGGCCTAGCTTCCGTTGGTGCAGCAGGTGCAGTCCCACGGGGGCTGAGAGTCTTAGGGGCCTAGCTTCCATTGGTGCCGTAGGTGCAGTCCCACCGGGGCTGAGAGTCTTAGGGGCCTAGCTTCCATTGGTGCCGCAGGTGCAGTCCCACCGGGGCTGAGAGTCTTAGGGGCCTAGCTTGTATTGGTGCAGCAGGTGCAGTCCCACCGGGGCCCAGAGTCTCAAGGGTCTAGCTTCCGTTGGTGCAGCAGGTGCAGTCCCACCGGGGCCCAGAGTCTTAGGGACCTAGCTTCCATTGGTGCCGCAGGTGCAGTCCCACCGGGGCTGAGAGTCTTAGGGGCCTAGCTACCGTTGGTGCAGCAGGTACAGTCCCACCGGTGCCCAGGGTCTCAGAGGCCTAGCTTCTATTGGTGCAGCAGGTGCAGTCCCACCGGGGCTTAGAGTCGTAGGGGCCTAGCTTCTATTGGTGCAGCAGGTGCAGTCCCACCGGGGCCCAGAGTCTTAGGGGACTAGGTTCTATTGGAGCAGCAGGTGCAGTCCCACCGGGGCCCAGTGTCTCAGGGGCCTTGCTTCTATTGGTGCAGCAGGTGCAGTCCCACCGGGGCCCAGGGCCTCAGGGGCCTAGCTTCCATTGGTGCCGCAGGTGCAGTCCCACCGGGGCTGAGAGTCTTAGGGGCCTAGCTTCCATTGGTGCAGCAGGTGCAGTCCCACGGGGGCCCAGAGTCTTAGGGACCTAGCTTCTATTATTGCAGCAGGTGCAGTCCCACGGGGCCCAGAGTCTCAGGGGCCTAGCTTGTATTGGTGCAGCAGGTGCAGTCCCACCGGGGCTGAGAGTCTTAGGGGCCTAGCTTCCGTTGGTGCAGCAGGTGCAGTCCCACCGGGGCCCAGAGTCTTAGGGGACTAGGTTCTATTGGAGCAGCAGGTGCAGTCCCACCGGGGCCCAGTGTCTCAGGGGCCTTGCTTCTATTGGTGCAGCAGGTGCAGTCCCACCGGGGCCCAGGGCCTCAGGGGCCTAGCTTCTATTGGTGCAGCAGGTGCAGTCCCACCGGGGCCCAGGGCCTCAGGGGCCTAGCTTCCATTGGTGCCGCAGGTGCAGTCCCACCGGGGCTGAGAGTCTTAGGAGCCTAGCTTCTATTGGTGCAGCAGGTGCAGTCCCACCGGGGCCCAGAGTCTTAGGGGACTAGGTTCTATTGGAGCAGCAGGTGCAGTCCCTCCGGGGCCCAGAGTCTCAGGGGCCTAGCTTGTATTGGTGCAGCAGGTGCAGTCCCACCGGGGCCCAGAGTCTTAGGGACCTAGCTTCCATTGGTGCCGCAGGTGCAGTCCCACCGGGGCTGAGAGTCTTAGGGGCCTAGCTTCCGTTGGTGCAGCAGGTGCAGTCCCACGGGGGCTGAGAGTCTTAGGGGCCTAGCTTCCATTGGTGCCGTAGGTGCAGTCCCACCGGTGCTGAGAGTCTTAGGGGCCTAGCTTCCATTGGTGCCGCAGGTGCAGTCCCACCGGGGCTGAGAGTCTTAGGGGCCTAGCTTCTATTGGTGCAGCAGGTGCAGTCCCACCGGGGCCCAGAGTCTTAGGGGACTAGGTTCTATTGGAGCAGCAGGTGCAGTCCCACCGGGGCCCAGTGTCTCAGGGGCCTTGCTTCTATTGGTGCAGCAGGTGCAGTCCCACCGGGGCCCAGGGCCTCAGGGGCCTAGCTTCTATTGGTGCAGCAGGTGCAGTCCCACCGGGGCCCAGGGTCTCAGGGGCCTAGCTTCCATTGGTGCCGCAGGTGCAGTCCCACCGGGGCTGAGAGTCTTAGGAGCCTAGCTTCTATTGGTGCAGCAGGTGCAGTCCCACCGGGGCCCAGAGTCTTAGGGGACTAGGTTCTATTGGAGCAGCAGGTGCAGTCCCTCCGGGGCCCAGAGTCTCAGGGGCCTAGCTTGTATTGGTGCAGCAGGTGCAGTCCCACCGGGGCCCAGAGTCTTAGGGACCTAGCTTCCATTGGTGCCGCAGGTGCAGTCCCACCGGGGCTGAGAGTCTTAGGGGCCTAGCTTCCGTTGGTGCAGCAGGTGCAGTCCCACGGGGGCTGAGAGTCTTAGGGGCCTAGCTTCCATTGGTGCCGTAGGTGCAGTCCCACCGGGGCTGAGAGTCTTAGGGGCCTAGCTTCCATTGGTGCCGCAGGTGCAGTCCCACCGGGGCTGAGAGTCTTAGGGGCCTAGCTTGTATTGGTGCAGCAGGTGCAGTCCCACCGGGGCCCAGAGTCTCAAGGGTCTAGCTTCCGTTGGTGCAGCAGGTGCAGTCCCACCGGGGCCCAGAGTCTTAGGGACCTAGCTTCCATTGGTGCCGCAGGTGCAGTCCCACCGGGGCTGAGAGTCTTAGGGGCCTAGCTACCGTTGGTGCAGCAGGTACAGTCCCACCGGTGCCCAGGGTCTCAGAGGCCTAGCTTCTATTGGTGCAGCAGGTGCAGTCCCACCGGGGCTTAGAGTCGTAGGGGCCTAGCTTCTATTGGTGCAGCAGGTGCAGTCCCACCGGGGCCCAGAGTCTTAGGGGACTAGGTTCTATTGGAGCAGCAGGTGCAGTCCCACCGGGGCCCAGTGTCTCAGGGGCCTTGCTTCTATTGGTGCAGCAGGTGCAGTCCCACCGGGGCCCAGGGCCTCAGGGGCCTAGCTTCCATTGGTGCCGCAGGTGCAGTCCCACCGGGGCTGAGAGTCTTAGGGGCCTAGCTTCCATTGGTGCAGCAGGTGCAGTCCCACGGGGGCCCAGAGTCTTAGGGACCTAGCTTCTATTATTGCAGCAGGTGCAGTCCCACGGGGCCCAGAGTCTCAGGGGCCTAGCTTGTATTGGTGCAGCAGGTGCAGTCCCACCGGGGCTGAGAGTCTTAGGGGCCTAGCTTCCGTTGGTGCAGCAGGTGCAGTCCCACCGGGGCCCAGAGTCTTAGGGGACTAGGTTCTATTGGAGCAGCAGGCGCAGTCCCACCGGGGCCCAGTGTCTCAGGGGCCTTGCTTCTATTGGTGCAGCAGGTGCAGTCCCACCGGGGCCCAGGGCCTCAGGGGCCTAGCTTCTATTGGTGCAGCAGGTGCAGTCCCACCGGGGCCCAGGGCCTCAGGGGCCTAGCTTCCATTGGTGCCGCAGGTGCAGTCCCACCGGGGCTGAGAGTCTTAGGAGCCTAGCTTCTATTGGTGCAGCAGGTGCAGTCCCACCGGGGCCCAGAGTCTTAGGGGACTAGGTTCTATTGGAGCAGCAGGTGCAGTCCCTCCGGGGCCCAGAGTCTCAGGGGCCTAGCTTGTATTGGTGCAGCAGGTGCAGTCCCACCGGGGCCCAGAGTCTTAGGGACCTAGCTTCCATTGGTGCCGCAGGTGCAGTCCCACCGGGGCTGAGAGTCTTAGGGGCCTAGCTTCCGTTGGTGCAGCAGGTGCAGTCCCACGGGGGCTGAGAGTCTTAGGGGCCTAGCTTCCATTGGTGCCGTAGGTGCAGTCCCACCGGGGCTGAGAGTCTTAGGGGCCTAGCTTCCATTGGTGCCGCAGGTGCAGTCCCACCGGGGCTGAGAGTCTTAGGGGCCTAGCTTGTATTGGTGCAGCAGGTGCAGTCCCACCGGGGCCCAGAGTCTCAAGGGTCTAGCTTCCGTCGGTGCAGCAGGTGCAGTCCCACCGGGGCCCAGAGTCTTAGGGACCTAGCTTCCATTGGTGCCGCAGGTGCAGTCCCACCGGGGCTGAGAGTCTTAGGGGCCTAGCTACCGTTGGTGCAGCAGGTACAGTCCCACCGGTGCCCAGGGTCTCAGAGGCCTAGCTTCTATTGGTGCAGCAGGTGCAGTCCCACCGGGGCTTAGAGTCGTAGGGGCCTAGCTTCTATTGGTGCAGCAGGTGCAGTCCCACCGGGGCCCAGAGTCTTAGGGGACTAGGTTCTATTGGAGCAGCAGGTGCAGTCCCACCGGGGCCCAGTGTCTCAGGGGCCTTGCTGCTATTGGTGCAGCAGGTGCAGTCCCACCGGGGCCCAGGGCCTCAGGGGCCTAGCTTCCATTGGTGCCGCAGGTGCAGTCCCACCGGGGCTGAGAGTCTTAGGGGCCTAGCTTCCATTGGTGCAGCAGGTGCAGTCCCACGGGGGCCCAGAGTCTTAGGGGCCTAGCTTCCATTGGTGCAGCAGGTGCAGTCCCATCAGGGCCTAGAGTCTCAGGGGCCTAGCTTGTATTGGTGCAGCAGGTGCAGTCCCACCGGGGCCCAGGGTCTCAGGGGCCTAGCTTCCATTGGTGCCGCAGGTGCAGTCCCACCGGGGCTGAGAGTCTTAGGGGCCTAGCTTGTATTGGTGCAGCAGGTGCAGTCCCACCGGGGCCCAGAGTCTCAAGGGTCTAGCTTCCGTCGGTGCAGCAGGTGCAGTCCCACCGGGGCCCAGAGTCTTAGGGACCTAGCTTCCATTGGTGCCGCAGGTGCAGTCCCACCGGGGCTGAGAGTCTTAGGGGCCTAGCTACCGTTGGTGCAGCAGGTACAGTCCCACCGGTGCCCAGGGTCTCAGAGGCCTAGCTTCTATTGGTGCAGCAGGTGCAGTCCCACCGGGGCTTAGAGTCGTAGGGGCCTAGCTTCTATTGGTGCAGCAGGTGCAGTCCCACCGGGGCCCAGAGTCTTAGGGGACTAGGTTCTATTGGAGCAGCAGGTGCAGTCCCACCGGGGCTCAGTGTCTCAGGGGCCTTGCTTCTATTGGTGCAGCAGGTGCAGTCCCACCGGGGCCCAGGGCCTCAGGGGCCTAGCTTCTATTGGTGCAGCAGGTGCAGTCCCACAGGGGCCCAGGGCCTCAGGGGCCTAGCTTCCATTGGTGCCGCAGGTGCAGTCCCACCGGGGCTGAGAGTCTTAGGAGCCTAGCTTCTATTGGTGCAGCAGGTGCAGTCCCACCGGGGCCCAGAGTCTTAGGGGACTAGGTTCTATTGGAGCAGCAGGTGCAGTCCCTCCGGGGCCCAGAGTCTCAGGGGCGTAGCTTCCATTGGTGCAGCAGGTGCAGTCCCTCCGGGGCCCAGAGTCTCAGGGGCCCTAGCTTCCATTGTGCAGCAGGTGCAGTCCCACCGGGGCTTAGAGTCGTAGGGGCCCCATCCAAGCTTGTAAGTTGTTGTATTTTACTCTCCAGACAGCTGTCAAACTGCTCATATTTCTAGCCCGTGGCATCCTTGTCGGATTGAGGGTGACAGATCCAGTAAGTGCTTTAATTTAATTAACAAAGACCCTGAGTTCCGCGTCTTGCGTGACGGTCAGAGAGTCACAGACGGGTCCTGTCGCAGTGATTTCTCGGTGCCTTTTCATCTGTCAGGACACGTTCTCTGTGTTAATGTGATGTCTCAATGAAGTGCAGAGACCAGGACGTCCGAGCCGTGTCATTTTAAAGGTGTACGTATTGTTATTGGGCCCGGTTCACAGAACTAACTTAAGACAAAATCCTAAACTTACTACTTTTGGTATTCACAGAAGGCATTTAGGAGTCCTAAAGTTAGGAGTTCGAACTTTACTGCTCCTAAACTGAGAAAAATCCTAACTTTAAGACTTTCCGTATTCACAGAAGGCATTTAGGAGTCCTAAAGTTAGGAGTCCTAACTTCTGTGAATACCAAAATGAGTAAGGGCCCGATTCACAGAACTAACTTAAGGCAAAATCCTAAACTTACTACTTTTGGTATTCACAGAAGTTAGGATTTTGTCTTAAGTTAGTTCTGTGAATCGGGCCCTATCAGTTTACAGCCTTGTTGTAATATTACAGTTTGAAATAAAATGCTTAAAAAATATGTTAGATAAGGTATTTATTTGTTGTCATCAAGTTCTGTTTAAGGCAAGTTTGTTGAAATGCGTGTTAACCCGGCGTCGTTAAGACACCGACATGTGCCACCTTGTGACTCCCTCGTCCCCGTCCTCACCCACGAGGAGTCGCTCCCTGCCCGGAGCATTATCAAGACACGTTCCCTCTTCCTGTTTGTTCTTTTCTGAGAACTGATATATACTAATATTCCCCCGTGGTCAGTTCATAATTTCATAAATGGCAAAAGCTCACATCTTACATCAAATGACCCTCAAGTTAGACATAGGGACAACAAAATCAATTCTCTTATTTTTACATATTTTATTTCTTTATCTTTTTTGTAGTGTATCAAAAATATTTAAAAATTCTTTTTTTCTTTTTACTTTCTTATGTGTACATCAATTAATGGACATACATCATAGTCTAAACATTATTAATGGTTCTTTGAGCGATACCATAAGTTTTTACAATGTATTTAAAAAAAAACAATTGATTTATAATGAGAAATTTCACTCCCTGTCTTACACATACCAGCTAACATACACGCTTATTCATTCATACTACATTACACTCTTACAAGTTCTAAACAGTTTCTAAGGTTTGAGGTGACACAGATAATATTTGTCTAACGCCAGGTGAACCCCTGTCCTCTTCAGATCTTAAATATTCCTGGGGGCCCTCTGCGTCAGGAAAAGGATAGGAGAATCGATGCATTATTGGGTAACGAACTAGCCTTATCTTCGAGTCTTCACTGATAAAGTGATTCTTAGACCGGGTGAAACTTTTGCGCCTAAAGTATTTCCATCTTTCCATTGCTCTAGGATTTGGTCCTTCCAGTACTTTTTCCTGCACCATCATGCAAACTAGAAGAAGATTTGCATGCATAGAGCTACATAGAGCACATTGCCATGCACACACAGCGATAGGGCCACGCGTCATATTGCGCTCTCGCCGTACGCGGTCACGCGCATTGCTTCTATTAGAGGAGGATAAGGAGAGACCCTGTGGCTTGATTTAAATATTGCTGATTGACCCTTTACATCCTCATGGACCTAATTAGAGCACAGGTTTTTTTGAAGCCCTGAAGAAGTTCAGAAAGGACAAAACGTGTTGTCTGCAACAAAAGATACATTGCACAGAGCGCAATCAATATTAAATACTGATAGATTGCCAATAAAGAATTGTTTTTATTCCCACAGCGGACCCTCATGTACTCTGTTTACAGTGAAGGGACTGACCTTTTGACACAGAGGACGCCAATGCAAGACTTGACAGACTTCACCACGATACATTGAGGGCCAAGTTTTTTTTCTTCAGAAAAGACGCCTCGCCGTGGGACTCCGCCTTCTGACCATTGGACCTCAGACTCACTTCCACCCCCTGCACAGAAGCAAGAAACCTCAGGAGCTTCATCTACCACAAGCTGGACATGTCCACTCTGGTCCACACCATTGCCATGGCCCCTTCCACACCCTGAAGATGCTGAAAAATGTCTTCAAGCGCCACCTGACAACAACAGGAGAACCGTCACCCAAGTCCTCATCACCAGGTGAGTGGACAGGTGACCACTCTGTACGCAAGAACCACCAACCAACTCACAACCAGACTTCAGACCATCCAGATGGAGCAGCCAAACTGGTCCTTGACCACCCACGCTGGTCACACCTCACCCCACACCTACGGGGGCTAGACTGGCTCCATATACACCAGCCACGCGGTTCAAGCTCTTCACTCACACATGCAAAGCGCTACACAACACAGGTCCACTCCTGCTGAGCAGTCATGTGCAGCCCCACCAAACCTCCAGGCCCCTCTGCTCGGCCGGACACTCACGTGCCCACATACCAGCCAGTGCCTAATTTGCAAAAAAATAAGTGCAGGAATCCTGGTCAGGAGGCCCCTGCAGTTTGCGCCACACGTGCCACTGTACTTACACAATTACTAACCATCACACTGAAGTGTAACAATTCACACTGTTCGAGGCCGCCATCCCTTAACCACCTTCCACGTGGGGCTAATTCCCCCGCGGAGCGGGGGGGAAGGGTATGCCGCACGTGCCACCGCGGTGCTCGTGATGAGCCCAGCTCGTCATGCTGCACAGTGGAGCTGTGCTCATGACGAGCTGAGCTCGTCACGACTCCGCCCACTCCTTTAGACTTTAGACTTTAGACGGGAATTAGACCCGCGTGGGCGTTCCGCGGCAGTTATGACGAGCTCGTCATAAGCGTTGAAGGGGTTACGAGTGGCTTGTGTGGCAAGCATTAGTCGTTGTTAATGTATATTGAATTAACAAACAATTGTTTTTCTTCTCATCTTTGAATAACACAAACAGCGCCACCATGTGGCAGCTGTCATAATTGCAGGTTCAGGAAATTAAATGCGTGCCGGCAATTAAGTGTCGGTGCTGAGCACTGGAAACAACTGGCTCAAATTAAGCCCTGCATACCACGCATAGGCAAGTAGAGCAGGCGATCGTGCATTCTCACATGTCGCTCCTGAAGCACGAAACAACTTCCCACATCAAATCGGAGCTTCCTTATCACTTCTTGAATCCCGGAAGAAGCTGGAGACCTGGCTTTTTTTTTTTGCAGAGTTTTATATAGCGCGAACTAGAACCGAACCGAATCAGTTATCAGAGCGCTTTACATAGCACCAGTTACGTTACATGAGGACACACTTTCATTTTAGGCACAGGGAGATTAAGTGATTTGCCCAGAATCACAGGGGGTTTTTTGGCGTCGTTACCGAGACTCGAACCCAGATCCCCAGGTCCGAGGTCGAGCGCCTTAGCCGTTAGGCCAACCCCTCTCCCCTCTTGGAGCGAGGACCATTGAGGTCAGCACCGCACACCTCCTGAGCACCAGAATACCCTCACGGGTGATTGCACGCTATAAACGTCTTCATAAAATAGCATAACGTATTCTTCGTACAATAAGGTTTGCTGGCAAAAAAAAGAATAAATTGTCTTTTTGCTGGAGATATCTCTTGCAAAGAAAGTTTTTGTCAAAGAATTTCCTGTGAGGTGTAATTGGAAAAATTAACATTTTGCAGTTTATCAATGGATTTCTGAAGCAGAATAAGAAATATGCACAACTACTGTGTGTCCGCCCAACACCTGCTCTGGAACACTCCAGCAATTCAAGGTGGAAGAAAACCCTTCCATGGATCACCTCTGAGGAAGGCGAGAAGAAAGGGGTTGAATACCCTCACAGGCTGCCCTGCCACCCACCATGCCCTACCACCCACCATGCTTCGCCCGCAGCTCCTGCAGTGTGCCACCCTCGCCCCCCATGGACCCAAAATGAAGGTTGAGTCATCAAGAGCAAACATCTGAAGGATCCTGAGTCAGGGCCTCGAGGAGCCTTCCTGGTCTCTGTCCTAAAGCGCTTGTGTCGCTATGAATCCCCATCAGAGTAAACCACACTGACCGGGAAACCTCCACGTTGTGTTGTTGTATGCTTGTGGGCCCGAGGGAACAAGTGGTGTTCTGGAGTGTGTTCTGCCACTATGGGGTTGTGCATGTGTGGTTCTGGTGAGGCGGTCGGTTCCTGCCTACAGACGAGATCGGACGTGTTGCCCCTACTCCATTGTACTTATAACAAAGTAGTACAAACCTTCCAGGGCTCCTGAGTTACTGAATACAGCACTCTAGATCACAGTGTCAGCTCTTAAACAGTATTTAATTTGTTTTCAAATAAGTGTGGTAGCCAAACGTTTTTCAGAGGAGTCCTTTGCTGCTGGTGGTGCTGAATGCCGGAATTGCCAAATACCAGCTCACGACTCTCTCTTCCACCACAGTACACTTCCTGTCGCTTTATCTCATGAATACCGAGGCTGCCTGGTCTTGATTCCACCTCATGCCTTCAAATCGCTTCCAACCGCTGCTAATTCCCTTTGCTGTAGTTTGCCAATCTTTCTCTTCCTCCTTTCATATCCTTTTTCAGATTTGTTTGTCTATAGGTGTTTTATTTTGTACTTTTATGGCTTTAGCTAGCCGAATAAAGTTGATTTGACTAACTGACTTGTCTCTTTATCTCATGAATACTGAGGCTTCCTGGTCTTGACCCCCGGCTCTTTCTTCCACCACACTACACTTCCTGTCGCTTTACCTCATGAACACCGAGGCTGCCTGGTCTTGATTCCACCTCTTGCCTCTTTCTTCGATCGGCCCCACGCTTCCTATATCTTTATCTCACGAGCACAGAGGCTGCCTGGTCTTGATTCCACCTCATGCCTCTTTCTTCGATCGGCCCCACGCTTCCTATATCTTTATCTCACGAGCACCGAGGCTGCCTGGTCTTGATTCCACCTCATGCCTCTTTCTTCGATCGGCCCCACGCTTCCTATATGTTTATCTCACGAGCACAGAGGCTGCCTGGTCTTGATTCCACCTCATGCCTCTTTCTTCGATCGGCCCCACGCTTCCTATATCTTTATCTCACGAGCACCGAGGCTGCCTGGTCTTGATTCCACCTCATGCCTCTTTCTTCGATCGGCCCCACGCTTCCTATATCTTTATCTCATGAGCACCGAGGCTGCCTGGTCTTGATTCCACCTCTTGCCTCTTTCTTCGATCGGCCCCACGCTTCCTATATCTTTATCTCACGAGCACAGAGGCTGCCTGGTCTTGATTCCACCTCATGCCTCTTTCTTCGATCGGCCCCACGCTTCCTATATGTTTATCTCACGAGCACAGAGGCTGCCTGGTCTTGATTCCACCTCATGCCTCTTTCTTCGATCGGCCCCACGCTTCCTATATCTTTATCTCACGAGCACCGAGGCTGCCTGGTCTTGATTCCACCTCATGCCTCTTTCTTCGATCGGCCCCACGCTTCCTATATCTTTATCTCATGAGCACCGAGGCTGCCTGGTCTTGATTCCACCTCATGCCTCTTTCTTCGATCGGCCCCACGCTTCCTATATCTTTATCTCATGAGCACCGAGGCTGCCTGGTCTTGATTCCACCTCATGCCTCTTTCTTCGATCGGCCCCACGCTTCCTATATCTTTATCTCATGAGCACCGAGGCTGCCTGGTCTTGATTCCACCTCACGCCTCTTTCTTCGATCGGCCCCACGCTTTCTATATGTTTATCTCGCGAGCACAGAGGCTGCCTGGTCTTGATTCCACCTCACGCCTCTTTCTTCGATCGGCCCCACGCTTCCTATATCTTTACCTCAAAAGCACATAGGCTGCCGGGTCTTGATTCCACCTCATGCCTCTTTCTTCGATCGGCCCCACGCTTCCTATATCTTTATCTCATGAGCACAGAGGCTGCCTGGTCTTGATTCCACCTCATGCCTCTTTCTTCGATCGGCCCCACGCTTCCTATATCTTTATCTCATGAGCCCCGAGGCTGCCTGGTCTTGATTCCACCTCATGCCTCTTTCTTCGATCGGCCCCACGCTTCCTATATCTTTATCTCACAAGCACCGAGGCTGCCTGGTCTTGATTCCACCTCATGCCTCTTTCTTCGATCGGCCCCACGCTATCTATATCTTTACCTCACGAGCACATAGGCTGCCTGGTCTTGATTCCACCTCATGCCTCTTTCTTGCACTGCCCCACAGTTCCTGTCTCTTTTCCACACACTCAGCTTCCTTTAAATCGCTGCTAATTCCCTTTGCTGCAGTTTGCCAATATTTCTCTTCCTCCTTATATATCCTTTTTCTGATTTTTTTTCTCGGATGTTCTATTTGAGGAAGTCCGAGACCCCAGGAAGAAGCTCTGAAGCCCACCATTGGCCAGCACCTGCACAAATTAAACCTTTGCTCTCACGCGGCAGCTAGGCCATCTGCTGGAATTTAGGGACATTTTATTACAATGGGGTGATTAAAGAGCGTGATTCCCGAGGGCGGGTCAACAACAGTGGACCGAATACATGAAGCTGGCAGGACAGATGACGTCATATTACAGCGCATGGACTCTGGTACCTGGCATAGGGGCGCTATGAATCCTAGGTTGGGACACTGAACTTGAGTAAAAGGGCTGGGAACTGAAGGGGGAAAGCAATGGTTTATAAATAAATCAATGCTGTGTCCTACAAGAACATACCATACGTGGGGCCACGCCCAGTCACTTATATGTCCACATGGGACTGGTATCAGGCGGGACAGACCCCTTCAAGATTCACAGCACCACCATTAGCAACACTCCCCACCCCACCAAATGTAGCATGCATGCTAATAAATAAACACTCCACACATTTTCTGTTTGGGCAAAAGTGCTGCAGGTTTATTACATACACCGTTATGTAATATGGTGGGTTATCTTACGGGCGATCCAAGGGCAGGCAACCACCTGGGCCGCCTGCCCGCCTGATGAGCCACGCAGCACTGCGGCGAACCCCATCTGTGCTGCCCCTTCTGGTGATCCTCTTCCCGGATCACGTGACACATGGTCCATTCTTACTCATGCCCTTTCAGGGTGGAGCGTAGCATAGCGAACCCCCGGTTGTTCAGGCCCACGACCGCCCGAAGGAGTAGCGGGCGCCAACACAGTTTTCCAGGAACCTCCCATGAAGCTCCTGGGATTTGGCTCTGGCACGCCTATGGTGCCGTGCAGAGGTACCCTTCTGCACCACTTTGCTTCCAGATCACCCTGTAACTCCGCCTGCAACGAAAAAAGACAACATTACAACTTTCTCTGCTTCCTGCCTGCCACAAACCACGTCGGGTAAGCGGTAGGGTGGAAGACAGCGTGTCGTGGGCACGAAAGAGGACGACCAGATGGTGGGGGAGGCCTCTATACCCATCCCCCTGTCCCCGCGCCCAGGAAGTGATGCTCGCCCAGCACGCCGCCACAAGGCTGGGGGGACTCCTCCCTGAGTCCCTGCTCCTAAGGGGGGGTGGGGTGCCCCGATGGCACTAGATTGCTGCCCTCTTTAGTGGGCCCCTGCGGGGGCCTTGGACAGCCGTACAGCACCACCATTGGCAACACTCCCCCCCCACCAAACGTAGCATGCATGCTAATAAATAAACACACCACACATTTTCTGTTTGGGTAAAATGACTGCAGGTTTATTACATGCACCGTTATGTAATATGGTGGGTTATCTTACGGGCGATCCAAGGGCAGGCAACCATCTGGGCTGCCTGATGAGCCAACCAGCACTGGGGCGAACCCTGTCTGTGCTGCCCCCTTCTGGTGATCCTCTTCCCGAATCATGTGACACATGGTCCCTTATTACTCTCGCCCCTTTAAGGGCGGAGCTTAGCTTAGCAAACCCCCGGTTGTTCAGGCCCACAACCACCCGAAGTACGAACAGTGCACCCCCTATGGTGCCGCGCAGAGGTGCCCTGTAACTCCGCCACAGCTCTGGAGGTGGCCATCGTCGCCGCCAGAGCCCCCACCAAAACAGCTATGGTCTTACCTGCAACCTCTCCTCTCTAGAGCCTCCTGCAAATCTAGAAGAAAGGGATACATCCCTACAGGTGATAAATGAACCCCATCTATCTCACAATAGCTCCTTGACGTTAGCCTGAATCAGCTAGTGTCTGATGAAACCTAAGCCCCTTTGACCTGCGACTTGTGCAATTAACTATTCACCCTTCTGCATGAAAGTTCCACTGTCTCACCTGACTCCACCCCGTGCCAACTCTGGGCGGAACGAATTCAGACACTATGGCACACATTGCCCCATCTCTTTGCTGATCTCACCTAGCTGCCGCCCTTCCAGCACCGTGTGTGCCTGGACACGTGTGTCTCCCATCTATGGGACAGCAGCCCACTTGTTAGGAGACCACTCCTTCACCCGCCTGCCTGCTTTGGCTGTTAGGGCGAGAAGGATCATACTTAACATTTGCACAGTCCCGTTGCTAGCTAAATCATGACGTACAGGAATGTTCATAGCTGGCGAATGTGCCAATGAACAAGGCTGCCCTCCAGCACGTCCCCTGCATCCCTTATTCCTTCTGGGAATTGTGCCCGCTCTGCTCCCTCTGTGGTAAAACCCCCTGGGCATACCCGCTTAGACAATCTTTCTGATTTGCACAGTGCGCACTGTCTGCAATATGGTGCCTAACAATCAAGAGTGACTAAGTCCTACTTTACCCCCATCCTAGAATAGTCACAAATTGGGGGGGGGGATGTGGGTACCCACTGCCAACCTGGAGCGTTCCCAGCGGTGGAAAATTACCTGCTCCGTTACATTTTAGTTTTCTGAACACTGGACGTGCCAAATGTTCTGTTGACATAGTAGCCCATTGTGCTTGACACCTTGTTACCCCATTTATTGGGGCGGCAGCACACTATGTTGGCTGAACGCGCCCACCAAGCGTGGCTAATATAGCTGACCGTGAGGTTCTTTTGAGCTTAACTGCAGCAACAGGTCACCTCCCCTTGGTTCTGGGGTGCACTTGCTTCACCCCGTTGACCAGACAGTTGCACAAACCCCCTTTGAGAGCTGACCCTGGTGAACACCTTATTGGTGTGAAATCTGGTTTGACCATGTATTGTGCCCGCTATTGGCAACCCCTCACCCTATCGTGTAGTGACAACTTACGCAGCCCACCCGGTTGCTTAACTGCCGTTGGATCACGGATGCCAGTACCTGCTAACCATCTCTGACCCTGGAGGCTTAAACACGCAAAAGTGTTGGAATCCCAGTTTCATGTTAGCGGCAGTACACTTTCAGTGGATCCGCTGGGAGATACCGCAGACCCCATTGTTCATGAGAACCTTAAGAAGCACTCGATTTTCACCTGAGCGTACCTCTAAATGAGACTGGCTCCACACAGCTGTAAGGCCAGAGACGCACCTCTTAAACCTATTTACTGGTTTTTGCCACTTGGCACTCTTCTGATGACAGCTCTGTGTTTTTGTGAAGCGCACGTGCCCCCGGGGCATGATGTCGCTGAATAGCCGGTGTATGTTACCCACTCGCTGATACTTATCTATTGTGTACGGCACGCGAAGGAGGACCTGTAGATGGTGGGGGAGGCCTATATACCCCTCCCCCTGTCCTCGCGCCCAGGAAGTGACGCTCGCCTAGCATGTCGCCACAAGGCTGGGGGTACTCCTCCCTTAGGGCCTGATTCACAGAACTAACTTAAGACAAAATCCTAAACTTACTACTTTTGGTATTCACACAAGTTAGGATTTTGTCTTAAGTTTATCCTAAAACAGACTTAAGTTAGGATTTTGTCTTAAGTCTGTCTTAAGTCTGTCTTAAGTTTGTTTTAAGACAAACTTAAGACAAAATCCTAACTTCTGTGAATACCAAAAGTAGTAAGTTTAGGATTTTGTCTTAAGTTAGTTCTGTGAATCGGGCCCCGAGTCCCTGCCCCTAAGGGGGTGTGGGGGGCCCGATGGCACTAGAGGGCTGCCCTCTTTAATGGCCCCCTGAGGGGGCCCTGGACAGCTGCGCATGTCGTGGCGGAAGCCCGCAGCTCCAGAGGGTTCCACCCGGAGAGTTCCTGCGTGACCGAGTTAGAGCCCACAGGTGGTTCAGTCCTACATTTTCCATCACAATAGTCCAAGCAGTAAAGAAAATTGTTAATATAAACTCGCATGTGCACTTTAAGAGGACAAAACGCCCAGAAATGGAATCAGAAGGGGTTGGAGAGACGGTTCAACATGGAGCCCTGCTTCACCCAGGCCGAGGGGAGCACCGTGTACGACTGACCCTGCCCCAGCCGGACCATCAGAAGCACCGGCTGCCACCAATGCCCCCAATCCCCAGCTGAACCTTCTCCCCTGTATCCTGAGCCGTCCTTTAACCTTTGACCCCGTGCACTGCTTTTCGTGTCCACTGGGTGTCGCTGTCTCTCTGTGGTCCGATGTCCAATTTCACCCCTGCGAGGGGAGGGGCGAATCTGTCTCGAACTGCAATGTCTGTGCATACTCTGATCATTAGTAAGGGGTGGGGGCCGGGCAGCCTGCTTTAATTAACCTCCTCTGCCCCCTGCCGACCTCTCTGCACATGACCTGGAGGAGGGGTGTTCGGCAGAGTGAGCAGGCATCCCTGCCTGGTCTTCAGGGAATATGTCAGACTGAAGGCGGCGGGGCTGTGGGGATTGACAGATGCATAGTGCCCACACCGCCATGCGCTCCCCCCGCTTGCAATATACACTTACATTTCCCAACAGAAACTCATGAGACATGTTTATGGGAAAGAACTGCTGCAGGTTTATTTCATACAACACAGGTATGGTATGACGTTCGTTATGGTGGGTCATCTTGCAGGCGATCCAAAGCAGGCAGCCCCTCGCTGTCCCGCTTGCCTAAGGAGCCATCTTGCACGGCGCCCCTCCTCCCAAGTGAGCCCTCCCCTTGTTATGATCTGGGGGCGGGCGCCAGGAGGGGCGTGACAGAGCTGGGCTCGCACGTTGTGTGGGACTAGGGCGCTGCCCCGCCCATGCTCCCCTGCGGGTCGCGCGGACAGCGGCATACAGGGCGGGGCTGTGGGGATTGACAGATGCACACAGGGCGGGGCTGTGGGGATTGACAGATGCACACAGGGCGGGGTCACAGCAAAGCCCGTGCACACATAAGTGCCTCGGGGAATTTCACATATGTTTAGGATTTCTCTACACACACAGGCACAAGGCTTGGAAATCTTGTTAACGTGGTAAGTATGGCTAATTAATCAATCAATCAATCAGTTTTATAAAGCGCTGCTCATCCCCCCCAGGGTTTCCAGGCGCTGAGGCATCACTGGTCTCAGTGGAAGAGCCAGGTCTGGAGGTCTCTTCTGCATTCCACCAGGGGGGTGATGCTCATAGGAGGAAGGGCTGGTCGTTACAGGCCTTCGTAGCGCGATAAGAGAAGGCGTGACCTCCACTGTGGCAGATGTGGGTGGGCCGAGCGAGAGCCAGTGGGGTGGAGCGCCGGTGTCTGGCGGGCTGGTGGAAGATCAGGCGGTGGTTGATGTACGCTGGACCCTGGTCGTGGAGGGCCTTGTAGGCGTGAGTCAGACGCTTGAACTGGCGTCTTTTATGGACGGGGAGCCAGCGGAGTTCCTTGAGTTGAGGGGTGATGCGGTGCGTTTGGGGAAGTTGAGGATGAGTCTGGCTGCTGCGTTCTGTAAGGTCTGGAGTCTTTAACCCGTTTACTGCGGCCGTTATGTAGGCGCAGTGCGGGCGTTCTATAGAGTGGGCGGGGCCGTGTCGGCCGTTGAACGTTCGCAGCACCAGCCATGTAGTGCTCCGAACATTCAGCGGCCGACGGCAGCACTGATAGGGTTAAAGGAGTTGGGTGGGGATGCTGGAGTAGAGTGCGTTCCCATAGTCGAGCCGGCTGGTGCCGCTGGCCTGGGTGACGGTTTGTTGACGGGGATCCATTTGACGTTTTTCGGAGCATACAGAAGCTGTGAAAGCAGGAGGAGGCGGCTGCGTTAAGTTGGCTCTTCATGCTGAACTTGCTGTTGAGGACTATACCGAGGTTACAGCAGGTGTGTCTGTGGGGGTGGGTCCGAGTTCGGAGGGCCTCCAGGTGTAGTCCCACGGGGAGGTGTTCTTCCTGAAGATCAGCACTTTGGTCTTGTTCATGTTGAGCTTCAGGCAGTTCGTCCTCATCCAGTTGGCGATGCTGGTCATGGCATGGCAGAAGTTTGTTCTGGGGATGGAGGGGCCTTCGGTGTGCGAGAGGATGAGTTGTGTGTTGTCTGCATTGGATATGATGTTAAGTCCATGGGTTCTGATGATGTCTGTGAGGGGTGTCATGTAGGTGTTGAACAGGATGTGTCTGTAGAAGCCTATCATCGCCTGTACAAACTTATCAAAAGACTATCTAAGCGTATTAAGGTCTATAGAAGCCTATCAAAGCCTATAGAAACTTATCAAAACCTATCTAAGTTTATTGAGGCCTGTAGAAGCCTATCAAAGTTTATCAACGCTTATCTATGCCTATTTAAGCCTTTTGAGGCCTGTAGATGCCCATCAAAGCCTATTTAAGCCCAGTGAGCTCTGTAAAAGCCTAAAGTCTATCAGAACTTATCTGAGCCATTGAGGCCTGTGAGAGCCCATCTAAACTTATCAAAGCCTATCTAAACTTATTGTGGCCTGTAGAAGCCCATCAATGCTTATTGGAGCATATCAAAACCTATCAAAACTTATCAAAGCATATCCAAGCCTATTAAAGCTTATAAAAGCCTATCTAGACCTATTGAGGCCTGTAAAAGCCCATCTAGGCCTTTGAGGCCTATGGAAGTTGATTGAAGCTGATCAAAGCCCCTCTAAACCTATTATTGCCTATATAAGCCTATTGAAGTCTATAGAAGCTTATCAAAGCCTAGCTAAGCCTTTTGAGGCCTATAGATCCCTATCAAAGCCTATTGAAGCTTATCTAAGTCCATTGAGACCTACGGACGCCTATTGAAGCCTATCAAAGCTTATCAAAGTGTATCTAAGCCCATCAAAGCTTATGAAAGCATATCTAGACCTATTGAGGCCTGTACAACCCTATCGAGGCCTTTGAGGCCTATAGAAGCCTATCGAAGCCTATTGAAGCTTGTCAAAGTATATCTGAGTCTATTGAGGCATATAGAAGCCTAGTGAAGCTTGTCAAAGTATATCTGAGTCTATTGAGGCACATAGAAGCCTACTGAAGCTTATCAAAGCTTATCTACGCCTATTGAGGCCTGTAAAAGCCTATTATAACCTATCAAAGCTTATCAAATACTATCTAAGCCTATTGTGGCCTATAGAGGCCTAGCAAGGCCTGTCGAAACTTATCAAAGCGCATCAAAGCCTATTGAATCCTATTGAGGCCTATAGAAGCCTATTAAAGCCTATCAAAGTGTTTTAAAGGCAATTGAAACCTATCAAAGTCTGTTGAAGCTTATCAAAGCCTACCTGAGTATATCGAGACCCATGGAAGTCTGTTTAAGCCTACTGAGGCCTATAGAGCTGTATCAAAGTCTATTCAAGCTTCTGTAAGTCTATTGAGGCCTACATAAGCCTATCAAAGCCTATTAAAGCTTATCAAAGCATATCTAGGTCTATTGAGGCCTATAGAAGCCTATCAAAGCCTATCAAAGCTTATCAAAGCATATACAAGCCTATCTATGTCTACTGAGGCCTGCAGTAGCCTATCAAAGTCTACTGAAGAAAATCAAAACCTATTGAGGCCTGTAGAAGCCTATAAAAGCCTATTGAGTCCCATAGAAGCCTGTCAAAGCATGTTGGGCCCTTTAGAAGCCCATTAAAGCCTACTGGGGTGTATAGAAGCCTATCAACTCACATTGGGTCCTTTTAGAAGCCTATCAAAGTGTATTGAGGCCTACATAAACTTTCTCACCCAATCATATCCTCATATCCTAGTCTCAATAACCTTGCAGGCATGTTAATGGGGTCCTTGAAGAGGTGTAAATGGATACTTGTGTCACTCATTGAGTGGTTTCTTCCGCATTCACATCCTAATCTTCTTGAGCATCTGGAGTGTGTGGAAGCTGGAGACGGACAGAGCGTTCACTTGACTGGTCATGGTTAGGGGTTGTTGACACCTATTCCAAGGATCTTTGCATTGGTTGCCGGGAGGGGGTTCGCCTGAGTTTGGCAGCCACCAGGAGAAATCCCAGAGCTTGGTTTCTGTGCTGAAGATCACTACTTCTATCTTGTCTGTGTTGAGCTTGAGACAGCTGGTTTCATCCATCTCGCCATTTGGGTCATGCAGGCAATGGTCTGGGTGTTTGGCGTCTTGTCGTACAGGGAGAGTATGAGTTCGCTCCCTGCCAGAAGGAGCCATAACTTCCCAAGCAGCTTTGGCTGGATTCAGACCAGCAGAATTCTGCATCTCACAAGTAGATGAATCTAGAGAGTCCGGTCATTTCTAAGCGCACATCTATCATCACCAAGTGAGGTGACCTTTAGTATTAACATCTGAGGATTCAGGCTCCTGATCCAAATCAAGTTTTTAAAAATGTCTTCTTCTTAAGCCACAGAGCCCTTGAGATGATGAGTGGTCTGAGCAGAATTATCAGACATATGATATTGTTTTTAAGATACTGGATTAAGAACCTTTCCCTCACAGTATCATGAGGCACACGCATCCAGCCGGACAGACTACTTGCCTTGGCTCTTGTTTAGAATCGTTGAACATTTTGCACTGTTGGCTGCCGTCAGGACAGGAGTCTGGACAGACCCGGGTCTGGAGCTTCTTCAGCCTCTCAACACAACAGCAACAGAGGATGAAGGCTACGTGACAGGTGGACAAGTAACGGAGTCACCCTCCATCCAATCAGTATCCAAGGCCGAACACTGGTGTAAGAGGAAGGACAGTGCTTAGCAGTCATCAAGGAAAAGAATAAAAACGTGCACATGGCAGAAAGACTAATATATCTGAGAGGAACAAAGGAAACTAAAATCTGCAGCTGAAGGAATTAATACACTACAGCTAGGGGCAAGTTAACGTAACCCTGCGTGGACAAGACCATCAGGAGAGAAGGATCGCAGAAAGTCTAGGCTGACCGTCGGTTGAAGGTGATTGCCACACCTCCATGCTCTACAGGTCCTCATTGACACCACAGCTCTGGGTTTGTACTTATGTTAACTGTGATGTGTTGAGCTGGAGCCGAAAACTTCCAAGTTCATGCCATTACATTATTCGTGGAGCTCGGCCCATAGGGTGAGGACCTTGAAGCTAACGTTCCTGAAGGGATGGAACCCCTCGTTAGTTTAATAAGCTTTCTGCCCAGCAAGAATGAAATTGAATGATCTCGAAAATAGATCTTGGTGCAGTAATCTAAAATATTTGGGGTTTCAGGATGTGTTGAAGGAGTTGGAAAGGATGTGTGAACATTTTCAGACAATCCGCTTTAGAATAATCCCTTTCTCATTTCTAAAACTGGTGTTTTAATCACTTGATCCAAGGCCCTCAGCAAAAGAACCCTAAAGGTAAAGGCTTGTTTCAATCATGTTAATAAATATTGTTGTTCAGGATGTAACCAAACAACCTTCCATCTGACAGTTTTTCTAATGTCTCCAGACCTGAAATAGTTGCAACATAACTGAGGCATTCCTTAACATTTCTAGATTCTGTGTCTGTATCCGTGATTGCAGGCACTGCTTGCCACTATCTGTGAATGCAGACACTACTTGCCAGTATTCATAAACACAAATACTGCTAGCCAGAATCCATGAATGCAGACACTGCTTGCCACTATCTGTGAATGCATACACTACTTGTCACTAGGTGGAGAGGTGTTGTGCAGCTGCCAGGGCAGCTGACTTTGGAGCCCAGGGTTCACGGTTCTATCCCCGGTTGTGGCGAAAGCTCAGCTCAGCACCATGGGACTCTGGGCAATAGCTCACTTAATTTCCACGATGGCCCCCAGCGCCTTGAGACCTGTAAGGGTGAGTAGTTCGCGCTTTACAAATACAGATTTTACTATCTGTGAATGCATACGCTGCTAGCCAGTATAAGTGAATGCATACATTGCCGGCTAGTATCCATGAATGCATACACTGCTAGCCAGTACAAGAGAATGCATACACTGCTAGCCAGTATAAGTAAATGCATACACTGCTAGCCAGTATAAGTGAATGCACACACTGCTAGCCAGTACAAGAGAATGCATACACTGCTAGCCAGTACAAGAGAATGCATACACTGCTAGCCAGTATAAGTGAATGCATACACTGCTAGCCAGAATAAGTAAATGCATACACTGCTAGCCAGTATAAGTGAATGCAGACACTGCTCACCAGTAGACTTGCACAAGCTCTAGCAAACGCAATAATTCAATAAATTAAAAAACTCTATTGTCAGTACAGTGAAAAAATGAAACCATCTCTTTTTTCGTGATTCTCGGATTTCTCCTTTGTTCATTTTCTGCCCATTGGCCTCTTCTCTTGTTTCTATAGCCAGCCAACATGTGTTTCGTCAGTGAGGGAATACCTCAGGACTTCTTCAGGGCTACAAAACAATAATATTATTTTCCCAATCACGATATGTTCACCTAATGTTTTTTTTTCAAATCCTTTCTATACAGTTTGTATTTGATTAGAAAAAAAACATTAATTGCCAATCTGAGATTCACTGGACTCTGCACAGTGGACTTCATGTTATTGCATTATATAGCGAGCCCGCGTCCTATACCCCCCTTCGAGGCACGGGTTGTCTGCCCCGTCACACATGTACCCATACATTGAATGTACACAGTGTTCTGCAGCTTCTCCTATAAGATGATCTGGGCTATAATGTCTGCATCCCCACCTGCCTTACCTGGGGGCTCACACCTCACAACGCACCCCCCTTCCGATCACAGACAGAGGTATCTTTCTTGTTAAGCGCTTGGCCGCCCATCAACATGTATTAAATACAAGGTATGAAAAACACAGGGAGTCACCACACTGAGCTGATCATAAAGTCATAAACACAACTAAAATGCACTCAGACGCAGCACCTGACCTATTGACCTGATGTGTTGGGGGTGAGGGGGGTCATAAAAGCATTTAAGATTACAGGATGTAGTTCTACAGAAGGGCTCTTTATGGCCTCTTTATGTGGCACAAAACATCCAACTCCCTACTAGTAAAAGTGCAAAGAGAGCCCAGTCCTTTCTATTTGCCCTCATTGTATGTAAATATTCCTGTTTTGTTTCTTTTCAGGACCAAGGCACACACGCTTGTGAGGCTGTGTAAAGGTGCACTGTGCTCATACTACACAAGGCATTTGTGCATCGGTCACGAAGGGCCCGATTCGCAGAACTAACTTAAGACAAAATCCTAAACTTACTACCATTTTGGTATTCACAGAAGGCATTTAGGAGTCCTAAAGTTAGAAGTCCTAACTTTACTACTCCTAAACTGAGAAAATTCCTAACTTTAAGACTTTCGGTATTCACAGGAGGCATTTAGGAGTCCTAAAGTTAGGAGTCCTAACTTTACTACTCCTAAACTGAGAAAAATCCTAACTTTAAGACTTTCGGTATTCACAGAAGGCATTTAGGAGTCCTAAAGTTAGGACTCCTAACTTCTGTGAATACCGAAATGAGAAAGTGCCTTTTGTGAATACCAAAATGGTAGTAAGTTTAGGATTTTGTCTTAAGTTAGTTCTGTGAATCGGGCCCTTTGGTCTCATGCCAAGGGCTCCAGTCTGCTGAATGCCCGTTTCCCAACCTCTAAACGTTCTGTTACCCAAAGGCTGCCCCTCCCTCGCCCGGTTTTGATTTCTTCTATAAAAGATTCATCCGTCCTCGCCCAGCCCTAAAATCAAGTCTGAACTGGCCTGCTAGAGCAAACATGCCGGGTAGACACATCTTATCTCGGTATTGTTCTACTGGGCTTTCATTTCCTGTCCTTGAGGGATTAGAAACATAATCCAATGAATCATTACAAGAGCCTTTAATGCTGCCAGCCCCCAGCAGCAATGTACAAAAGAGCAGATAGCGCCAATTAAACATTCATTCATAGATGCCAGCCCCAGACAGGTGCAGGACCCTTTATTCACAGATGCTAGCCCCAGACAGGCACAGGGCCCTTCATTCACAGATGCTAGCCCCAGACAGGCACAGGGCCCTCCATTCACAGGTGCTAGCCCCAGACAGGCACAGGACCCTTCATTCACAGATGCTAGCCCCAGACAGGCACAGGGCCCTTCATTCACAGATGCTAGCCCCAGACAGGCACAGGGCCCTTCATTCACAGGTGCTAGCCCCAGACAGGCACAGGACCCTTCATTCACAGATGCTAGCCCCAGACAGGCACAGGGCCCTTCATTCACAGATGCTAGCCCCAGACAGGCACAAGGTCCTTCATTCATAGATGCAAGCCCCAGACAGGCAAAGGGCCCTTTATTCATAGATGCAAGCCCCAGACAGGCACAGGGTTCTTCATTCATAGATGCAAGCCCCAGACAGGCTCAGGATCTTTTATTCATAGATGCAAGCCCCAGACAGGCACATGGCCCTTTATTCATAGCAGCCATCCCCAGACAGACACAGGGCCCTTCATCCATAGACACAATCCCTAGTCAAGCACAGGGTCTTTCATTCATAGATGCAAGCCCCAGACAGGCACAGGCCCTTTATTCATAGATGCAAGCCCCAGACAGACACAGGACCCTTTATTCATAGCAGCCATCCCAGACATGTACAGGGCCCTTCATTCACAGATGCAAGCCCCAGACAGGCACAGGGCACTTCATTCATAGCAATCAGCCCCAGACAGAAACAGGGCGCTTTATTCACAGATGCAATCCCCAGACAGACACAGGGCCCTTCATTCACAGATACAAGTCCCAGACAAGGGATAGGCCCATTATTCACAGAGGCAAGCCGCAGACAGGCACAGGGCCCTTTATTCATAGACACAATCCCTAGACAGGCAGAGGGCCTTTCATTCATAGATGCAAGCCCCAGACAGGCTCAGGGCCCTTTATTCATAGACACAATCCCTAGACAAGCACAGGGCCTTTAATTCATAGATTCAAGCCCCAGACAGGCGCAGGGCCCTTCATTCACAGATGCAAAACCCCGACAGGCGCAGGGCCCTTCATTCACAGATGCAAACCCCAGACAGGGACAGGCCCTTTATTCACAAATGCAAGCCCCAGACAGGGACAGGATCCTGTATTCACAGAGGCAAGCCCCAGACAGGCGCAGGGCCCTTTATTCATAGTTGCAAGCCCCAGACAGGCACAGGGCCCTTTTTTCACAGATGCAAGCCCCAGACAGGCTCAGGACCCTTTATTCATAGATACAAGCCCCAGACAGGCACAGGGTCCTTCATTCATAGATGCAAGCCCCAGACAGGCACAGGGCCCTTCATTCACAGATGCAAGCCCCAGACAGGGGTGTGCAATTACTGATAGCGCAAGTAAATTTCATCCTCAACCACCTGGCAGGAAAACCAGATGTAAACGCCACCTCTCGGCTCAGCACCGCAGTGGGTGCAATGAGACAGAGTTCAGCAGCACAGACCATGCAGAAGTCAATGGCAAGGGCCCTGAAGGTTCCTTGTGTGGTTACATTGACACTATGCATATTGTGAGCACCCTGTATGTGCTTGTGGGTCGGTGCTGCTGATGTGTCCGTCAGACAGATGGAGGTTGGGGTTACCAGACCATTAAATTCACATCTCACTGAGGCCATTAATGAAGTTCATTACTGCCTGGGCCACTGATATTTTTATTACTGCCTGGGCCACTGATGTTTATTACTGCCTGGGCCACTGATGTTCATAATTGTCCAGGCCACTGATGTTCAACTCTGCCTGGATCACTGATGCTCATTATTGTCTAGGCCACTGATGTTCATTATTGCCTGGGCCACTGATGCTCATTACTGTCTTGGCTACTGAAGTTTATTACTGCTTGGGCCACTGATGTTTATTATTGTCTGGGCCACTGATGTTTATTACTGCCTGGACCACTGATGTTTATTACTGCCTGGGCCACTGACACTTATTATTGTCTGGGCCACTGATGTTTATTACTAGCTGGGCCACTGATGTTCATTACTGCCTGGGCCACTGATGTTCATTACTGTCTGGGCAACTGACGTTTATTACTGCCTGGGCCACTGATCCTCATTATTATCTGGGTCACTACATGTTCATTACTGTTTTATGTTATTCGATGAACATTCATTCTTCGGCCCATTAATGCTCATTACTGCTTGGGGTGATTGAGGTTCTCTATCGTATGGGGTCATTAATGTTTTTAATGCTTAGGGCATTGATGATCATTATATCAAACTTTCAAGTACCTCGCACCTGAATAGTCTATAACTTCCAGAGGAGCAGATGACTGACTCTCCAATCCCTGACTCCACAAAAAGCGAATGAGAACCTTCCGCGTCAGTAAAGAGGGGGAAAGGGGAATGGGACAAAAGAGACTCCACTGCTGTGCCTCTTCCAATGGGAGTTCTGGCAGTTCTTTTATGCATCTATAATACAAATTGACAAAATTAATACACCTCAAACTCTTCCTAACTATACATTTTAATCGATTTTTTATTAAAACTATTTTACTACCTGAACCCCAACAGTGATGTGCCTCTCTGTATATGTGTAGTTCTTGTAGACGTTTATGGTGATCTTATTCTAGCTCCACAATTTTTACTCTCAATTTTCTTGTCTTACAGGTGGCTGATGATGATTTGGTCGGTAAGTATAATATATATATATATATATATATATATATATATATATATATATATATATATATATATATATATATATATTACCTACTGGCGGTCGCCAGTAGGTAGTTATAGTTAGGACCTAGTTTCCATAGGAAATCCTCAACATTCTATTTGGATTAACTTTGGCCCTGGTGGATGAATCTTTGCGAATTTCTCAAAGAAGATGGCTCGGTCCGCTGCGCTCCTTCCCTGAAAGTTTGGGGGGGATTGGTGAAGTGGGGGCTGAGATAAAAGGGGGGTCCCAAAACGTGTTTTCTCCATGTTATTTTCCATAGGACGTTTAGACACGGCTACAGGTCGAACGGCTGAATACATTTATAAGAAATTTGGCAAAACTGTAGAGTCCGGCTCGCAGATTACGCTTTTTTTGGAATGGTGTAAATCTGTTCAGTAGTTGCTGAGAAAATTAAAGTTAAAGTCAATTATATATCTATAAGCGCGTACGGGTGCGCGCACTAGAGCGGCTGCGCGCGAGCGGAATTTTTTTTTTGCTGCGTGACGTCTGTTAACGTTCGATTCGAAGGAAATCAGGAAGTGTTGACCGCCATTTTGTCACTGCGAGTAAATATATTGTCATTTCAAAGCGTTGGAACATGGAAAGGGGAGAAGGTAGAGATTGTTTTGCTGCGTAGGTTGTCTCAGGGTGTGCAGTAAGGACCTTAAACGCGAAAATATATATATATATTTTTTTTTTAAAGTTGCGGGGTGCACGCACCCGGGCGCGCACACCTATTTACAAGAGTGTGAATATGGAGATAAATCAGAAGTTTGAGTGCTTTGATATAAGGTGGCTCTGAAAAGAGCCCTTGTGTTAATTGAGTTTTTTCTGCATTTATAAGTAAGTACCGATGCAGAGTCTGATGTTGCAGAGGAAGATTCTGTTTCCCTCATCCGTGAAATGAACACCATCTGTCCTATAGATGTCTTGCATGTGGTAACGCAAGTTGTTGTGGTAAATAGAACCCATGCTATAATCTCTGAGGAAAGCAGAAACAGATTTATTAACATGTCTCCTTGCTTTCTCAATTTGTGCACAATGTTGATTGGACCAATTCCATTTCTGTCTTTGGCATATATTGGAATGTACCAAGGCAGTTCGAGGAAAAAGTGTCATCAATTGTCGAAAGGTGTCTTTTAGAAGCATTTCAAGACCTACCTCAGTCAATGTGCCAAGCTCGTTCCCACCACAGTGCACAATTATAAGGTCTGGTTCTGGGAGATGCATAAAAGTTTTCACCAGTGGTATTAATTGGTGACATCTTAATCCTCTTTGCCCAATCCACGTTATCTGCACATTTGGTAAATCAAGGTTGGAAATTCGTCTGCTTGCTGCATATTTTCCACTCCAGTGAATATAGTGTGTCCTAAAAGCCAAACCTTCATTTTCAAGGCAGATGCACTCGTACTCCGATGGGTTCTGGAAGTGGAATGGCAGTTAGAAGCTGAAAGTCAGGATAAAAAAATGGATGAAGCTTGGTGTGGTTGAAAAACGAAAAATGATTGGTTGATTCTAATACGTGAAGATTGAAGACTACGTTGCATGTTAATGTTATGTAAAAGAAAAAGTAGTATTGGGTGTGAAAAAAATGACATGTAACAGAGCTGTGGATAGGCAGGTGTTTCTGGAGGGAAAACAGTGTTGTTAGTTTGCTGTAGAACGTTGAGATATGAACTTTTGACCTGTGCCTTCAGCCAGGTGCAGAATGAGGTGTTACCATGGAAACAGCCAGAGATGGCAGTGGGTGATGGGTGACTTTTATGTGACATTGAGAATATTGTGAGGGACAACCAACTGAAATGTAAATTTGAATACAAAATTTTGCGGGAGGAAATATGATTGGCTGAAGAGACATATATGAGTCTGTATTGACTGTATATCTGTGCCATTGAATTTTGGTTGCAGTGATAGCAGCATAATTGAGATTCCGTCAAACGAATATCTATTTTGTGACTGTCACTGTTGTACATCGTACAAAGCATCGGTAAAGGTAAGTCTGTAACTGTTTGTTTTGTCATGTACCGTAAAATATGGTTTACTCACAAACAATGATTGATTTTCCTCATAGTTTGAAACTAAACTGATTTTTAAATTTCAATTATATATCTATAAGCGCGTACGGGTGCGCGCACTAGAGCGGCTGCGCGCGAGCGGAATTTTTTTTTGCTGCGTGACGTCTGTTAACGTTCGATTCGAAGGAAATCAGGAAGTGTTGACCGCCATTTTGTCACTGCGAGTAAATATATTGTCATTTCAAAGCGTTGGAACATGGAAAGGGGAGAAGGTAGAGATTGTTTTGCTGCGTAGGTTGTCTCAGGGTGTGCAGTAAGGACCTTAAACGCGAAAATATATATATATATATTTTTTTTAAAGTTGCGGGGTGCACGCACGCGGGCGCGCACACCTATTTACAAGAGTGTGAAAATTGAGATAAATCAGAAGTTTGAGTGCTTTGATATAAGGTGGCTCTGAAAAGAGCCCTTGTGTTAATTGAGTTTTTTCTGCATTTATAAGTAAGTACCTATGCAGAGTCTGATGTTGCAGAGGAAGATTCTGTTTCCCTCATCCGTGAAATGAACACCATCTGTCCTATAGATGTCTTGCATGTGGTAACGCAAGTTGTTGTGGTAAATAGAACCCATGCTATAATCTCTGAGGAAAGCAGAAACAGATTTATTAACATGTCTCCTTGCTTTCTCAATTTGTGCACAATGTTGATTGGACCAATTCCATTTCTGTCTTTGGCATATATTGGAATGTACCAAGGCAGTTCGAGGAAAAAGTGTCATCAATTGTCGAAAGGTGTCTTTTAGAAGCATTTCAAGACCTACCTCAGTCAATGTGCCAAGCTCGTTCCCACCACAGTGCACAATTATAAGGTCTGGTTCTGGGAGATGCATAAAAGTTTTCACCAGTGGTATTAATTGGTGACATCTTAATCCTCTTTGCCCAATCCACGTTATCTGCACATTTGGTAAATCAAGGTTGGAAATTCGTCTGCTTGCTGCATATTTTCCACTCCAGTGAATATAGTGTGTCCTAAAAGCCAAACCTTCATTTTCAAGGCAGATGCACTCGTACTCCGATGGGTTCTGGAAGTGGAATGGCAGTTAGAAGCTGAAAGTCAGGATAAAAAAATGGATGAAGCTTGGTGTGGTTGAAAAACGAAAAATGATTGGTTGATTCTAATACGTGAAGATTGAAGACTACGTTGCATGTTAATGTTATGTAAAAGAAAAAGTAGTATTGGGTGTGAAAAAAATGACATGTAACAGAGCTGTGGATAGGCAGGTGTTTCTGGAGGGAAAACAGTGTTGTTAGTTTGCTGTAGAACGTTGAGATATGAACTTTTGACCTGTGCCTTCAGCCAGGTGCAGAATGAGGTGTTACCATGGAAACAGCCAGAGATGGCAGTGGGTGATGGGTGACTTTTATGTGACATTGAGAATATTGTGAGGGACAACCAACTGAAATGTAAATTTGAATACAAAATTTTGCGGGAGGAAATATGATTGGCTGAAGAGACATATATGAGTCTGTATTGACTGTATATCTGTGCCATTGAATTTTGGTTGCAGTGATAGCAGCATAATTGAGATTCCGTCAAACGAATATCTATTTTGTGACTGTCACTGTTGTACATCGTACAAAGCATCGGTAAAGGTAAGTCTGTAACTGTTTGTTTTGTCATGTACCGTAAAATATGGTTTACTCACAAACAATGATTGATTTTCCTCATAGTTTGAAACTAAACGGATTTTTAAATTTCAATTATATATCTATAAGCGCGTACGGGTGCGCGCACTAGAGCGGCTGCGCGCGAGCGGATTTTTTTTTTTGCTGCGTGACGTCTGTTAACGTTCGATTCGAAGGAAATCAGGAAGTGTTGACCGCCATTTTGTCACTGCGAGTAAATATATTGTCATTTCAAAGCGTTGGAACATGGAAAGGGGAGAAGGTAGAGATTGTTTTGCTGCGTAGGTTGTCTCAGGGTGTGCAGTAAGGACCTTAAACGCGAAAATATATATATATATTTTTTTTTTAAAGTTGCGGGGTGCACGCACGCGGGCGCGCACACCTATTTACAAGAGTGTGAAAATGGAGATAAATCAGAAGTTTGAGTGCTTTGATATAAGGTGGCTCTGAAAAGAGCCCTTGTGTTAATTGAGTTTTTTCTGCATTTATAAGTAAGTACCGATGCAGAGTCTGATGTTGCAGAGGAAGATTCTGTTTCCCTCATCCGTGAAATGAACACCATCTGTCCTATAGATGTCTTGCATGTGGTAACGCAAGTTGTTGTGGTAAATAGAACCCATGCTATAATCTCTGAGGAAAGCAGAAACAGATTTATTAACATGTCTCCTTGCTTTCTCAATTTGTGCACAATGTTGATTGGACCAATTCCATTTCTGTCTTTGGCATATATTGGAATATACCAAGGCAGTTCGAGGAAAAAGTGTCATCAATTGTCGAAAGGTGTCTTTTAGAAGCAATTCCAGACCTACCTCAGTCAATGTGCCAAGCTCGTTCCCACCACAGTGCACAATTATAAGGTCTGGTTCTGGGAGATGCATAAAAGTTTTCACCAATGGTATTAATTGGTGACATCTTAATCCTCTTTGCCCAATCCACGTTATCTGCACATTTGGTAAATCAAGGTTGGAATTTCGTCTGCTTGCTGCATATTTTCCACTCCAGTGAATATAGCTGTGTCCTAAAAGCCAAACCTTTATTTTCAAGGCAGATGCACTCGTACTCCGATGGGTTCTGGAAGTGGAATGGCAGTTAGAAGCTGAAAGTCAGGATAAAAAAATGGATGATGCTTGGTGTGGTTGAAAAACGAAAAATGATTGGTTGATTCTAATACGTGAAGATTGAAGACTACGTTGCATGTTAATGTTATGTAAAAGAAAAAGTAGTATTGGGTGTGAAAAAAATGACATGTAACAGAGCTGTGGATAGGCAGGTGTTTCTGGAGGGAAAACAGTGTTGTTAGTTTGCTGTAGAACGTTGAGATATGAACTTTTGACCTGTGCCTTCAGCCAGGTGCAGAATGAGGTGTTACCATGGAAACAGCCAGAGATGGCAGTGGGTGATGGGTGACTTTTATGTGACATTGAGAATATTGTGAGGGACAACCAACTGAAATGTAAATTTGAATACAAAATTTTGCGGGAGGAAATATGATTGGCTGAAGAGACATATATGAGTCTGTATTGACTGTATATCTGTGCCATTGAATTTTGGTTGCAGTGATAGCAGCATAATTGAGATTCCGTCAAACGAATATCTATTTTGTGACTGTCACTGTTGTACATCGTACAAAGCATTGGTAAAGGTAAGTCTGTAACTGTTTGTTTTGTCATGTACCGTAAAATATGGTTTACTCACAAACAATGATTGATTTTCCTCATAGTTTGAAACTAAACTGATTTTTGGCTGTCATAATGTGTTGTATTTCTAAAACTATTTTTAATTTAAATGTGATATATGAAGTATAAAATAGGTTTAATATAAAGAGTAATTATTTGTGTGATTTTGAAGCCTTTATATATAATGAGAGAAGTTGTTTATGAAGTGAAAAAATGATATTAGCAGAGAGACAGATAATGCAGATAGAGAGAGAAATGGTATATTACATGTGATATCGTCTTCAAAAAGTGGTAATGCTTAATGAATTCTTAAACTTTCTGACAGACGACAAAATTACATTGTAGTTTGTGGCCGCGGCTTGTACTGGTGGGGTGAGAGGGGGAGGTGGTCGAGTAAAATAAAATGAAAAGTTCTGACCATGAGGTTGTACACAGATTTGTGCAGTAAATGTGTTCGTAAATTGAGGTACCAAACGGAGTATAAAAATATCTCTCTCACTCCTGCTGTTTGACTGCATCTTTATCTCGCTTCTGTTTTCCGTCTCCGTTGCCCTGTGTTATCTTATTGTGTGTGTGTCTGTCTGTGTCTGCCTTCAGTCCGGGCTGAGGAACTTTGCTGTGGAGGCACACACAGATAGTCGCATCAAAGTAGTTGGAACGTTTTCAAAAAACTATTTATATAATTGAAATGCTTTTTTGAAGCGCTAGTGAATGTTTTCTTTCAGAATTACCGCTCGGTTGTTTCCATAGAGCAGAGGGTATGTTGTATTTCACTACTTAGTGCCTCTGCATCTGCACTCTGTTCTCTGGTGGCTGGCGGAGAAGTGTTTGTTATTGTGGAGATTAAAGCGTGATAAGGAGTGAAATACGACATAGCGTCTGGTCTGTAGAAGCGTGGGAGCAGTGATTAACACTGAGTGAAGCGGAACTGCGGCGGTGCTTGAGAAGAGTAATACATTATTTTTTTACAGAGGTACAACTGTCTGCATGGTGCGCGACCTACTAAGAAAGGGTTCATGGGCTGTTATAGGCCTGCGGGTTCTAGTATGAGTAAATCAGGTCGACAAAAGAAAATATTAAGATAGTACAGCTGAAGTTACGTGGAACACATGAATACTGTTTCAGTATACAATCATTTTAGTTGAGATTATGGATTAAAAGAGAGAACGTGTATATTTGAAATGTTTATTCAGAAATGCACTGTTTTCAAGGCAAGTTTCTAATGTAATACGAGTAGAGACATTGCAAAAAACAAAGTAATCGGTATAGTCAGTAGTACATAGAATACAAACGGTATAGTTGATGAAAAATGAATATGGTTTTGCAAAATTAATTATACACTCTTATGAGGAAGTATATTATATTTTAATAAATGGAAGAAGGTCTCTGGCCTTTCAGTTTAGGAACGATATATAAAAATGCTAGTGGTTAGACATTATGTCTTTATCAATCAGCTCTCTGCATGCGAAGCACTATCACGTTTCTGTTATGCTATTGTGTAAGGGAAAAAAAAACGCGCCAAAACCGACAAAATGGCGAGAGGTGCATGTATGAAAGCCCTGTAAAACTAACACAGTGAAATTTAGAAGATTTCACTGAGTCAGCTTTATAGCATTGCTGAATCAAATCCTTACGCCTGTTTGAAACAGGCATAAGGAGTGATGCACCATGCAATGTGTGGCTTGCTCCTGTGCATTGCAGTAGACATGTTGCACTTGCGACGTGATTCCTGCAATGCGCCGCTTTTGCGGCACAGATGCGTGACGTATCTGTGCTGTTTTTGCTAATTGGTGCTCCACATTGTAAATGCGGCACATCATGGGTGGCAGAGCAGTGGTGCACATTAACTGGTGCATCTCTGGGGATGCGCCAGTTAACATAAATCTGCCTCTTTACATTTAAGTATGAGCAGGGGACACAGAGTCGGTGAGGCTTATCCAAGGTTAAGAAGAGATGAGTCCTGTTCACTGAAAACTTGGACATAGGCCTCACCTCCTCAGCATCACTGGACATGGCTAAATAATAGCTGCAAAATGTTACTCTTGTTAAACAATTTTACTATTATAGTCTCTGAGATTTGTCTCTTACTCTGCAACATCTCATTGTTGTTCTCTTTCTTTAAAGATAACGACATCAACCATGAGTGATAATGAGCAATCCGTTGATGTCGATCTTATCGTTGAACTTGTCATTGAAACGTCAGTGGAAGTAGATCCCTTAGATGATTTAAATCCTGAGGATGATGAAGAACATGATGAGGATGCCGATTTGTCAGATTTGTATGACATAGGGTGGGAAGCTGACCTGCTTGAGCCTATGGAACTATAAACATTTATTTTTAAAATTTACTGGAAATAAAAAGTAAAAATGTAAACCGTTTCATTTAAAATTTTTGACAATGATGAGAGTAAAAAAAGGTTAACCTGATGTTTTAAAGTTATTCACAGGCTTCTTTAGAGGAAGTATTCTATATGATTGTAGCGTGGGTGTTTGACTTTTTTATAGGTAATAGAATGCATTTTGTATGCTGTAGCAGGAGGGGTACTACATACTTGAATATTCTTCAGTGCTTATTTTCATTTCGTAAGTGGTATTGAGACCGACACAGAACTTCAATGGATCGTAGGGGCTGTTCTTGTGCATCTGGAGGACTGCCAAGCCGTTGCAGCAGTGGGAGTGAGGCCTCTCACAGGGGCGTAGCGCAGCTCCTTTTGATGTTCACAATTGTAGATAACAGGGTAGAGATGTCTGTGGAATTTATAGATGGTTAGTCACACTAGAGTGTGGGCGGCGCCCCTAGCACTTCATTACGGCACACAGGGGAGCCGCGTTGCACAGTTTGAGAATCAGAGACTTAGGAGATAAACCTTCATAATAGGAAGGCTTCTAAGTGATAAAAATCGCCGGTGCTCGGCGTTAAAAATATTACTGCTATCGGTGGAATTTTCCACGGTGTTAGTGCTTCTACAGCAATGGGAACACATATCTGATAGAAAATCCTGTAACAATCTCAGTATTTCACATTATCGCGTGAAAAGAAAGTCTTCTGGCTTCGTCATTACGAGCACTAGAAAACAAGACATTCTGGGCAATACCACCCTTGACGCAGCCCTTTATGCTACAAGATGATGTCTTCCATTCAGAAAATATTGTTGGCAGCATTTTGAAAGGAAAGATAAATGGCCGTTCTCCTAGTGAGTCTCATATTGTTACATTTATGAAGAAAAAGCCTGAAGAATGTACAAACTGAAAACCAGTTTTTGTCTGCATAGCATCAGCAGCAACACTTGAGTCAGCTTTGTGTGAAGCCGCCATCTTGAGCCAATCAATACCGTCCCCCTGCACACATTCAGGGACCAGGCCGCATATCTCAGGCCACACCAGGGCAACAAGACTGAGATCAATCTGTATCAATTTGCTCATACTGATCCATAACGCCCCGGCCTCTCCATGTCGTAGGCCGCAAGAGTGGGCGAAACTCAGCTGGCCGAGCGAGACTTGGGGAGGGCGCAGGAGCCAAGCGACCTTTGTCAGTCCGCGCCACCACACCACACCGCCCCTCATGGGCCTCCGTCTAGCGGCTCATGGGGGCACCGCAGGCAGCGGTTCTTCAGATCAGTGGCTCTCACCGGCAAGGCTCCCCTCCGTCAGCAGCGATCGTTGGCGCTGTGGTTGCGGCCGAAGGTCCCGCCTAGTCAACGCCTCGGCCTCTCCATGTCGTAGGCCGCAAGAGTGATCGGAACTCAGCTGGCCAAGCGAGACTTGGGGACGGGGTAGGAGATAAGCGGCCCCTCCCAGTCCGCGCCACCACACCGCCCCTCGGGGGCCTTCATTAAGCGGTTCTGTGAGGCACCGCAGGCAGCTGTTCTTCAGATCACAACAGAGTCTCATGCTCGATCGATTGAGCTGGCCGAATCAGGCAACATGAAGGTGGGGAGGGGGGGCACCTCTTGCTCAACCACCACCTGAGGAGGTGTGGTTTAGTTCTAAACCAATGAAAAGTGTTACTTTTAGGTCACATGACCTAGCCTTACATCATTAGGAAACCAAAAGTGAAATGAACCAATGAAAAGTTTTATTAACAAGTCACATGACCTGTTATGCTTACGTTACGCGCTTCGCGCCGCGCCCCGGATCGCTTCCGGGAAGCTGCGCTTCACGCACCGGATGCGCTAACGCGGCGCGTCATATGACGCATTACGCGACAACGCGATACTACAATGTTTCTGGATGTTTCAGACTGAAGCTGGCGTCAGCATGAGAGCACCCCGTGGCTACGTCGTGGCCATTCTGCGAGCAATCATGGCAGAAGCTGCCCACCGGAAGTCTGCGGGAGTCGGGGGCCCCGGTGACTCTTGTAGTATCTTCAAGGCTGAGGGGACGCTTTTGGGAATGGGGCCCATGCCGTAGCAGTCAAGCGTCCGAGTTCCAGGGTTGTCCAGAGCCATCCTTGCAGGCCAGACCCAAGTCTGTGGAGCCGACCGCCATTTCCTGAGCTCCGTGGCAGCCGCCTGTCGCTGTACCGGAAGAGTGGGTGCAATTCAGCCGGATGGCGGGTGAGACGCTGTAATAGCAAGAGCAGGCGTAATTCAGCTGGCCGAGCGAGGCACTGTGCCGCAGGAGCGGGCGCAACTCATCTTGTCGAGTGAAGCGCTGGGGTGCAGCTGAGAAACCTCCACTTGGGGAGGTGGGGGAGGCTCGTTCGCGCCGCCTCTCCCTTCCAGTGCACCCCACGCCGTCTCCTGGCGCAGGTATATGTGATGGTTGGACCAGGGCACCGCAGGACGTGTCTTCAGGTCAAACGGATTGTGGGACAAGGTCCAGAATGGAAGAGTCACCAAAAGGCTAAAAGTTCCGCCGGACCCTGGGAGCCGGCCGCCTATGTCGTGTGAAGTGCTGGGGTGCAGCTGAGAAACCTCCACCTGGGGAGGTGGGGGAGGCTCGTTCGCGCCGCCTCTCCCTTCCAGTGCACCCCACGCCGTCTCCTGGCGCAGGTATATGTGATGGTTGGACCAGGGCACCGCAGGACGTGTCTTTAGGGGTGTAGCTGAGAAACCTCCACCTGGGCGGGTGGGAGAGGCTCGTTCGCGCCGCCTCTCCCTTCCAGTGCACCCCACGCCGTCTCCTGGCGCAGGTATATGTGATGGTTGGACCAGGGCACCGCAGGACGTGTCTTTAGGGGTGCAGCTGAGAAACCTCCACCTGGGGAGGTGGGGGAGGCTCGTTCGCGCCGCCTCTCCCTTCCAGTGCACCCCACGCCGTCTCCTGGCGCAGGTATATGTGATGGTTGGACCAGGGCACCGCAGGACGTGTCTTTAGGTGAAACCCTGAACTATGGCACCCAACATCCAGGACTTATGACATTTATGGAAGGCAGTGACATCGAAGAATCTCAGGGAACAAGCATATGCAGAGTCTTTCCCGGGGTATTTGCACAACGGTCCTCCACCCCTAGGCTGCCAGCTATGCTACCTTGACAGGAACAGTGTCATGCATTTGGATCAATGTTGCAGCAGGCTGCCATGTAAATAGTTATTTAATAAAACGTTTTACCCTGTTACTTTTCTGGTGTGTTGTATTTATTTATAATATTTGTACAGGGTTTGTCGTTATTTTGGGCGGGGTGGGCGGCGGAGCCGAGCTATCTTGCAGCCATCATGGCGTCGAGCTCGGTTTCTCTCACTAGTTTCATATTTCTCATGAGGGGTTGTTCCTAATGTTTCTATTTTAGCGAGGTGAAAAAGAGATCCTATCAGTGGCCTACTAATTTTGCTCGATTCCTTTTGTTTTTTCTAACGATTTTTAAGTTAAAGTTTGCTAGCACGATACAGTGGCTAGTCCGCATTTTATATATGTCTTTTTTATTAGGGGTCTCCTCCGGTGGAGTCGGACGATCTACCTCTAATAACCGGTAAGTGTTCCTCTGAAGGAATGCGTCTTGAAAGTGGCTGACTGTAATGTATGATATTTCCCTCAGTGACTTTCAGGCCCATGCTGTTTCAAAACTGTGCATGTGCTTGAAGCAGCCGTAGGTATTGACGTAGCATTGTGAATATAGTGCATTGGTGAGCCTTGCTGGAGCTGCATCACAGTTGCGATGCAACTCTAGCAATGTATTAGTTTTTGAGCACAGATGTGTTACGCATGTATGGTGTTTTTGTACCATGGTGCGCCACATTTCAAATGTGGCACACCATGGGTAACGGAGCACTAGCATACTGTGGTGCACATTAACTGGTGCATATCTGGGTATGAAGTAGTTAACATGAATCTGCCCCATAGGTTACAAATCCACGTTTAGTAGACTGTTTGGCCTTTGTAGTTTTATGTTTTTTCTGTTATTCTATGTAGGTATGTAATATTGCAAGATTTTTGTCACGAAAAAGAAGCCATGAGTATTGGGTTTGTGAAAGATTGCAAGATTTTTAAAATTAAAAAGGAAAAATCATGGCATTGTTTAATATAGTATTGTAAATACTTATCTTTAACAATGATGACAGAGTAAAAAAAGGTTAACCTGATGTTCGAAAGTTATTCACAGGCTTCTTTAGAGGAAGTATTCTATATGATTGTAGCGTGGGTGTTTCACTTTTTTATAGGTAATAGAATGCATTCTGCAAGCATGTAGTACTCCTCCTGCTATAGCATAAATATTCTTCAGTGCTTATTTTCATTTCGTAAGAGGTATTGAGACCGACACAGAACTTCAATGGATCGGAGGGGCTGTTCCTGTGCATCTGGAGGACTGCCAAGCTGTTGCAGCAGTGGGAGTGAGGCCTCTTACAGGGGCGTAGCGCAGCTCCTTTTGATGTTCACAATTGCAGATAACAGGGTAGAGATGTGAGAGAAGTGGGTGGAGTGCTTCGTGTAAATTGCAGAATAGAAACTATTAAGAACCAATTGGAAGTGTTGTTGTGAAGTCACATGACTTCACATGCGCGTCTCAGGACGTGTACGCGGTGATAGTATCTGGTCACGTACGCCATTTGGAAGTAGCGGTCTAATTCAGCGAAGTTTCAAAACGTGAAAAGGAGTAAATCCAAATATATCCGGATTTAATATATCTTCTGAGCTGGAATCAAGCATACAATTGTTAAAGTATAAAACCTTTTATATATTTTTTTAAAATACCAAGGTGTGTACATTCGGTCACACACGAAAGTTTAAAAAGACATTCGGCTCCATTTAATGAAAATTTTCATAATAATAATAAAGAAGCCTAGGTTTACTGTCTTTGACGTAGTATAAGTTCTTTGATGGGTCTATGAAGAAATTTAATAAGTTGCAATCGCGAAGTTTTCCCGAAATATATAGGCGGGTGCGCGCACACGGTCGCGCACGAACGAAAGCCAAAAAAGGGGAGATAAACCCCCTTTATAATATGCTCCTGTAGCTGTTTTTGGTACAATGAGTTAGTTCTGAAAAGAACTTTTTTTTTTTTTAAAAGTGTTAAGTTGTTTGATTTTGGACCAGGGCACCGCAGGACGTGTCTTTAGGTCAAATCCTCAAGTATGGCACCGAACATCCAGGACTTATGCCATTTGTGGAAGGCAGTGACATCTAAGAATCTCAGGGACCACCTTTGATGGTAATAGCGTGGCCAGGGCTCTTGTCGATGCCTGTGCAAATTCCACAGGGTGCACTTGTTTGACATGCCGCACCATGGTATGTATGGAAAAGGAATATTTTTTTCTTGGATTTCCTCTTGAGAGAACCAAATTGCATATCGTGCAGGTAACTTTTGACGCATTCACTTTCTTTTGTTCTTCAGGATAAGTGAAAAATTGCCAAATAAAAGATTCCTTTTTTCTTTTTAAAGGTAGTCGCTCATTTCCTTCAGATTCGGAAGATGAATGCGGGGCGGCAGCCATTTCAGCAAAGTCTTCCGAAGGGTGTTGAACGTTGTTCTCTTTTGAGAGTAGAAAAGATAGTGAGGGAAGTGGGTGGAGTCCTCCGTGTAAATTGCAGAATAGAAACTACTCAGAACCAATTGGAAGTGTTGTTTTCGAGTCACATGACTTCACATGCGCGTCTCGGGACGTGTAGGCGGTGACAGTATCTGGTCACGTACGCCATTTGGAAGTAGCGGTCTAATTCAGCTAAGTTTCAAAACGTGTAAAGGAGTAAATCCAAACACATCCGGATTTAATATATCTTCTGTGCTCGATTCAAGCATACAATTGTTAAAGTATAAAACCTTTTATATTTTTTTTAAAAATAGCAAGGTGTGTACATTCGGTCACGCACGAAAGTTTAAAAAGACATTCGGCTCCATTTAATGTAAATTTTCATAATAATAAAAAAGAAGCCTAGGTTTAGTGTCTTTGACGTAGTATAAGTTCTTTGATGGGTCTATGAAGAAATTTAATAAGTTGCATTTGCAAAGTTTTCACGAAATATATAGGCGGGTGCGCGCACACGGTCGCGCACAAACGAAAGCCAAAAAAGCGGAGATAAACTCCCTTTATAATATGCTCCTGGAGCTGTTTTTGGTACAATGAGTTAGTTCTGAAAAGAACTTTTTTTTTTTTTAAAACAAGTGTTATGTTGTTTGATTTTGGACCAGGGCACCGCAGGACGTGTCTTTAGGTCAAACCCTCAAGTATGGCATCGAACATCCAGGACTTATGCCATTTGTGGAAGGCAGTGACATCTAAGAATCTCAGGGACCACCTCTGATGGTAATAGCGTGGCCAGGGCTCTTGTCGATGCCTGTGCAAATTCCACAGGGTGCACTTGTTTGACATGCCGCACCATGGTATGTATGGAAAAGGAATATTTTTTTCTTGGATTTCCTCTTGAGAGAACCGAATTGCATATCGTGCAGGTAACTTTTGACGCATTCACTTTCTTTTGTTCTTCGGGATAAGTGAAAAATTGCCAAATAAAAGATTCCTTTTTTCTTTTTAAAGGTAGTCGCTCTTTTCCTTCAGATTCGGAAGATGAATGCGGGGCGGCAGCCATTTCAGCAAAGTCTTCCGAAGGGTGTTGAACGTCGTTCTCTTTTGAGAGTTGAAAAGATAGTGAGAGGAGTGGGTGGAGTCCTCCGTGTAAATTGCAGAATAGAAACTACTAAGAACCAATTGGAACTGTTGTTTTCGAGTCACATGACTTCACATGCGCGTCTCGGGACGTGTAGGCGGTGACAGTATCTGGTCACGTACGCCATTTGGAAGTAGCGGTCTAATTCAGCTAAGTTTCAAAACGTGTAAAGGAGTAAATCCAAACACATCCGGATTTAATATATCTTCTGAGCTCGATTCAAGCATACAATTGTTAAAGTATAAAACCTTTTATATTTTTTTTAAAAATAGCAAGGTGTGTACATTCGGTCACGCACAAAAGTTTAAAAAGACATTCGGCTCCATTTAATGTAAATTTTCATAATAATAAAAAAGAAGCCTAGGTTTAGTGTCTTTGACGTCGTATAAGTTCTTTGATGGGTCTATGAAGAAATTTAATAAGTTCAGATTGCAAAGTTTTCACGAAATATATAGGCGGGTGCGCGCAGTCGGTCGCGCACGAAAGCCTGCAAATGTGCTATCCATTTTATTGAGAACTGTTGCCGAGAGTGCGCACACCGGGTCGTGCACGAAAGTTTAGAAAGGCTATTTTTATTTACAGGCAAATTTTAATGCGTTGAAAAAAAGGCAAGGTACAGACTTTCTAATTCTGTATCGCTTTACAAGGAGTCTCTATGCAACTTGAACAGTGAAGAAAACGGCTTGTTTCTGAAAAAAATATTGCCAGAACTTTATTGACAAAAGTATAGGTTGTATACATGAGATATTTCTAAATTAGCATTTTAAAAACCTATGAAATTCACTGAAAAAACCATAGGTTTTACACACGTTATAGTTAGGAAGTAGCATTTACAAAACCTATGAAATTCACTGAAAAAACCATAGGTTTGACACCAGTTATAGTTAGCTGGAAATTTTACTGATATAAAACCAATGAAATTCCACGTTATAGTTAGTTGGACTCACTATAACTTGCGCGTGTAATGCACTGCTGATGACGTCACATATTACATCACTCATGACATCACTGATGACACCATCCTTGTGACACAGTGACAGACCTCCTTTCACTGTAATCTAACCCTTGAAACGCATATTCAAAAATAGAAACTAAAATGTTCAAAAAAATGGAGATACCCATACCAGTTACAACAACCAATTCAATAATTCCACCATGTATATACACATGCACTAATTCACCAACAGTTCTATATAGTCACTCATACATATATTCACTAATCATATGTAGTGATACACCTACACATCCTGTTACACACCGACAGTCATCCAAAAGTTATTCACACACATACTCACACATGCAAATAAACTATTGAACATACATTTATTTGCATAAACAAATATACACACACTACCACTTTACTTCTAAGGAAACTTACACATACTTACTCTCTTAAAAAATCACTTCTAGAAACACATACTAATTTAAACAGGAACTTTTAGAATCCCTCACTCTCACATATAGTCACTTATATACATCAATATTCACATATACTACATTAAAACATATGTAGTTACTGATAAAGACACTAATAAGACAGTCATTCACTCACTAACACAGACATATGCACACGAATCCACCCATACAGTCCTGCACATATGCTGTCTTCAAAACACATACAAACAGAGACTCAGTCATTCTTGCATCTATGTACTAAGTAATACTCCCACCAAAGCATGGAAACACTCATACTGATACTAAGAAAAACATATAATCACCTATATACATACACATGTACCTACTCATCAACCCATGCAGCCACTTATACACAAAGTGAAACACTAATACATGTATTTAAATATTTAAGCATTACTCACTAATATATGTATTCACTAAGATATTCAATAATATATACATATATAACACATATTTATTTTTCAGAAAGATACACATTCACTGGATGGTGTCATCAGTGATGTCATGAGTGATGTAATATGTGACGTCATCAGCAGTGCATTACACGCGCAAGTTATAGTGAGTCCAACTAACTATAACGTGGAATTTCATTGGTTTTATATCAGTAAAATTTCCAGCTAACTATAACTGGTGTCAAACCTATGGTTTTTTCAGTGAATATATATATATATATATATATATATATATATATATATATATATATATATATATATATTCACTGAAAAAACCATAGGTTATAGACCATATATAGTTAGGAATTAGCATTTAAAAAACCTTATTTTACTCACACAAAACCATTGAAATTCCATATATAGTTAGTTGCACTAACTATATATCGCGCACCCGCAATCCACTGCTGATGATGTCACATATTACATCATTCATGACATGGTCAGTGACATCACTGATGACATCACTGATAACAACATCCAGTGATTTTTTGTTTCTATAAAGTTTAAATATGTCTTACATATTGAAGAATGAGTGGATGTGTAAGTGTCTGGACGAAGGATTTAGTAGGTGCATGACTGACTGTATGAGTGAGTGATTAAATGTGTCTCACTGAGTGCATGGGTTAGTGACTAAACTGTCTTAATTTGTGCATCATTATGTCTGTTGTTCTGTAAACTGCTGCATGTGTTGATCAGTAGCTATATGAGTAACTATATGGGTTATTGATTGATTGCCCAAGTATTTGTATGGGAGACTGAGTGTGTGTGTGGCTAGCTGGGAGGTGTGTGACTCTGTGCAGATCAATCTGTACTTGTATCAATGATTGTATAAGAAGGTAAGTATGTGTTAGTATATGTTTGAAAATGTAAGGTGCTCTATGTTTAACTGTATAGACAAGAAAATGGAAGTCTCATTGATTCTTTACAGGACTGACTAGGTGTGTGAGTAACTCCATGGATGAGTGGCAGACTGTGAGTGTCTGTATAGGTGTATGAGTGCATATGATAGTGTTGTAAAGATGAGTGATTGTATGTATGAATGATTGTATGGGTGAATGAGTGAAGGTGTGTGTAGACGTAGCAATCAGTGAGTGCGTATGTAGTAACCAGTATTGGTGTGTCAATGGTTTCAAAAATTATACTCTTTTTAACACTGGGTGAAACAGAGGTTATATTAAAATGTGAGGAGATGCATTGTATTGTCACATGAATGATATCATCAGTGATGTGGTCATTGATGTCAAATGAGATGTCATCAGTGATGTCATCAGTGATGTCATTTGAGATGTCTTTAGTGATGTCACTGACCATGTCATGAATGATGTAATATGTGACATCATCAGCAGTGGATTGCGGGTGCGCGATATATAGTTAGTGCAACTAACTATATATGGAATTTCAATGGTTTTGTGTGAGTAAAATAAGGTTTTTTAAATGCTAATTCCTAACTATATATGGTCTATAACCTATGGTTTTTTCAGTGAATTTCAATGGTTTTTTAATAGCAAATATCATAAGCTGTCGAATGTCAAGTACGTGGTAAGTAAAAACATTTTCGTGTTTATGCACACTGATCTGCTTTGAATGCTGCCCCCCACCCCTCATTTCTATTAGGAGTACTCTCTCTTTGCAGATAGTGAAGGGTAGTTAACGCAGCCCTTTGCCCCCTTTGTAATCCGTCGTGCCTGCTTCTCTCTCCATTTGATTGATTGTTCTCTTTGGTTCATTCTCTATTTACAAACAAGCACAGAGTCGCAATACTCTGTTTAGTCTTTGCAGATAGCGAAAAATCGTGTAAAAAAACAAAAGGAATCGAACAAAATCAGTAGGCCACTAATGGGATCTCTTTTTGACCTCGCTAAAATAGAAACATTAGGAACAACCTGTTGAAAATAGCAATGCGTATGTACATAAGCGGCGTTCATTTGTGTTCACAGTACCCCTTGTTGATTGTTTCAATCGAGCATTGAATTGTTCGAAGTTGGTTCTCTTAAGGATCTTCTCTGCCTGCAAACGAGGAAGAATAGGAATATTCTCTCTCCCTTTGCAGATAGTGAAGGGTAGGTAACGCAAGCCTTTAACACGTCGTACCTATTTCATTCCTCATTGATTGATTGATTGTCCGAACATTGACTGTTTGGGAATTAGTTCTTTTTGGAGGTATTCCCTGTTTGCAAATAAACGTAGGAAAATCTTTGCAAGTAGTGAAAGAGTACGTAATGCGGACCTTTCTCCCCCGTTGTAATCTGTCATGCCTATCTACTCCCCACTGATTGATGCACCTGTTTCACCCGGACCATTTACTAGAGATACGTTATCTGGCCCGACCAGAGAGCACCCCTAGTGAAAAGGACATATGCAATAATAACGAAGTGATCACTGTATCCTGTTAACAGAAACTTTAGCATGAAACAACCTGGAAAGAAAAGAATAGGAAAACGAAAATCAGTAGGCCACTGATGAACATGAACTTTTATTAAACAACGAACAAAGAAACGATAACATAACGTAATGATAAAACCTATTAATGTCCTAGAAGCAAGAAAACGTTAAAATATGCCAGTGGTGAGAGACCAGAAAAACAGTAAGAGAAACCAAATCACCCCTCGCTGTCCCACCGCCTGCCACGCCAAAAAAATCGATAGACTAGGGAAAATGCAAGTCAGTAGAACATCCGCCCCCACTCTGGAAACTTCCAAGGTGGGGCAGGGTTGCGGCTACGCCCAGCCGGGAGCAGCCCATATAAGGCAGGTCCTGCTGCCACGCCTCGGCCAGGAGATCCTAACGTAGGGTGTAGCCGGAGGAGAGGCCGAGGCCAGCGGGACCCGGCCAGGGGATTGCCTTTACAACGCTGAAGAGTTTCAGGGGGGGGGAATGTCTCCTCGACCCTCCCCTCTCTCTCCCAGTCCGGCCGCAGTGGCCCTTGAGAGTTGCAGGTAGTCCCGCCACATGCTCTTCCGGTCCGGCCACCAACGGTCGGGGGGCCGAGGACGACGGGATCCGGCTGCAGCCGATAAACCAAGAAACCCGTTCATGGGGCCAGAGCCAGGGGCGTCCGGCCGACATCTACCGGAAGCCCGGCCCGAAGACGGACGGGACACTTCTTCTTTCTTGAATAATGGCTGCGACAACACTGGGGGGGGATTTCTTGCACATGCCTCCGACCCCCCCCCCTCGTCCTCATCGCCTGGTCCGGCCATAACAAATCTCAAGCGAGACGCCGTGGGGTGCACTGGGAGGGAGAGACGGTGCGAACAGGCCTCTCCCGCCTCCCCAGGTGGAGGCTTCCCAGCTGCACCCTCAGCGCTCCAGGCGCCCGGAAAAGGGTTCTTCCACTGTGGCCATGCTGCAACGTCTCGCCCGGCAGGGTGGAGCCCGTCCGCTCATTTGACCCCGCGATCGCCAGTAGCTACCGAACTCTCAAAATGGCGGTCGACCTGGCAAGAGCGGGCCCAGCATAAAGAAATGGCCCGGTCACTGCTTGACTCCACCACCGTAGTCCTCCACGACCTTGAAGATTCTAGAGGAGCCGCGGGAGTCTCCGACCCCCGATGGGGAATGACTGCCATGATCGCCCGTGGAGTGACGAAACTGTATCCGCAGGACGTCGGCGCTCCCATGCTGGCGCCAGCCTCACTTTGAATTACTAGAATCCTGCAGACCTCAGTTCCGGTGAAAGCACAGTGTGACCCGGTAGGAAAAATTGTTGCACCCCCTCCCCTTTTTCACTGATAGTTCAAACCACCGATCCTTTCCTTTGCCCTTTTAACGGAACTTTGGACTGCCTCCCCCTCTTTTACATTTTCTAGAGAAAACAAAACATTAACCACTACATTAGCATAGCAGTTGACACCAGAACTGTTTTCAAATTTAAAACCAACAACATCTTCAACAAAATCCTTTTTGTTTCTGCTGTGACCCTGCTACAGCACAGGCATTGTCCCCAGCAGTAATTCTGCGATGCCGGTAAGAATAGCTGTGGTGCCTACTGGACTCACTCACCCCCGCGGCGCCCCACGCCGTTATTTGCTGGGCGGCAACTTACTAGACATCACTTTCGTGCCATCTAGATTTCAGCGCGTTCTGCTGCCTTGTAACTATTCGCACAACAGACCGCTACTGACAAGAATATTTCATTATTGGTGCTGTCAATTTCAATAAATCTATTGGATAATTCAAAAGAAATTGCCACGGTCTCTTCGTTGTTTAAATGTTTTTACTGTTTTTGTTTTGTTGTATATATTTATATGTTATTAAAGTTTTATATTCCTACTACTTTGTTGGAGTGCTATATATTTTTAATGTGACACATAATTGTAAAAACTTTGATGTACAAAGAGTCATCCCTGGAATCTTCCGCTTCAGGCTCGGTCCCCTCCCCAATCACAATACAGGATGGTTTTCAGATAGTAGGAACGCGTGTGGTGTGACGGATCTCATCGGGTGTGGGCCTTGATCTACTATAACTCCTTTGAAGAGGGGTGATTCTTTACAGCTGGGGCCATAAACTACATCTGCAGGGCTAGCTGATAGCCTGGACAATCGGACACAGAGGAAGAGGAGTGTCAGAGGGTGCGGTAGTGAATAGGGCGAAAGGGAGGTGTCGGGCGGGCACAGAGTGTGATTTTCAGGGAAGAGCAGCGCAGATGGGGGGAGGTTTATTGCCCATGCATAAGACAGAGAGCGGGGGTGACCAGTGCCTGGGGAAGATGCTTGCGAGGGTGAGGAGCCATGCTACGAATCGACAGCGTGCAGAGAGTGGGTCTGGTCAAGACATCTAAAATGGCAGCCGTGCACCACAAAAGTGTGGCATTTCAAAAAAGGCAAGATGGCGCAAACAATGTTTTTCAACACTTCCTCATTTCCTTCGAATCGAACGTTAACAGACGTTGGGGCATATTACCAAAGTTAAGCGATATTTATCGCTAACGATGCTTACCAACGAATTTTTTACCGCTAAGCATCGTCAGAAATTATCGAAGATAAACCTTGCTATTATCAAGGTTTATCGCAAATGCGATAATAAACGGCCGCAATGCATCAATATCGCTAAAAACTCAGCGATATTCATGCATTACCGAGCTAATGCTCTTAGCCATGTTATCCACCTCCCATTGGATAACATGGCTAAGAACTGCTCAGGGCAGGTGTTACTTTTTGGAGATATTCGCGCTTAGCGCGAATATCTCCAAAAGTTGGTAATAGGAGATAGATATCTTGCATGTTGTAATGCAAATTATTGTGGTATATGGAACTCATACCATAATCTCTCAGGAAAGCAGAAACTGATCCTTTTGGGACCGCCTAAAAAGGCCTAGGGGGTGAGGAGTACTCTACTTTGCCCCCTTTTCACGTTCCGAACTATTTTATTTTACTCTCTTCTGTAATTACACAAAATAGCAGCGATAAGATGCATCGGAGACACAGTGAGAGAAAGGAGGCCGGAGATGAAGAAGAGATGTCAAATACACATTGGAGATAATATAGTGGCAGAAGGGAAGTAAATATGAGTAAACTTACCATGTAACATAAAAATGTTGCACTCTATACTATAAGTCTCATTTTATACTACACTCACTTCGCTACAACCTCATAAATTAAAAATAAAAATGAATGTCTCAAACAATTTTTTATTTCTAAATATAAATTTATTCTTCAGAATTTTCTAAATTTGAAAGAACTAGTAACATGTCCTCATCAGCAATGTCCTCATGAAAAGTCTGCAATGATGATTCTTGTAACTCTATGGTCTCCAAACATTCGATAAATTCGCCATCAAGAGATTGATCAAAAAAATCATTCAAGTCATCTCCTCCTTGTGACAATATTTCATTATTGGTGCTGTCAATTTCAATCAATGTAGTGGAATCATTCAAGTCATCTCCTCGTGACAATATTTCATTATTGGTGCTCTCAATTTCAATCAATGTAGTGGAATCATTCAAGTCATCTCCTCCTTGTGACAATATTTCATTATTGGTGCTGTCCATTTCAATCAATCTAATGGAATCATACAAGTCATCTCCTCCTTGTGACAATATTTCATTATTGGTGCTCTCAATTTCAATCAATGTAGTGGAATCATTCAAGTCATCTCCTTGTGCCAATATTTCATTATTGGTGCTGTCCATTTCAATCAATCTAATGGAATCATACAAGTCATCTCCTCCTTGTGACAATATTTCATTATTGGTGCTCTCAATTTCAATCAATGTAGTGGACAATTCAAAAGAAATTGCCACGGTCTCTTCATTGTGAGCCATTTTATTTTGAAATTGCTTGCTGTAAATTGCAGAAAAAAATAATCACTTTCATTTATCGTTTTTAGTAATACATAATATAAAACTAACTTTATCAAGTATTTAGTATAACAGAAAGGACTGCAAATAAATAACAGAAAACATTTTTCAAATTATCTTCAAGTGTACAACATAGTTCCCCTTACAAATTAACAACTCACCTTTTTAAAAGTAGGAGAAGTGTTAGTACTGTGTAAATCAAACACCAGAAATTCACCACCAAAAATTCCTCACAAATGTACCTCAGACAGTAGTATCACAAAATGGCTGTGGTTTCCTCTCATTTGAAATATATACATAACCAATTAACTTTCATCACACACAAATACAAAACCAAAGTAACATTTTAATTGGTTCTAAATTTCAACACTTTCAAATGTGTTTTCCCCATGCAATTTTCCATAGGACATTTACATACATCTACAGCCTGAATGGCTGAACGGAATTACACCAAACTTGGCAAAATGGTACATCAAACCTAAGAGGTCAGGAAGGATCTACTATGCCCCCTTATGGTCATTTCCCCCTTCGCTTTGGCCTCCTCTTGTCTCTCAATCCTACCGAGAGACAAGATGGCGGCCGCTACGGACTGTTTGGAATGTTGACAGACGCCGGAGAACCAATCAGCTTCGCAAAGCTCCGTAACGCGAAAAGTACGCGAAGCGGAGCGCTGTTACAGATATATATCTTTTTTTGAACGTTAATTTCTCAAAATCCACTGGAGCACATATATTGAGACCTAGCAAAGGCACATCGGGCTACCAGTCCCTAATATTTTGCCAAGTTTCGTGCAAATCCATTCAGCCGTTCGATTATTATTATTTATTTTTTTTTTGCCCCGCGGGGCCCTTTTAAAACCTCCACATCAAACGTAGGGGGTCAGCGAGGATCTACTATTCCCCCTTATGGTCATTTGCCCCTTCGCTTTGGCCTCCTCTTGTCTCTCGATCCTACCGAGAGACAAGATGGCGGCCGCTACGGACTGTTTGGAATGTTGACAGACGCCGGAGAACCAATCAGCTTCGCTTCACAAAGCTCCGTTGCGCGAAAAGTACGCGTCCTGGAGCGCTGCCCGGTCCGCTGTTACAGATATATATCTTTTTTTAAACGTTAATTTCTCAAAATCCACTGTAGCACATATATTGAGACCTACAAAAGGCACATCGGGCTACCAGTCCCTACAATTTTGCCAAGTTTCGTGCAAATCCATTCAGCCGTTCGGGCTAAAAGTGAGGCCAACCGCCCTATGGAAAACTCAATGTTAAAAACACGTTTTGGGACCCCCCTTTTTTCTCGACCCCCCCTGGACGAACCCCCCCCCAATTTTCAGGGGCTGCTCAGAAACAAAATGTGCTATTTTCCTGAAAATTTCAGCCAATTCCGTCCACAAACGCCAAAGTTATTAGACATAGAATTTTCAAAAAACCCATAGAGAAAAAATCCTAACTATATATACCTACTGGCGACCGCCAGTAGGTAATATATATATATATATATATATATGTTCGCTCTTTGCCTTCCCAAAAGATTGAGCTTCACTCGAACATTTACCAAGGTGGCAAGCCTTTAATCAGGAGTATGAGAAGTCAGCTGGGGCAGTTACGATCACACGGCCATAACGCGACTTGCCTGACGCATTTCGAAGGAATTCTCCCTCTTCCTCAGAGGCAGTCGGTCACAGATGCACGCTCCAGTCACCGTCCATAAGTGCAAAATACGCCCCCTGATGGGCGAGTCAAATGTCTCCAAAGCCTTATGGTTACTGGAGTCCCGGAATTTCAAACCACTGATGGTGCGTTAATTTCCGTGCCTTTCGAGCCCTCAGATGGGCCACCACCCTCAGTAACTGCTCTGATCTCCGGTAAGTATTCCACACAGCAGCTCTTGATATATCCTGCTGCATGGCCTCCTCTCATACCGTGGTGGTGCAGGCTCGACGGCTGGGCGCCGCCTTAAATGTTCGCTCTTTGCCTTCCCAATAGATTGAGCCTCACTCGAACATTTACCAAGGTGGCAGGCCTTTAATCAGGAGTATGAGCAGTCAGCTGGGGCAGTTACGATCACATGGCCATAACGCGACTTGCCTGACGCGTTTTGAAGGAATTCTCCCTCTTCCTCAGAGGCAGTCGGTCACAGATGCACGCTCCGGTCACCGTCCATAAGTGCAAAATACGCCCCCTGATGGGCGGGTCAAATGTCCCCAAAGCCTTATGGTGTCGTGGATTGGCAGCAGCGCAAGCTTACAATTGCCACTAACCTTTGCTCAGGATGTCCGGCAGAAACGACGTCGGATGCTAAGTTCCCAAGCCCTACTAAATACGGATTCCACAGCGAAGGATCACTCGCTGTGTGAACACATACCCAGCAGGGAAAGGGTAAGTGGATAAAATAAAAAACAGGTGATGGTGAATCGTGCGGATCCCTCTTGGTCTGGTCTAATGGTGGCAGGGGACAGACACGGGCACTCCACCTGTCCAAGGAGAACAAGGAACAATGTTACCATCACTACCCCTTAGTCTCAGAACACAGCTAACCCCCCCTTGGTATTTGGAGCTTACCAGACGCACACACCACCCAGGCCTTGAAACAGGACAAACAATGGAATCCTGCGAGACAGAGAGCCCTCTGACTCCGAAGGTATAAATGTTTCTGGGCTAGGCGTTTCCAGAACTGGACCAGTGGCGAACAAAGTACATGGACTGTGACGGATGTTAAATCCACAAGCCGAACACAGTCTGCATTCCAGGGAAGTATTTGAGTGTTCCACACAATTTGCGGAAAGAGTCTCTGCCTCTCATTCACAGCTTCCCTTTAGTAAAATCACAAGCACTACGTCTCCCAGAATGCCTCTCTGGGGAGTAGCGGACTGAATTGAGGCAACACTCGTCTTGAACAGCAAACGAGCTTCTCTCTCGGATTCCTCAGGGGGGGGGGCAACCAGGGTCCACAAACAACCAAGAGCAAGGTACCAAACGTGTCCCTAGCTATCTATGGTACCATGCGAGCACAAAGGTGAAACGGAGGCGGGCCCGCCTCCGTTTTGGCAAAGTACTTATCAGTATGCAGGAATCAGGCGGCAGGATGAAAAACGACTTCAGCTCCTTAGCAGACTTGCTTCTAGCTGAAATCCGGCGGGGAACACCATCCGCCCATCCCACGTCTTCCGGATCGATTGACAAGCACCTTTCTGATGTAAGGGAGGTGCCTATGAATGCTTGGTCTCATGGCTCCGCCCACTGTTCCCTGGGCATGCTGGTTCCTGTAGTCCGTATGACGTGTCCTACATTTTCTCCCAGGCGCCCTACAGCGACGGGGATTTCTACGGTGACCAGTACCCAGCCCCCAGGACCCAGCAATCGCTACATATGGTTACTGGAGTCCCGGAATTTGGGCTTTGGAGCCCATCTGAGGGCTCGAAAGGCACGGAAATTAACGCACCATCAGTGGTTTGAAATTCCTGGACTCCAGTAACCATAAGGCTTTGGGGACATTTGATCCGCCCATCAGGGGGCGTATTTTGCACTTATGGACGGTGACCGGAGCGTGCATCTGTGACCTACTGCCTCTGAGGAAGAGGGAGAATTCCTTCGAAACGCGTCAGGCAAGTCGTGTTATGGCCGTGTGATCGTAACTGCCCCAGCTGACTGCTCATACTCCTGCTTAAAGGCCTGCCACCTTGGTAAATGTTCGAGTGAGGCTCAATCTTTTGGGAAGGCAAAGAGCGAACTTTTAAGGCCGCGCCCAGCCGTCGAGCCTGCACCACCACGGTATGAGAGGGGGCCATGCAGCAGGATATATCAAGAGCTGCTGTGTGGAATACTTACCGGAGATCAGAGCAGTTACTGAGGGTGGTGGCCCATCTGAGGGCTCGAAAGGCACGGAAATTAACGCACCCTCAGTGGTTTGAAATTCCGGGACTCCAGTAACCATAAGGCTTTGGGGACATTTGACCCTCCCATCAGGGGGCGTATTTTGCACTTATGGACGGTGACCGGAGCGTGCATCTGTGACCGGCTGCCTCTGAGGAAGAGGGAGAATTCCTTCGAAACATGTCAGGCAAGTCGCGTTATGGGCGTGTGATCGTAACTGCCCCAGCTGACTGCTCATACTCCTGATTAAAGGCCTGCCACCTTGGTAAATGTTCGAGTGAGGCTCAATCTTTTGGGAAAACAAAGAGCGAACATATACTGCCATGATATTTTGGACAGTATTTTTTCTATGTTCATTAATTGTCAATTTTGTACAGCTGGTTTTGCAGTGGTTTTCTACTATTTAAACCCTCTTCTATGTCATTGACAAATCATGTGACCAAGCCTCTTTGTGAGGCGAAACGCGTCATGACTGATTGCTGGCGAATATTTTAGCACTAAATAAAGCACCAAGAAGATAAGCACTTAGCTGTGGCCTCGCTCTGGCGTTATTTTTTCCCCGGTGACAAGGGATCTTGTTGGATGGCGTCTTTTCTGATATATATATATATATATATATATATATATATATACATACATATATATATATATATATATATATATATATATATATATATATATATATATATATACATGGATGTGATGTAACATCAAACTTTATTGGTTGCTTTAAATATTTTGAAAAAATCTTGAGAAAGTGATCGTGAGCAAGGTGCTAGGAGCACTGAAACGCGTAGATCGTTGTTGTTTTCTAAAGCTGAAAAGATTCAAATAAATGTAACTGTGGAACTCAGAGCGAGTGCGCCCATTACTTTCGGTTAAGTCACGGAGGAGTGAGAAATAATTAACAGCGAGGTTCTGCCGTAGGGTACGCACCCCCACCGAGCGCTCAATGGCCGGGAAACTGGGAACCGGCGTGTGAAGATATATATATATATATATATATGGTTCAACAAAATGCCTGTAGCATATGAAAGGCACACGACAGTCCTCTGCCCTTCGGGCTTCTCACATGGCACGCCTTTCCCTTTCACATTGTTTAGAAATGCCCGACGCGTTTCAGGGTTAACACACCCCTTCCTCATGGGCTTGCAAACATGACACTCGAAACAGCTTTACTTGCATTTCCGGCTTTTTTTATCTCTTGTGTCAATTACGGCGCGCCAGACCACATCACAGCCTACTGAAGGTATTTAAAAGACTGAGCATAATTCAAAACAGAACACTCGACCTTACTATAAGGAGGAAAAATGAAAATGCATTACGGACTACAAGTCCCAGCTATTGATGGTGAGAGATGCACTAAGCACACGCCCACCTGGGGGCTTGTTACTAATAAAAAAAGCCGGAAATGCAAGTAAAGCTGTTTCGAGTGTCATGTTTGCAAGCCCATGAGGAAGGGGTGTGTTAACCCTGAAACGCGTCGGGCATTTCTAAACAATGTGAAAGGGAAAGGCGTGCCATGTGAGAAGCCCGAAGGGCAGAGGACTGTCGTGTGCCTTTCATATGCTACAGGCATTTTGTTGAACTATATATATATATATATATATATATATATATATATATATATATATATATATATATATATATATATATATATATATTATGCTAAAAATTCTTCCCAACTTTGAAAGAAATATCCGCTCTCACGGGGCTAATTCAAAAGGTTGTTTATTGTCAAACAACAGACAGACGTGTTTGCGTTTCGGCACGCAGCCTTTCTCGATGTCAGTAGCCACTAGACATCGGCATGCATTTAAAACATTTTCCCCACAATAAAGGAATGACTATAGCGTACTGACATTCACCAGCGCCATCTTGGAGTGATACATATTACCATAGATCCAATTGATCTTGTACATGTTTTTCTCACATTTTTATACTCCAATTATCCAAGTACAGTCACCTATATGAAACAAAAGCAATTTTTTCGCTGCCTTACAGTCTCAAGCTTCTCATTGCTTTATATTTCGAATAAATTAGCAACCGCCCATATGCTCATGTAGAGAGACGGTGATGGTGTCAAGTTACTTGGTCTCAAAACAAATTACGCCGTGTATCGGCCATTATCCTCCCTCTTATGTTATTCAAGTCTGTGTTTAAACGAATCAACCATTTTTTTTGCCATCATTTGTATATACATTTTATATATATTTTCATTGCATGTCACCATAGCAAGAAATATATTGACAGTGTTCACATTTCATTGCCCACTGAATTTCCAAATTTATAGAACCAAACAAGGAACACATCCTAACTCATAATTCAAATTCAAAATTAGAAATTAACATCAAATCCAAAGAAATAACCTTGTTTCATCAAAGTGGTATCAAACACTGTTCTTTACAAAGCCATCACATTCAATTCATCCCCAGCAATATCATAGCTTTATCATTACCAAATGCTTACATTCCAGTATGTACCATGAGATCTTCCCCACTGTTCATGCCCCATGGGGTCTTGGTATGAAGGTCAATAATGTACATCGATTCTAATCTCCGAAGTATTTATAATCTTTCCCCACCTCTGACACTATCGGTCACTTGATCAAGACCTAAACAGATTAATTGATTCCGATCGCTCTTATGCTTCTCAGCAAAATGTCTTGCGACCGGATACGATTGGTCCACCTTATCTATTGCCCTCATATGTTCAAGTATTCGTATTTTAAATGGGTGCACTGTGCTGCCTATATAGCACAACCCACAAGGGCAGAGAAGACAGTACACCACATACGGTGTGCTGCAAGTGATGAACTTACTGATCTTCTTGACCATGCCTGTGTCCTGAATGGTATATGTAAGCGCTCTTTTGCTGTTACAACACGCTTTACATTTGTTACAGGGGAAAAAAACTCATATCTTTGAGGGTGTTAGTTTTTGGTGGTACCTTTTCCAAATGGCTACGTACCAACTGATCTCGAATGGACCTAGCCTTTTTGAATGTGACTAACGGGAAATCGGGATCATCTCCACCTATGACACTATCCGTTTTGAGGATGTGCCAATTTTTTTTCAGCATATGTTTTAAATGATTTGCCTCTGCTGAATATGGGGTGATAAGTCGGAATTTACCTCCTTCTGTTTTCCTGTTCTTTCTTTGGAACAATAAGGTATCTCTCGAGATGGCTCTTACTTTGCACAGTTTTTTATTCAAGGTTACAGGATTAAAGCCCCTTACAATGAATCTTGCTACACTTTCGGATGCTGCTATTTCAAAGTCACAATCGCTTGTGCAATTCCTCTTAAGTCTGAGTAATTCCCCATAGGGGATACTTTGCACTAGTTTAGGGGGGTGACTGCTAGTTGCAAACAAAATCGAATTGCCAGCCGTGGCTTTTCGATATAATAAGGTCTCAATTTTCCCCCCTTCAACGTGCACTCTCAGGTCCAAATAGTCCACTGCCACTGGACTAATTGTCCCCGAGAAGTGCAGGTTGTTGTCGTTGTCATTTAAGGTGGCGATATAGTGATGTGCAGTCTCCTCTGTCCCTTGCCATATATGTTACTTATGACAAAAGTATGGCACACCAGAAGCCATCTTGATTGGAATGAAGTGGTAAGTCTGAAAACGTTTAATTTAAAAAGGAACAAAATGAGGAGGTTCATTTTGCCATAGAAAGTATGATTAGTGCTTCAGAAAGAAAAATGAGGGCACATTTTGATTGACTTCTCAGATCCTCTTCTATTTCATTAAAAAAATTCTGACATGCAGTCTCTCAAGATGGCCACCAGAGACAAAAGAGCCCAAATGTAGCCCAAATATCACCCAGATGTAGCCCAAGTATAGCCCAATGACCGAATGTCCCAGAGTGTTCTAAAGAACAACTAGAGCGCTAACAGTCTTACTTATGACAAAAGTATGGCACACCAGAAGCCACTGACCATGTCATGAATGATGTAATATGTGACATCATCAGCAGTGGATTGTGGGTGCACGAAATATAGTTAGTACAACTAACTATATCGGAGCAATTTCAATGGTTTTGTATGAGTGAAATGTCCAGCTAACTATAACGCCCCTAAAACGTATAGTTTTTTGAGTGAATTTTAAAGGTTTTTTAAATGCTAATTCCTAACTATATAAGGCCTGAAACCTATGGTAAAAGTATGGCACACCAGAAGCCATCTTGATTGGAATGAAGTGGTAAGTCTGAAAACATTTAATTTAAAAAGGAACAAAATGAGGGGGTTCATTTTGCCATAGAAATAGAAAGTATGATTAGCAGCAGACTTCCCTGGTGAGCACTAGCTTTACTATAGTGATCTAATGAGCAACTAGAGTGCTAACATTCAGAATTTATGGCAAATGTGTGACACATCTGAATGCCTTCTTGATGGACCCAAAGTAAACAAGCATTGAAAATGCAATAGATCTCGCCCTCGTTTAAGTTAAAGCCATTCTGTTTGTAATGAGGTGGCTTTTTAGCTTTGCTTTTATTAGTGTTTTGAAAACTTTCATGTAAATAACATGCATATGTATGCATATATGTATATGTATGCATGCATTTATATTTGTATTTATATAGATATGCAGAAATATATATGTTTATATATGTATGTATATATATATATACACATTACCTACTGGCGGTCGCCAGTAGGTATATATAGTTAGGATTTTTTCTCTATGGGTTTTTTGAAAATTCTATGTCTAATAACTTTGGCGTTTGTGGACGGAATTGGCTGAAATTTTCAGGAAAATGGCACATTTTGTTTCTGAGCAGCCCCTGAAAATTGGGGGGGGGGTTCATCCAGGGGGGGGTCGAGAAAAAAGGGGGGTCCCAAAACGTGTTTTTAACATTGAGTTTTCCATAGGGCGGTTGGCCTCACTTTTAGCCCGAACGGCTGAATGGATTTGCACGAAACTTGGCAAAATTGTAGGGACTGGTAGCCCGATGTGCCTTTTGTAGGTCTCAATATATGTGCTACAGTGGATTTTGAGAAATTAACGTTTAAAAAAAGATATATATCTGTAACAGCGGACCGGGCAGCGCTCCAGGACGCGTACTTTTCGCGCAACGGAGCTTTGTGAAGCGAAGCTGATTGGTTCTCCGGCGTCTGTCAACATTCCAAACAGTCCGTAGCGGCCGCCATCTTGTCTCTCGGTAGGATCGAGAGACAAGAGGAGGCCAAAGCGAAGGGGCAAATGACCATAAGGGGGAATAGTAGATCCTCGCTGACCCCCTAGGTTTGATGTGGAGGTTTTAAAAGGGCCCCGCGGGGCAAAAAAAAAAAATAATAATAATAATCGAACGACTGAATGGATTTGCACGAAACTTGGCAAAATTGTAGGGACTGGTAGCCCGATGTGCCTTTGCTAGGTCTCAATATATGTGCTTCAGTGGATTTTGAGAAATTAACGTTCAAAAAAATATATATATCTGTAACAGCGCACCGCTTCGCGTACTTTTCGCGTACTTTTCGCGTTACGGAGCTTTGCGAAGCGAAGCTGATTGGCTCTCCGGTGTCTGTAAACATTCCAAACAGTACGTAGCGGCCGCCATCTTGTCTCTCGGTAGGATCGAGAGACAAGAGGAGGCCAAAGCGAAGGGGCAAATGACCATAAGGGGGCATAGTAGATCCTCGCTGACCCCCTAGGTTTGATGTGGAGGTTTTAAAAGGGCCCCGCGGGGCAAAAAAAAATAATAATAATAATAATCGAACGGCTGAATGGATTTGCACGAAACTTGGTAAAATATTAGGGACTGGTAGCCCGATGTGCCTTTGCTAGGTCTCAATATATGTGCTTCAGTGCATTTTGAGAAATTAACGTTCAAAAACAAGATATATATCTGTAACAGCGCTCCGCTTCGCGGAGATAAAATTATATCTGTATTACCTAGCTGTTGCTAACACCAGTTAGCGACGGCTAGTAGGAGATAGCGACCATCTTGGGCCCCACTTTGCATGTGAGTGATATTTATCACTAATGACATGCAAAGTGGGCATGCCAAGATGTTAGCGACTGGAAACAGTCGCTAACATCGCTATCTCCTATTATCAACTTTTGGAAATATTCGAGATAAGCGCGAATATCTCCAAAAAGTAACAGCTGCCCTGAGCAGTTCTTAGCCATGTTATCCAATGGGAGGTGGATAACATGGCTAAGAGCATTAGCTCGGTAATGCATGAATATCGCTGAGTTTTCAGCGATATTAATGCATTGTTTTTTATCGTTTTTTATCGTATTTGCGATAAACCTTGATAATAGCAAGGTTTATCTGCGATAATTTCTGACGGTAAAAAAATCTTTGCAATGCATCGTTAGGGATAAATATCGCTTAACTTTGGTAATATGCCCCAACGTCTGTTAACGTTCGATTCGAAGGAAATCAGGAAGTGTTGAAAAACATTGTCTGCGCCATCTTGTCTTTTTTCAAATGCCACACTTTTGTCGTGCACGGCAGCCATTTTAGATGCCTTGACCAGACCCACTCTGTGCACGCTGTCGATCCTTAGCATGGCTCCCCACCCTCGCAAGCATCTCACCCAGGCAGTGGTCACCCCCGCTCTCTGTCTTATGCATGGGTAATAAACCTCCCCCCATCTGCGCTGCTCTTCCCTGAGAATCACACCCTGTGCCCGCCCGACACCTCCCTTTCGCCCTATTCACTACCGCACCCTCTGACACTCCTTTTCCTCTGTGTCCGATTGTCCAGGCCGGTCCTAGGGTATCAGCTAGCCCTGCAGATGTAGTTTATGGCCACAGCTGTAAAGAATCACCCCTCTTCAAAGGAGTTATAGTAGATCAAGGCCCACACTCGATGAGATCCGTCACAGCAGAAGCGTTGCTATTATCTGAAAACCATCCTGTATTGTGATTGGGGAGGGGACCGAGTGTGAAGCGGAAGATTCCAGGGATGACTCTTTGTACATCAAAGTTTTTACAATTATGTGTCACATTAAAAATATATAGCACTCCGACAAAGTAGTAAGATTATAAAACTTTAATAATTTATAAATATATACAAGAAAACAAAAATAGTAATAACATATAAACATTTTTAGGGAAAAACAACGAAGTAGCGGTCGGCTGTGCGAATAGTCCCAACGCAGCACAACGTCCAGATTTCCGGCGTGGGGCGTCGCGGGGGGTGGGTCATCAGTAGCAAACTGTTGTGCGAATAGTTCCAAGGCAGCAGAACGCGCCGAAATCTAGATGACACGAAAGTGATGTCTAGTAAGTTGCCACCCAGCAAATAACGGCGTGGGGCGTCGCGGGGGGTGGGTCATCAGTAGCAAACTGTTGTGCGAATAGTTCCAAGGCAGCAGAACGATGGCACCAAGGTGATGTCCAGTAAGTTGCCGCACTGGTTTTGGTATCCTACAATGCTGCTCCGAATAACGGCGTGGGGCGCCCCGGGGAAGGCGGCGTGAACGGGCCTCCCCAGGTGGAGTGTCATCTGTTGTAGTGGGGCGCCCCTTTACCGTTTCAGTTGCCATTCCGTCCGTTTTTGGTCCACTGTGTCAAAAGCCGCAATTCAGCTGAGTTGCGCCCACTCTTGCGGTGCAGCGATAGGCGGCTGTCACAGGACTCTCAAAATGGCGGCAGGCTCTTTCCTTTTTGGGCCTGGTCCACTGAAATGGCCCTGGGACACCTTGGAAATCGGACGCTTGTCTGCTAGGTCTTGGACCCCATTCTCAAAAGCGTCCCCTCCGCCTTGAGAATTCATCAAAAGTTTTGGGGGCCCCGACTCCTGCAGGCTTCTGGTGGGGAGCGGCTGCCATGATTGCTCGCGGAATTACCACGACGGAGCTACGAGATGGTGGTGCTCTCATGCTGACGCCAGTTTAGTCTGAAACATCCAGAAACAAGGTGGGGCTTTCATCGTTTGGGAAAAAAAAAAGTTTTCATCCAATGAAAAGTGTTGTTTTTAGGTCATATGATCAAGCCTTCCATCATTAGGAAACCAAAAGTAAAATGAACCAATGAAAAGTTTTATAAACAAGTCACATGACCTGTTATGCGGCATAGGGTATAAAATGCGGAGAAAATACGTTGGCACGTGAGGCGGCGTCAGTAGCGGACCGATGTGCGAATAGGCCGAAGGCAATACAACGCGCCAAGATCCGGATGGCACCGAGGTGGTGTCCAGCAAGTTGCAGCACTGGTGTGGCCATCCTACAATGCTGAAAGTCGGCGTGGGGCGCCCCGTTGGCCTGTGAGTTTGCATCAGTAGCGGACCGATGTGCGAATAGGCCGAAGGCAGCACAACGCGCCAAGATCCGGATGGCACCGAGGTGGTGTCTAGTAAGTTGCCGCACTGGTGTGGCCATCCAACAATGCTGAAAGTCGGCGTGGGGCGCCCCGTTGGCCTGTGAGATGGCGTCAGTAGCGGACCGATGTGCGAATAGGCCGAAGGCAGCACAACGCGCCAAGATCCGGATGGCACCGAGGTGGTGTCTAGTAAGGTGCACTGGTGTGGCCATCCTACAATGCTGAAAGTCGGCGTGGGGCGCCCCGTTGGCCTGTGAGTTTGCGTCAGTAGCGGACCGATGTGCGAATAGGCCGAAGGCAGCACAACGCGCCAAGATCCGGATGGCACCGAGGTGGTGTCTAGTAAGTTGTCGCACTTCTGTGGCCATCCTACAATGTTGAAAGTCGGCGTGGGGCGCCCCGTTGGCCTGTGAGATGGCGTCAGTAGCGGACCGATGTGCGAATGGGGCCAAAGGCAGCGCAACAATATTTTCTGACTGACACCACAAGGCGCTGAGATGCCAAGATCCGGATGGCACCGAGGTGATGTCTAAGTTGCGGACTGATGTGCGAATGGGGCCAAAGGCAGCGTAACAATATTTTTTGTATGGAAGATACCACTAGGCGTTGAGATGCCAAGATTCGGATGGCACCGAGGTGATGTCTAGCAAGTTGCTGTACTGGTGTGGTCATCCTACAATGCTGAAACTCGGCGTGGGTCGCCCCATTAGCCTGTGAGATGGCGTCAGTAGCGGACCGATGTGCGAATAGGCCGAAGGCAGCACAACGCGCCAAGATCCGGATGTCACCGTGGTGGTTTCATAGTTGAGAGGCACTTCATCTGCAGTGGGGCGCCGAGATCCGGATGGCACCGAGGTGATGTTTAGCAAGTTGCTGTACTGGTGTGGTCATTCTACAATGCTGAAAGTCGGCGTGGGGCGCCCCATTAGCCTGTGAGATGGCGTCAGTAGCGGACTGATGTGCGAATGGGGCCAAAGGCAGCGCAACAATATTTTCTGAAGAGAAGACACCAAAAGGTGATGACATTCCAAGATCCGGATGGCACCGAGGTGGTGTCTAGCAAGCTATGCAGTTGAGTTGTGTGCGCACTTGCGGCGAATAGGTCGAAGGCAGCATAACAATGTTTTTTGAATAGAAGACACCACAAGGCGTTGAGATTCGGTTACCACCGAGGTGATGTCTAGCAAGTTGCCGCACTGGTGTGGCCATCCTACAATACTGCTCCGAATAACGGCGTGGGGTGCCCGAAGGGGGGGGGAGCCGGCGTGAATGGGCCTTCCTAGGTGGAGGCTCGTCTGCTGTAGTGGGGCGCCCCTTTACCGTTTCAGTTGCCATTCAGCTGAGTTTCGGCTGCTCTTGATGCTACAGCGACAGGCGGCTGCAAGAGGACTCTCAAAATGGCGGCCTGTTCTTTGGATTTGGGCCTGGTCCACTAAAATGGCCCTGGGACACCTTAGAACTCGGACGCTCGATTTTTTTTTCCTTTCCTGTACATGCAAAAAAAGGTAAATGCCCGGTACGTTACACGCTTCATCTGCCACGATGAACTCTCCAGAGGAACCGAAAAAAAATATAGTTGTGGTAACTATACCATGCATCGTCATATGGAGAGGTGGCACCAATTAATTATAGTGCTGCATAAAAGAGAGATTTGGAGGAGAACCCCTGACCTGCTAGTACATTCATCAAAGAAGTGGCACTGAGAGCTTCAGAGGCAAGGGAAACGGTCCCAAATATTTAGAAGAACTTTGGAAAGATTAAAATGACATGTTTAGATTGTGGTAAATTAATTTCATGTGGACAGATGAGTGTTACTCTAATAAATACAGCATATGAACATCATCATAGTCGATGGTTGGTAGAGACATTTTGACTATATCCTGGACCTGCCCGTCCTCGCCCAAAATGGCGCCGGAATAAATGGGACTCGTAACTCCTTGTTGTGTACTGGTTGCAGAACCTTGAAATCACGAGATACGTATGCAGTTTTGAAGCACATGGCGGGCGGGGACGAGAATTGATTGAATATTTCGACATCCCTATTGATATTAAGTTCTGATGTGTTATTGATTACTGTACTGTTGAAAGTTCGAATTAACGTCACCCATGGTACTTGCCCGCAAATGTATATCTAGATAATTTTATTGTAACTGGCCCTGTCGTATTTTAATTATAAAATGTACGTCCACCGATTCCGTAACTGTTAGACACCTTAGTTCTTGCAACCTAATGGCCCGCCCGTTACGTTCCTCTACAGTGTAAATGTCTCCTCATCATATACGATTACAGTTTGCTCTGTGGCAGGCCCACGTGGTTATAGGCTCGTATTTGTATAATGAAATTTTCACAATAAAGGTTTTTAAAAGAAAACATGGTAGTAGTGTATACATTGGTAAAGTTTTTAATAATAGTGACTGTTTTAGAATCATTAAAAGGCAAGTGAAATAAAGCAGACCAATTACATGAAGGGTAAAAGGTATAATATGAAGGAATGCAGTAAAGATAAATGGTCAAGGGCTGTTGTGTTTTCTATTCCTGCAACATAAAGTGATCGATAAGAATCTCATATTCAGGCGTATCGGTGACTAAGACAGCAGGTCGACCCTCTTTTGCTCAACGGCTCCGTCATGGGACGAAGAAACGCTCTTTTTCTCGAAAAAAGAATATATTTTACTTGCAGGACAGTTGTAAAATTTCCGGGAAAGTACATTAGCCTGGAACATTATAACATATATTTAAGAAAAAATTATGTTCGGAAGTAATGAAAAGCGTAATTTTTAGGTCATATGACCAAGCCTTTCATCATTACAATAAGAAAAGTAAAATGAACCAATGAAAAGTTTTATTAACAAGTCACATGACTTGTTATGCTTACGTTACGCGCTGCGCGCCCCGGATGACTTCCGGATGCGCTAACGCGGCGCGTCATATGACGCATTACGCGACAACGCAGGTACAGAATATAGTCAAAATGTCTCCACCAACCAGCGGTCGGAACACAACCCCTTTCAGCAGGCTAAATAGTTCTGTTAAATGACAACAGAAGGGACAGGCAACAAGAACCATCAGTCAAAGAGGGGAGGGCTAGTTCTTCTCTACCGGGTTACATTGGGGCGCTACCGGAACTGATCGAATTGGTAGTCTACAGTGTTTCTGGATGTTTCAGACTGAAGCTGGGGTTAGCATGAGAGCAGCACCATTTCGTAGCTCCGTCGTGGTCATTCCGCAACCAATCATGGCAGCCGTTCTTTATCGTTATTTTGGGCGGGGTGGGTGGCGGAGCCGAGCTGTTTTGCAGCCATCATTGTGTGGAGTTCAGTTCATCTCACTAGTTTTGTATTTGTCATGAGGGGTTGTTCCTAATGTTTCTATTTTAGCGAGGTCAAAAAGAGATCCCATTAGTGGCCTACTGATTTTGCTCGATTCCTTTTCTTTTTTTTTACACGATTTTTCGTTATCTGCAAAGACTAAACAGAGTATTGCGACTGTGTTTGTTTGTAAATAGAGAATGAACCAAAGAGAACTAATTCTAAAACAGTAAATACTTGGATAACAATCAATCAAATGGAGAGAGAAGCAGGCACGACGGATTACAACGGGGGCAAAGGCCTGCGTTAACTACCTTTCACTATCTGCAAAGAGAGAGTACTCCTAATAGAAATGAGGGGGGGGGGGCACCATTCAAAGCAGATCAGTGTGCATAAACACGAAAATGTTTTCACTTACCACGTACTTGACATTCGACAGCTTATGATATTTGCTATTAAAAAACCATTGAAATTCACTGAAAAAACCATAGGTTATAGACCATATATAGTTAGGAATTAGCATTTACAAAACCTTGAAAATTCACCGAAAAAACCATAGGTTATAGACCATATATAGTTAGGAATTAGCATTTAAAAAACTTTATTTTACTCACACAAAACCATTGAAATTCCATATATAGTTAGTTGCACTAACTATATATCGCGCACCCGCAATCCACTGCTGATCATGTCACATATTACATCATTCATGACATGGTCAGTGACATCACTGATGACATCACTGATGACATCTCAAATGACATCACTGATGACATCACTGATGACATCTCATTTGACATCATTCTTGTGCTAATACGATAAACCTCTTCAGACTCTAATATAACCTTAGATACACTCAGTGTATACAGACACTCACACACTGCCACTCATCCATGGAGTTACTCACACACCCAGTCAGTCATGCAAAGAAACAATCTCACCTCCATTTCTTCAACTATACAGTTAAACACACCTTACTTATTGAAACATATACTAACACATATTTACTCTCTTATACAATCCCTGATACAAGTTCACAATGATCGATACAACTACTCACTCATTCAGTGGCTCTCATGCACAGTTATTTATATATGCCAACTCTCACATGTACTGTGTTTTACATATGTACTTACTATGACATGTAGCATTGAGATATCCATTCACTCATCAATACACTCATGCACACAGTCAACTGCCCATGTAGCTGTTTCCACATGCACTCTTGAACTCATACACCTAGTGAATAAACTGCTCACACATCTATGCATAGAGTCACACACCTTCCAGCCACCCCCACACAAACTCAATCTCCCATAGAAATACTTGGGCAACCAATTAATAACACATATAGCCTCTCGTATAGCTAATGATCAACACATGCAGCAGTTTACAGAACAACAGACATAATGATGCACAAATTAAGACAGTTTAGTCACTAACCCATGCATTCAGTGAGACACATTTAATCACTCACTCATACAGTCAGTCACGCACCTACTAAATCCTTCATCCAGACACTTATACATCCACTCATTCTTCAATATGTAAGACATATTTTAACTTTACAGAAACATACAGTCACTGGATGTTGTCATCAGTGATGTCATCAGTGATGTCATTTGAGATGTCATCAGTGATGTCATCAGTGATGTCACTGACCATGTCATGAATGATGTAATATGTGACATGATCAGCAGTGGATTGCGGGTGCGCGATATATAGTTAGTGCAACTAACTATATATGGAATTTCAATGGTTTTGTGTGAGTAAAATAAGGTTTTTTAAATGCTAATTCCTAACTATATATTGTCTATAACCTATGTTTTTTTCAGTGAATATATATATATGTGTATATGTGTGTGTGTAGAGAGAGGTAGAGAGGTAGAGGTGTAGAGGTAGAGAGGTAGAGGTAGAGAGGTAGAGGTAGAGAGGTAGAGACTAGTAGAGAAAGAAGTAGAGAGGGGTGGAGAGGTAGAGAGAAGAGAGTGAGTAATAGAGTAGAGAGTGAGTAGTAGAGAGTAGTAGAGAGTAGTAGAGAGAGAGTAGTAGAGAGTGAGTAGAAGAGAGTAGTAGAGAGTGAGAAGTAGAGAGTGAGTAGTAGAGAGTAGTAGATAGTGAGTAGTAGGGAGTGAGTAGTAGAGAGAGAGTAGTTGAGAGTAGTAGAGTAGTAGAGAATGAGTAGTAGAGAGTGAGTATTAGAGAGTAGTGGAGTAGTAGAGAGTAAGTAGTAGAGAGTAGTGGAGAATATTCCAAAGTTTGGCACAGCACCACTTGCACAATAAGTACAATCAAATCATATCACTTAGAGTCCTTATTGAAGCTCTGAATCTTGGTGTATATTCAAATGCTTTTATTTTCCTTAAGTTTATGTACCACAGCCAGCTGACGCGTTTTGTTCTGTATAACAGAACTTCTTCAGGGCGTTCTTATTTCCTTCAAGTTATGTCGGTATCCTGTTGTCATATAACTAGATATTTCTTCCAAATGTTAGACAAGACGTAAGTACATTCTTATTCAAAGTGACTAGGTATCAATTTTACCCACACAATTCGGGCAGACTTGAGTAATTTATAGCATCCTCAAAGTCAGTCTTTCAAAAATTCCAAAGTATAGGACATGATTATCCAACTTCAAATGTTTCTCAAGAAAAGTCATTTTCAATCGTTCGGAATTTCAGCGTTTGGGCAGATATGACCCAGGGACCCCCAGTATGCAAGGGGAATTAGTCCCCCTCTACAAACGCGCCAGTGGCCTGCGTTGCAGAGAGGTGTAAAAAGAGGCATAGCCTCATTACACCTCTGTGCAATGCAGCCCCCTGGCGCATACTGGAGGTTCCAGGTGGGCTAGTTGGCCCCCAGGGACCCCCAGTATGCAAGGGGAATTAGTTCCCCCTCTTCAAACATGCACGGGGTCTGCGTTGTAGAGAGGTGTAAAAAAGGGTGTGGCCTCATTACACCTCTCCGCAATGCAGCCCCGTGGCGCATACTGGAGGCTCCTGGTGGGCTAGGTGGCCCCCAGGGACCCCCAGTATGCAAGGGGAATTAGTTCCCCCTCTGCAAACGCTCCAGGGGGCTGCGTTGCAGAGAGGTGTAACAAGGGGCATAGCCTCATTACACATCTGCAATGCAGCCCCCTGGCGCATACTGGAAGTTCAAGGTGGGTTAGTTGGCCCCCAGGGGCCCCCAGTATGCAAGGGGAATTAGTTCCCCCTCTTCAAACATGCACGGGGGCTGCGTTGCAGAGAGGTGTAAAAAGGGGCGTGACTTCATTACACCTCTCTGCAATGCAGTCCCCTGGCGCATACTGGAGATTCCTGGTGGGCTTTCAGGTCTTATATAGTTAGGAATTAGCATTAAAAAAACCTTTGAAATTCACTGAAAAAAACATAGGTTTCAGGCCTTATATAGTTAGGAATAAGCACTTAAAAAACCTTGCAAATTCACTGAAAAAACCATAGGTTTCAGGCCTTATATAGTTAGGAATTCCATTTAAAAAACCTTTGAAATTCACTACAAAAACCATAGGTTTCAGGCCTTATATAGTTAGGAATTAGCATTTAAAAAACCTTTAAAATTCACTCAAAAAACTATAAGTTTTAGGGGTGTTATAGTTAGCTGGACATTTCACTCATACAAAACCATTGAAATTGCTCCTATATAGTTAGTTGTACTAACTATATTTCGCGCACCCGCAATCCACTGCTGATGATGTCACATATTACTTCATTCATGACATGGTCAGTGACATCACTGATGACATCTCAAATGACATCACTGATGACATCACTGATGACATCATCCACGTGACAATCACATACACCTTTTCATACACTAGTAAAATCTTTCATCACTCTTTGTAAAATACAGAGTATCATATTTGAATCCATTGTTACAGCAATACAAGTATCTAAAAACCCACTCAGTGATTCATAGATGTATACACACATCTAATCAATTACCTGTAGGTTCACTCATACATGCTGTCAATGAACAATAGAACACTATCAAAAATACTTATACACCTAAATCGACATTACACACCAGCACACATCCTATTCACATATGAAGTCATCCTACTCACTTATGCAAACAATGGATCATACTTACATATTTACTTAGCTACACACTTATACAAACACAACTTCATCTATTCATTTAGATAGTAAGTCATACTTAGTGAATTATAAAATCAATATTACAAGTATAAAGGTATCCATACAGTCACTCACACAATCATTGAGTGAGTCTTATGTATACTTATGTATACTTATTAATATACAACAACTGACACATACACTGCCCTTTATTTTTCTAGTTTGATGGACATGTACCATTGAGAAATATATTTGCTCATCACCACACCCATAAAGATATTCACTCACCCAAACAACTGTTAGAACATGTAGTTTTAACTTCATATATCTACTGAATCAACTATTCACACATCTTTGGGCAGTCAGACCCCCCCCCCCCCCACCGAACCACACACACTTTCACACTCCCATACAAATACTCGGTTAACTAATCAATAACTAATACAGACTTTCACATAGCTAGTAACCAACTGGAGAACCAGTTTACACAACAACTGACAAAGTGATACAGATATTCAAACAGTTTAGTCACTATCCACTATATTTAGTGAGACACTATAAATTGTTAAAGTAAACAGTCAATTACACTGCTACTAAATCCTCCATCCAAATATTTATTTTTATATATCCACTCATTCTTCAATGCAAATTGCTATATATATATAATGCATATTTAAATAACGAAGCAAACCACATTCACTGGATGATGTCATCAGTGATGTCATCAGTGATGTCATTTGAGATGTCATCAGTGATGTCACTGACCATGTCATGAATGATGTAATATGTGACATCATCAGCAGTGGATTGTGGGTGCGCGAAATATAGTTAGTACAACTAACTATATAAGAGCAATTTCAATGGTTTTGTATGAGTGAAATGTCCAGCTAACTATAACACCCCTAAAACTTATAGTTTTTTGAGTGAATTTTAAAGGTTTTTTAAATGCTAATTCCTAACTATATAAGGTCTGAAACCTATGTTTTTTTCAGTGAATTTCAAAGATTTTTTAAATGCTAATTCCTAACTATATAAGGCCTAAACCTATGGTTTTTTCAGTGAATATATATATACATACATATATAAACATATATAATCTGCATATCTATATAAATACAAATATAAATGCATGCATACATATATGCATACATATGCATGTTATTTACATGAAAGTTTTAAAAACACTAATAAAAGCAAAGCTAAAAAGCCTCCTCATTACAAACAGAATGGCTTTATCTTAAACGAGGGCGAGATCTATTGCATTTTCAATGCTTGTTTACTTTGGTTCCATCAAGAAGGCATTCAGATGTGTCACACATTTGCCATAAATTCTGAATGTTAGCACTCTAGTTGCTCATTAGATCACTGTAGTAAAGCTACTACTCACCAGGGAAGTCTGCTGCTGGTGTTCAAAGTGCATGTTTTCAGTCTGCATGTCAGAATTTTTTTAATGAAATAGAAGAGGATTTGAGAAGTCACTCAGAATGTGCCCTAATTTCTCTTTCTGAGATTTTCCATGGCAAAATGAGCCCCCTCATTTTGTTCCTTTTTAAAATAAATTTTTTCAGACTTACCACTTCATTCCAATCAAGATGGCTTCTGTGTGCCATACTTTTGTCATAAGTAAGACTGTTAGCACTCTAGTTGTTCTTTAGAGCACTCTGGGACATTCTGTCATTGGGCTATACTTGGGCAACATCTGGGTAGTATTTGGGATACATTTGGGCCCTTTTGTCTCTGGTGACCATCTTGGGAGACTGCATGTCAGAATCTTTTAATGAAATAGAAGAGGATTTTAGAAGTCACTCAAAATGTGCCCTAATTTTTCTTTCTGCAGCACTAATCATACTTTCTGTGGCAAAATGAACCCCCTCATTTTGTTCCTTTTTAAATTAAATGTTTTCAGACTTACCACTTCATTCCAATCAAGATGGCTTCTGGTGTGCCATACTTTTGTCATAAGTAAGACTGTTAGCGCTCTAGTTGTTCTTTAAAACACTCTGGGACATTCTGTCATTGGGCTATACTTGGGCTACATCTGGGTGATATTTGGGCTACATTTGGGCTCTTTTGTCTCTGGTGACCATCTTGGGAGACTGCATGTCAGAATTTTTTTTATGAAATAGATGAGGATTTGAGAAGTCACTCAAAATGTGCCCTAATTTTTCTTTCTGAAGCACTAATTATACTTTCTATGGCAAAATAAACACCCTCATTTTGTTCCTTTTTAAATTAAATGTTTTCAGACTTACCACTTCATTCCAATCAAGATGGCTTCTGGTGTGCCATACTTTTGTCATAAGTAAGACTGTTAGCGCTCTAGTTGTTCTTTAGAAGACTCTGGGACATTCTGTCATTTGGCTATACTTGGGCTACATCTGGGTGATATTTGGGCTACATTTGGGCTCTTTTGTCTGTGGTGGCCATCTTGGGAGACTGCATGTCAGAATGTTTTAATGAAATAGAAGAGGATTTGAGAAGTCACTCAAAATATGCCCTAATTTTTTTTTCTGCAGCACTAATTATACTTTCTATGGAAAAATATACCCCCTCATTTTGTTCCTTTTTAAATGTAATGTTTTAAGAGTTACCACTTTATTCCAATCAAGATGGCTTCAGGTGACCGTCCTGACTCGTTCAGAAGCGGTCGCTCCCCACACGCTCCCATGTCACTTGGTATCGTAGCTCTATTGTGCTCATTGCTGCCATTAATCAATTTGCGCATTGCCCTCATTGCCTGTATTATCATTTGTGGCTGACTGGTATCGTAGCGCTATATTGCATTGCCCTCATTGCTTGTATTATTGTTTGTGGCTGACTGATATCGTAGCGCTATATTGCATTGCTCGCACTGCTTTTGTAATCATTTGTGCCTGATTGTGCCGGTGCCTCTGCCCAGATCTTAGCGACATCCCAGACTGTGCCCCAATCTCGTCCTGTTTCACTTTTGTTTTTGCTGCCATCTTGTTGTTGTGCCTCCTAGCGCGTCTCTCCACCTCGCTCCCGCCTCCCAGCTGCTCCTCCCTCGCTCCGCCCCCCTCCACTCTCCACTTATGACAGACGCATTTGCGCGCAGCGGACGCGCCCTATGCGCACCGAAGGCGTGCCAAAGGTAAGCCCGTCTATGCCCATCCGCGCCCGGACCGCACCCATCGCCAGACCCCCTGGTCCCCGCACAATCCACTCCACCAGCATAACGTACGATGCCGCAACCCTCTCTGCACTCAACACAGGACGTCTCCCAGACTGCTACCAAGCCGCCCCAGGACACACCCATGGACCCTTCACCTGCCACTCCTGCAAGCTAGACTGCATCAGGACCCACACCAAATCCACAAACGCCAAACAGAACTCTGACACTAACCACCTGAAGTGCATCCTGCTCAACACCCGCTCGGTCCACAAACACGCCTCTGAACTATGGAACTTACTAGACACCACATCGCCGGACGTCGCCTTTCTCACAGAAACCTGGATGAACGCCTCATCAGCGCCCGACATCGCCATAGCCATCCCGGACGGCTACAAGATCATCCGAAAGGACCACACCAACCAAACAGGAGGAGGAATCGCCATCGTCCATAAAAACACCATCCACATCACGACCAGTTCCGACGACAACTTCGCAACCGCCGAACACCTTCACTTCCAGATTCACACCGACCCTAAGACCACACTCAGAGGCACCCTCATCTACAGACCCCCAGGACCCCGCACACAATTCAGAGAAGACATCGCAGACTTCATCAGCCCACACGCCCTCCCCTCCGAGGACTACATTCTACTAGGAGACCTCAACTTCCACCTGGAAAAGAACAACGACAGCAACACCACCACCCTTCTGGACAATCTCGGACTCAAACAACTGGTAAACACCCCCACCCACTACGCCGGACACACGCTCGACCCAATCTTCTCCTCCAGCAAGTACATCTCCTTCAATCACGCCACAGGACTCCATTGGACGGACCACAGCTGCGTTCACTTCAACTACAAAAAAACCACGACCCACCACCACCCACAACCAATCCCCCGCAGAAACTGGAACAAAATTACCACCGACCAGCTCTTCACATCGCTTTACCAAAACCCTCCCGCCAAATCATTGGACCCAAATCAAGCAGCCATCAACCTCACACAATGGATCACTCACTGCGCAGACAAATTAGCACCCTTGAAAAACCATCTAACCAAGCAAGGTAGCAAAAAAGCCCCCTGGTTCAATGACGACCTTAAGAAATCCAAAAAGATCTGCCGCACCCTCGAGAAAGCCTGGCGAAAAAACCCAACCACTGACAACATGACCACCTTCAAGAACGCCACCCGCAAACACCACCAGCTGATCCGATCCACCAAGTAATCAGCATTTAAGGATCGACTCGACAACAACGCCCACAACAGCAAGGAACTATTCAACATCGTCAAAGAATTTACCAACCCCACCGCCGACACCAACGACATCACTCCATCTCAAGACCTCTGCAACTCTCTAGTCTCGTTCTTCCACAACAAAATCGCCGACATACATAACAGCTTTGGCGACCAGTCCACCCCCCTCACCTCCAAACCAAAGCCCCCCTCCGACACCCTTTGCGCCTGGAACGCAATCAGCACTGAAGACACCATCCGCTTGATGAACTCCATCCACTCCGGATCGCCAACCGACCCATGTCCCCACCACATCTGCAACAAAGCAGACTCCATCATCGCACCCCATCTCCGAGATGTCATCAACTGCTCTCTCAACACTGCTACCTTCCCGGAAAGCTGGAAACATGCCGAACTCAGCGCTCTCCTGAAGAAACCCACAGCAGACCCCACCAAACTTAAGAACTACCGCCCCATTTCGCTCCTCCCATTCCCTGCCAAAGTCATTGAGAAAACCGTCAACAATCAGCTCGCCACCTTTCTCGAATCTAACGGCTCCCTCGACCCATCACAGTCCGGCTTCCGAGCCAAACACAGCACCGAGACCGCCCTCATCGCAGCCACAGACGACATTCAAACACTACTTGACAACAGAGAAACAGCTGCCCTCATCCTACTGGACCTCTCCGCAGCCTTCGACACAGTCTGCCATAGCCCCCTGATACAACGCCTCAGCAACGTCGGGATACAAGGAAAAGCACTGGACTGATCATCTCGTTCCTCGCCGGAAGAACCCAGAAAGTCCGCCTCCCCCCTTTCAGATCAGAGGCCACTGAAGTCATCTGCGGCGTACCACAAGGATCTTCACTCAGTCCCACCCTCTTCAACGTATACATGAGTCCCCTCGCACCCATCGCGCGCCAACACCACCTCAACATCATCTCCTACGCAGACGACACCCAGCTGATCCTCTCCCTCACCAAAGACCCAAACACCGCTAAAACCAACCTACACGAAGGGATGCAAGAAGTAGCCGAGTGGATGAAGAACAGCCGTTTAAAACTGAATTCAGACAAAACGGAAGTCCTCATCTTAGGATCATCCCCCTCCGCTTGGGACGACTCATTGTGGCCACCGGCCCTGGGCATCGCACCCAAACCAACGGACCACGCACGTAACCTGGGCTTCATCGTGGACTCCTCCCTCTCGATGACCAGACAAATCAACGCCATCTCATCATCATGCTTTAACATCCTACGTATGCTCAAAAAAATCTTCAGCTGGATCCCCACCGAAACAAGAAAGACGGTCACCCAAGCAATTGTCACAAGCCGACTGGACTACGGAAACACCCTTTACGCCGGAACAACAGCCAAATTACAGAAAACGCATTCAGAACGCCTCAGCCAGACTTATCCTAGACATCCCCCGCCAAGCTCACATATCCGGTCACCTGAGAGACCTCCACTGGCTCCCCGTCAACAAGAGAATAACGTTCCGTCTACTCACCCACGCACACAAAGCCCTCTACGACCTAGGACCCAAATACCTCAACACGCGCCTGACCTTCTAAACCCCGACCAACCAACTACGATGGTCCAATCAAACCCTCGCCGCGATTCCACGCATCCAAAGATCCACCATGGGAGGAAGATCCTTCTCCTACTTAGCGGCCAAGACCTGGAACTCTCTCCCCACCCACCTCCGCCTTACACAGAACCACCTCTCCTTCAGAAAACAACTCAAAACTTGGATATTCGATAAGTAACACTTCCCCCCCCCCCCTCCCTCAAGCGCCTTGAGACCCTCTGGGTGAGTAGTGCACTATACAAATTCTAACTTGACTTGACTTGGCTTGTGCCATACCTTTGTAATAAGTAGGACTGTTAGCGCTCTAGTTGTTCTTTAGAACACTCTAGGAAGCTGCAGTAGAACACAAAGGAATCAACTGACAGTCTCTGTCCTTGTTGTATGTACATGTTTTACTGAGAATGTCAGACTTCATTCTCACATGACTGAGAAAGATAATGTGAATTTACAGAAAATATGCTTTTAGTTTAGCTTATAGATCCCCTTCCAAACCAATGTGGGAAAAGCATGAGATAAAAGTTTTCTTTCAAACATGATTCATGATATCCCAGCAGAAGACTTTTTCACATGGTAAAATTACCTTAGAACACACCACAATTCCTAAAATGAGTATGGTACCATCAACAAATAATTTATAATGTAACTATTAACTACAATGCTTTTTAATGAGGTGCTATCATGTATATTGGTCCCAAGATGGCTGCCAACACTTCTTGGATGAAGTGCTGACAAGCCAATCAGATCTCACGATGAGATGTGTGGTTAGGCTCCGCCCAGATATATATGTGTTTTTGAAGTTAATTTTCACAAAAACCACTAGAGCAATTTTCACCAAATATAGAAAAGGCACTTCTGCGTACCAGTCCCTACAATTTTGCCAAGTTTGGTGTAATTCCATTCAGCGGTTCGGGCTGTAGCCATGTCTATTCGTCCCATGGAAATTAACATGGGGAAAATATGTTTTGGGACCCCCCTTTTTTTCTCGGCCCCCGCATGACGAATCCCCCCGAAACTTCCAGGGAAGAAGCGGAGCGGATCTGGCCTAAATTTTGGAAAATTACACGCAAATTCCTCAACCGGCGCCAAAGTTATTCCCAATAGAATGTTGCGGATTTCCTATGGTAGCTAGGTCCTAACTATATATACCTACTGGCTATCGCCAGTAGGTAATGTATATATATATATATATATTTCTACATACTAGTAGTTGGTTCTGTATTTCTGTTCTGCCACTCCTGTCATGAAAGTCTTTTGTGTGATTGTGTAAACAGTTAATAGGGTTTCTGACTCTAAATGCAGAGCTGATGCCCACTGCTGGAAAATACCTGAGTATCAATAGTCTATGTGAATGGTCCATCAAATCATAAGCACACAGATATTTGTTCTGGATAATTACTGCTGAAAGCTTTCTCCAGAACTCCTGTTCTGCTCACAGGGCTATGTGCTCAAAAACAAATAACCTCGCTCTATGCTTAATTGAATTTCACTGTTTGAAGGACTAGTTCATTAACTACTACTGCCAAGCGGTAACTAAGGAAATACGAATGGTGGCAGCACGGTAAACTTAGCTCTCCAAAAGGCTTCTAATAACCTAGTTACTCGAGGAAAGGTCAAATAATAAATAACGGACTTAGGGCCAAATTATCAAGGAACGCCGATAACATTATCGCCGCTTTAGCGGCAAAAAACCCTTACCGCCGCTTTAGCAGAAGCGGCGATAATGTTTACGCCGTTCCTTGATAATTTGGCCCAAACTTCCTGAGAGAGGAATTCGAAATACCTCTACTCACGATACAAGTTCTAACAAGGAAAGGTTTCTGCTTTCTTTCTTAACTTTCCAGGACATCTCGAGGAATTGCTTGAGTGCTGAATACTCAAGCTGGAATGCAAGGCTGAACTTGAAGCCGTTCACCAATCCTCAGAATTTGTTATGTTATGTTATGTTATAACGCTTTTGTATAGCGCACGGCTACTCGAAAAGAGTGTCCCGGCGCTTTCCACCTGCAACTCAGATTAAAAATAACACAACACAGCAGAAAGTAAGAAAAAATCAAAGCAGAAAACGGTGAAAGCAACCTAAGGATTAAAAAGCCAGGTCTTCAGGCTCTTCCTGAACTGGAACAAATTGGCAGTGCAGGCGCTAACGAACGTGAGGAAAACATGCTCCGTCAGCCTAGAAACTGAAAATTCAGTTGAAGTGCGCCGCGACACAGGTGCGAGCACGGGAAGCCTTATATCCCAAAGAATCGACCAGAAACACTAGAATGCTGACTTTTCGACCGCCACCTTAGGGGGTCAGTAAACTGCTGAAGGCTATTAAGAAGCCGATTCCAAGGATAGCAACGAAACGTCTTGCGCCTGACTGCAGCCTTGACACATTACCTCTTGGAGAGATTCGCATTCATTACCGGCTTGGGACATTGATACTGCTAATTATTGCCTGGGGCCATTGATGCTTAATACTAGGTGGTCCAATACTGATGCTGGTTGCTTCCCGAGGCAGTAACAAGGGAAGGGCAGACAGACCGCTGTTCCAAGTGGTGCCGGGTATTGTGCTTTTCACTTCCCCAGCTTACTTGTTTCCTTACTAATGCCCTATAACTCGGATTGCCAACAAATAGGGGCCCCAGATAATGCCTCCCCCTGCTGCCATAGAAGGTCCTGAGAGGGCTGTTGTTTTCAGCGGCCATTGATGCTTATTATCGCCTGAGGCCTCTGAATATCATACCGCCTGGGGCCACTGATGCTTATTATCGCCTCAGGCCTCTGATATTCATACCGCCTGGGGCCACTGATGCTTATTATCACCTGAGGCCTCTGAATATCATACCGACTGGGGCCACTGATGCTTATTATCGCCTCAGGCCTCTGATATTCATACCGCCTGGGGCCACTGATGCTTATTATCGCCTCAGGCCTCTGATATTCATACTGCCTGGGGCCACTGATGCTTATTATCGCCTGAGGCCTCTGATATTCATACCGCCTGGGGCCACTAATGCTTATTATTGCCTGAGGCCTCTGATATTCATACCGCCTGTGGCCACTGATGCTTATTATCGCCTCAGGCCTCTAATATTCATACCGCCTGGGGCCACTGATGCTTATTATCGCCTGAGGCCTCTGAATATCATACCGCCTGGGGCCACTGATGCTTATTATCGCCTGAGGCCTCTGATATTCATACTGCCTGGGGCCACTGATGCTTATTATCGCCTCAGGCCTCTGATATTCATACTGCCTGGGGCCACTGATGCTTATTATCGCCTGAGGCCTCTGATATTCATACTGCCTGGGGCCACTGATGCTTATTATCGTCTCAGGCCTCTGATATTCATACCGCCTGGGGCCTCTGATGCTTATTATCGCCTCAGGCCTCTGATATTCATACCGCCTGGGGCCACTGATGTTCATCACTGCCTGGGCTACTGATGTTCATTACTGCATGGGCCACTGATGCTTATTATCGCTTGAGGCCTCTGAAGTTCATACCGCCTGGGGCCACTGATGCTTATTATTGCCTGAGGTCTCTGAAGTTCTTCCATCTGGGGCCACTGATGCTTATTATTGCCTGCAGCCTCTGATATTCATACTGCCTGGGGCCACTGATGCTTATTATCGCCTGAGGCCTCTGAAGTTCATACCGCCTGGGGCCACTGATGTTCATTACTGCCTGGGCCATTGATGTTCATTACTGCCTGGGCTACTGATGTTCATTACTGCATGGGCCACTGATGCTTATTATCGCCTGAGGCCTCTGAAGTTCATACCGCCTGGGGCCACTGATGCTTATTATTGCCTGAGGTCTCTGAAGTTCTTCCACCTGGGGCCACTGATGCTTATTATTGCCTGCGGCATCTGATATTCATACCGCCTGGGGCCACTGATGCTCATTATTGCCTGCGGCCACTGATGTTCATACCGCCTGGGGCCACTGATGCTTATTATTGCCTCCGGCCACTGATGCGTATTATTGCCTGAGGCCTCTGAAGTTCATACCGCCTGGGGCCACTGATGCTCATTATTGCCTGCGGCCACTGATGTTCATACCACCTGGGGCCACTGATGCTTATTATTGCCTGCGGCATCTGATATTCATACCGCCTGGGGCCACTGATGCTCATTATTGCCTGCGGCCACTGATGTTCATACCGCCTGGGGCCACTGATGCGTATTATTGCCTGAGGCCTCTGAAGTTCATACCGCCTGGGGCCACTGATGCGTATTATTGCCTGAGGCCTCTGAAGTTCATACCGCCAGGGGCCACTGATGCGTATTATTGCCTGAGGCCTCCGAAGTTCATACCGCCTGGGGCCACTGATGCTTAATATTGCCTGCGGCATCTGATATTCATACCGCCTGTGGCCACTGATGCTCATTACTGCCTGCGGCCACTGATGTTCATACCGCCTGGGGCCACTGATGCGTATTATTGCCTGAGGCCTCTGAAGTTCATACCGCCTGGGGCCACTGATGCGTATTATTGCCTGAGGCCTCTGAAGTTCATACCGCCTGGGGCCACTGATGCTTATTATTGCCTGCGGCCTCTGATATTCATACCACCTGGGGCCACTGATGCGTATTATTGCCTGAGGCTTCTGAAGTTCATACCGCCTGGGGCCACTGATGCTTATTATTGCCTGAGGTCTCTGAAGTTCTTCCACCTGGGGCCACTGATGCTTATTATTGCCTGAGGCCTCTGAAGTTCATACCGCCTGGGGCCACTGATGCTTAATATTGCCTGCGGCATCTGATATTCATACCGCCTGGGGCCACTGATGCGTATTATTGCCTGAGGCCTCTGAAGTTCATACCGCCTGGGGCCACTGATGCGTATTATTGCCTGAGGCCTCTGAAGTTCATACCGCCTGGGGCCACTGATGCGTATTATTGCCTGAGGCCTCTGAAGTTCATACCGCCTGGGGCCACTGATGCGTATTATTGCCTGAGGCCTCTGAAGTTCATACCGCCTGGGGCCACTGATGCGTATTATTGCCTGAGGCCTCGAAGTTCATACCGCCTGGGGCCACTGATGCTCATTACTGCCTGCGGCCACTGATGTTCATACCGCCTGGGGCCACTGATGCTTATTATTGCCTACGGCATCTGATATTCATACCGCCTGGGGCCACTGATGCTTATTATCGCCTGAGGCCTCTGAAGTTCATACCGCCTGGGGCCACTGATGCTTATTATTGCCTGAGGTCTCTGAAGTTCTTCCACCTGGGGCCACTGATGCGTATTATTGCCTGCGGCATCTGATATTCATACCGCCTGGGGCCACTGATGCTCATTATTGCCTGCGGCCACTGATGCTCATTATTGCCTCCGGCCACTGATGCTCATACTGCCTGGGGCCACTGATGCTCATTATTGCCTGCGGCCACTGATGTTCATTATTGCCTGCGGCCACTGATGCTCATTATTGCCTGCGGCCACTGATGTTCATACTGCCTGCGGCCACTGATGCTCATTATTGCCTGCGGCCACTGATGTTCATACCGTCTGGGGCCACTGATGCTTATTATTGCCTGCGGCATCTGATATTCATACCGCCTGGGGCCACTGATGCTCATTATTGCCTGCGGCCACTGATGTTCATACCGCCTGGGGCCACTGATGCGTATTATTGCCTGAGGCCTCTGAAGTTCATACCGCCTGGGGCCACTGATGCTTATTATTGCCTGCGGCATCTGATATTCATACCGCCTGGGGCCACTGATGCTTATTATTGCCTCCGGCCACTGATGCGTATTATTGCCTGAGGCCTCTGAAGTTCATACCGCCTGGGGCCACTGATGCTGATACGGCCTGGGGCCACTGATGCTCATTATTGCCTGCGGCCACTGATGTTCATTATTGCCTGCGGCCACTGATGCTCATTATTGCCTGCGGCCACTGATGTTCATACTGCCTGCGGCCACTGATGCTCATTATTGCCTGCGGCCACTGATGTTCACACCGTCTGGGGCCACTGATGCTTATTATTGCCTGCGGCATCTGATATTCATACCGCCTGGGGCCACTGATGCTCATTATTGCCTGCGGCCTCTGATGTTCATACCGCCTGGGGCCACTGATGCGTATTATTGCCTGAGGCCTCTGAAGTTCATACCGCCTGGGGCCACTGATGCTTATTATTGCCTGCGGCATCTGATATTCATACCGCCTGGGGCCACTGATGCTTATTATTGCCTGAGGCCTCTGAAGTTCATACCGCCTGGGGCCACTGATGCTTATTATTGCCTGCGGCATCTGATATTCATACCGCCTGGGGCCACTGATGCTTATTATTGCCTCCGGCCACTGATGCGTATTATTGCCTCCGGCCACTGATGCGTATTATTGCCTGAGGCCTCTGAAGTTCATACCGCCTGGGGCCACTGATGCTTATTATTGCCTGCGGCATCTGATATTCATACCGCCTGGGGCCACTGATGCTTATTATTGCCTGAGGCCTCTGAAGTTCATACCGCCTGGGGCCACTGATGCTTATTATTGCCTGCGGCATCTGATATTCATACCGCCTGGGGCCACTGATGCTTATTATTGCCTGAGGCCTCTGAAGTTCATACCGCCTGGGGCCACTGATGCTTATTATTGCCTGAGGCCTCTGAAGTTCATACCGCCTGGGGCCACTGATGCGTATTATTGCCTGAGGCCTCTGAAGTTCATACCGCCTGGGGCCACTGATGCTTATTATTGCCTCCGGCCTCTGAAGTTCATACCGCCTGGGGCCGATGAGACTCTTTTATAGCTTTGGTTCCCAGACTCATTAGTAGCAGCAGCAACTGATGCTCATTGATACCATCAAGGCCTGGTGCTGCTTGTGGTCAATGTGTGCAGCTGCCTTAAGGTCTGTGTGTGTTTGTGTCTGATTGAACTCTGGTCAGTTTGTGTGACTGTGTGCATGTATGTGTGATGTATGTCAGTGTGTGCAGATGTGTGTATGGATGTGAGATGTGTGTCAGTGTGTGCCAAATGGATGCATGAATGTATGATGTATGTGATTGTGTACAGGGATGTGTGATATATGTCAGTGTATGCAGATGTGTACATAGATGTGTAATGTGTGACATTGTGTGCAGATGTGTGCTTGGATGTGCGATGCAAGTGAGTGTGTGCATGGATGTGTGATTTAGTGTATGGAGATGTGTGCATGGACATGTAATGTATGTCACTGTGTGCAGATCTGTGCATGGATGTGTAATGTATGGCATTGTGTGCCGATGTGTGCTTGGATGTGCGATGCAGGTGAGTGTGTGCATGGATGTGTGATGTATATGAGTGTGTCAAATATATGCATGGGTGTGTGATGTATGTGATTGTGTGTAGATGTGTACATGGATGTGCGATGTATGTTAGAGTGTGCAGATGTGTGCATGAGTGTGTGATGTATGCGCTTGTGTGCAGATGTGTGCATGTATGTATGTGAGTGTGAAGATGTGTGCATAGATGTGTGATGTGCGAGTGTATGGAGATGTGTGCATGGACATGTAATGCATGTCACTGTGTGCAGTGTGTACATGGATGTGTAATATATGGCATTGTGTGCAGATGTGTGCTTGGATGTGCGATGCAGGTGAGTGTGTGCATGGATGTGTGATGTATATGAGTGTGTCAAATATATGCATGGATGTGTGATGTATGTGATTGTGTGCAGATGTGTACATGGATGTGTGATGTATGTGAACGTGTGTAGATGTGTGCATACATGTGTGATGTATGTGCTTGTGTGCAGATGTGTGCATGGATGTATGTGAGTGTGAAGATGTGTGCATAGATGTGTGATGTGTGAGTGTATGGAGATGTGTGCATGGACATGTAATGCATGTCACTGTGTGCAGATGTGTGCACTGATGTGTAATGTATAGCACTGTGTGCAGATGTGTGCTTGGATGTGTAATGTGTGGCACTGTGTGCAGATATGTGCTTGGATGTGTAATGCAGGTGAGTGTGTGCATGGATGTGTGATGTATATGAGTGTGTCAAATACATGCATTTATGTGTGATGCATGTGATTGTGTGAAGATGTGTGCATGGATGTGTGATTCTGTGAGCGTTTGCAGATGTGTGCTTGAGTGTGTGATGGATGTGGTTGTGTGCAGATGTGTGCATGGATGTATGTGAGTGTGAAGATGTGTGCATTAATGTGTGAGTGTATGGACATGTAATGTGTGTCACTGTCTGCAGATGTGTGCATGGATTTGCGATATATGTGAGTGTGTGCAGATGTGTGCATTGATGTGTGATGTATGTTAGCATGTTCAGATGTTTGCATGGATCTGCGATGCATATCAGTGTGCAGATGTGTGCATGGATGTGCGATGTATGTGTGTGCAGATGTGTGCATGTATGTGTGTGTGTGTGCAGAAGTGTGCATGGATGTGCCATGTTAGTCTACAGAACTGTGTGCATGTATGTGTGATGTATGTCAGTGTGTGCATGGGTGTGTGGTGTTTGTCAGTGTGTGCAGATGTGTGCCTAAATGTGCGATGTATGTGAGTGTGTACAGATATGTGCATGGATGTGAAATGTATGTGACTGTATGCAGATGTGTGCATGGATGTGCGATGTTTGTCAGTATATGCAGATGTGTACATTGATATATGTCAGTGTGCTCAGCTATGTGAACAACTGTGTAATGTATGTTAGTGTGTGCAGCTGTTTGCATGGATGTGTGATGTATGTCGTGTGTGCAGGTGTGTGATGTATGTGTGAGGATGTGTGCATGTATGTGTGATGGATGAGGAATGTTGCAGGTGTGTTCATGTATGTTTGATGAATGAGCAGTGTATGCAGATGTGTTCATGCATGTGTGATGTATGTCAGTTTATGCAGATGTGTGCATCAATGTGATTTATGTTAGTGAATGCAGGTGTGTGCATGTCTGCGATGTATGTGTGTGTGCAGATGTGTGCAGAATGTGTGATGTATGAGGAGTGGTGTGTGCAGATAAGTGCATCTATGTGTAACGTATGTCAATGTGTGCTTGGTTAGTGAGTGAGTGCGAGCAACATAAAAAAGTTAAACCTATTTACTTGTCGATGCTTGTTTGAGGATTCCTGCCTCCATGGAGTCCAGAACATTCACAAGTGCTTGAGGGAGATTTCAACCAATCTCTGTGAGTCCTCGTGACTCGTGTAACCACAATGACCAGATAAATCTGGACTAGAGGAACCAGAGGCACGGGGTACTGGCAGACGGCAGCCTCCAACATGAACTGTTTACCACAATGAACCGCTACCAGTAGAAGTATTACTAGTGTAATACCAAAGGGTCCAGCTGCTCGCCCTCCTATGAGGCGCAGTTTACCTCATCATAGGAATCATTAAAACCTATCATTACAGACAGTGGAGTGTGAGTATTGATCACCCCACCAAGTGGAACGCTCTCACCCAAGTTTGGTAAGAGTAGAGCCCTTTATACTATGATCCTGATGAATGCCGCGGACCCAGTAGGGCCTAGAGGCAGAAACATGTTGATCTCATATACAGCGGTGGGGGGACACTAATATCCCCATGGCACAGATCACTTTATTTTAGCTACCATATAGATGTCGACGCTATTAAAATTAAGTAGACACCCATAATGGCCTTTTAATTCACTGCTCATTTTCCTTTGAGCCCCCACTTAGTTTAGAAGTGCATCCCTGTCGTCAGGTGTGTGCCCGCCCTCTATCAAACCAAGTTTTTAGAGGGCGAGGACTGGTCAATGATGAAGCATGACACCCGGTGGTGTGTGAGACCAGTCCTTCACTTTTTGTGAGATGCCAGCACTCACAAAATAACACCCCACTTACACTAGTAATACTTCTACTGGTAGCGGTTCATTGTGGTAAACAGTCCTCGTGACTCACCTGTGCCTCACCTGTGACTCACCTGCACGTCCTCCCACGTCCTCGAGTGATTGTTTCTTGGAAAGATTCACGGCTCCTTTCGGGGTATTTGAAAGAACAAGGAGTGAGTTTTTATGAATGAAACATGTGTTCGTGCCAAGTTAGACACAGTCAGGAGGTTTGTTTGAGATCCTGTTTGTTGAACCTCGTGAGATGTTTGATTGGATCAGTAAAGTTATAAAGAGCTGAAGACACCTACGACGAGGCTGTCACAAAAGCCAGGAATTCAATTGAGAACTTATTGGGATCAAAGGTTGAGTGAGGCCTTTCAGTCCTGATTGTTGGCTTCTCCACCCTTCGCCCATCTCCTCTCTGCCACCCTTGGCATCGGTGAGACACTGCGCTTGGCCACGTGTGGCTTCTCCACCATTCACCCATCTCCTCTTCCACCCTTGGCATCGGTCAGACACTGTGCTTGGCCACGTCTGGCTTCTCCACCCTTCACCCATCTCCTCTCTGCCACCCTTGGCATCAGTGAGACACTGCGCTTGGCCACGTCTGGCTTCTCCACCCTTCATCCATCTCCTCTTCCACCCTTGGCATCGGTGAGACACTGCGCTTGGCCACGGCTGGCTTCTCCACCCTACACCCATCTCCTCTTCCACCCTTGGCATCGGTGAGACACTGCGCTTGGCCACGTCTGGCTTCTCCACCCTTCACCCATCTCCTCTTCCACCCTTGGCATCGGTGAGACACTGCGCTTGGCCACGTCTGGCTTCTCCACCCTTCGCCCATCTCCTCTCTGCCACCCTTGGCATCGGTGAGACACTGTGCTTGGCCACGTCTGGCTTCTCCACCCTTCGCCCATCTCCTCTCTGCCACCCTTGGCATCAGTGAGACACTGCGCTTGGCCACGTCTGGCTTCTCCACCCTTCACCCATCTCCTCTTCCACCCTTGGCATTGGTGAGACCCTGCGCTTGGCCATGTCTGGCTTCTCCACCCTTCACCCATCTCCGCTTCCACCCTTGGCATCGGTGAGACACTGCGCTTGGCCACATCTGGCTTCTCCATCCTTCGCCCATCTCCTCTCTGCCACCCTTGGCATCAGTGAGACACTGCGCTTGGCCAAGTCTGGCTTCTCCACCCTTCACCCATCTCCTCTTCCATCCTTGGCATTGGTGAGACCCTGCGCTTGGCCACGTCTGGCTTCTCCACCCTTCACTTATCTCCTCTCTGCCACCCTTGGCATCGGTGAGACACTGCGCTTGGCCACGTCTGGCTTCTCCACCCTTCACCCATCTCCGCTTCCACCCTTGGCATCGGTGAGATACTGCGCTTGGCCACATCTGGCTTCTCCATCCTTCGCCCATCTCCTCTCTGCCACCCTTGGCATCAGTGAGACACTGCGCTTGGCCACGTCTGGCTTCTCCACCCTTCACCCATCTCCTCTTCCACCCTTGGCATTGGTGAGACCCTGCGCTTGGCCACGTCTGGCTTCTCCACCCTTCACTTATCTCCTCTCTGCCACCCTTGGCATCGGTGAGACACTGCGCTTGGCCACGTCTGGCTTCTCCACCCTTCGCCCATCTCCTCATCCACCCTTGGCATTGGTGAGACCCTGTGCTTGGCCACGTCTGGCTTCTCCACCCTTCACTTATCTCCTCTCTGCCACCCTTGGCATCGGTGAGACACTGTGCTTGGCCACGTCTGGCTTCTCCACCCTTCGCCCATCTCCTCTCTGCCACCCTTGGTATCAGTGAGACACTGCGCTTGGCCACGTCTGGCTTCTCCACCCTTCACCCATCTCCTCTTCCACCCTTGGCATCGGTGAGACACTGCGCTTGGCCACATCTGGCTTCTCCATCCTTCGCCCATCTCCTCTCTGCCACCCTTGGCATCAGTGAGACACTGCGCTTGGCCACGTCTGGCTTCTCCACCCTTCACCCATCTCCTCTTCCAGCCTTGGCATTGGTGAGACCCTGCGCTTGGCCACGTCTGGCTTCTCCACCCTTCACTTAGCTCCTCTCTGCCACCCTTGGCATCGGTGAGACACTGCGCTTGGCCACATCTGGCTTCTCCACCCTTCACCCATCTCCTCTTCCACCCTTGGCATCGGTGAGACACTGCGCTTGGCCACATCTGGCTTCCCCACCCTTCGCCCATCTCTTCTCTGCCACCCTTGGCATCGGAGAGACACTGTGCTTGGCCACGTCTGGCTTCTCCACCCTTCGCCCATCTCTTCTCTGCCACCCTTGGCATCAGTGAGACACTGTGCTTGGCCACGTCTGGCTTCCCCACCCTTCGCCCATCTCTTCTCTGCCACCCTTGGCATCGGAGGGACACTGTGCTTGGCCACGTCTGGCTTCTCCACCCTTCGCCCATCTCTTCTCTTCCACCCTTGGCATCGGTGAGACACTGTGCTTGGCCACGTCTGGCTTCTCCACCCCTCACCCATCTCCTCTATGCCACCCTTAGCACCGGTGAGACACTATGCTGGCCACGTGTGGCTTCACCACCCCTCCCCATCTCCTCTCTTCCACCCTTGGCATTGGTGAGACACTGTGCTTGGCCACGTCTGGCTTCTCCACCCTTCACCCATCTCCTCTTCCACCCTTGGCAACGGTGAGACACTGCGTTTGGCAACGTCTGGCTTCTCCACCTTTCGCCCATCTCTTCCCTGCTACCCTTGGCTTCGGTGAGACATTGTGCTTGGCCTCGTCTTGCTTCTCCACCCTCGCCCATCTCCTTTCTGCCACCCTTGGCATCGGTGAGACACTGCGCTTGGCCACGTCTGGCTTCTCCACCCTTGGCCCATCTCCTCCCTGCCACCCTTGACATCGGTCAGACACTGTGCTTGGCCACGTCTGGCTTCTCCACCCTTCGCCCATCTCCTCTCTGCCACCCTTGGCATCGGTGAGACACTGCGCTTGGCCACGTCTGGCTTCTCCACCCTTCACTTATCTCCTCTCTGCCACCCTTGGCATCGGTGAGACACTGCGCTTGGCCACGTCTGGCTTCTCCACCCTTCGCCCATCTCCTCATCCTCCCTTGGCATTGGTGAGACCCTGTGCTTGGCCACGTCTGGCTTCTCCACCCTTCACTTATCTCCTCTCTGCCACCCTTGGCATCGGTGAGACACTGTGCTTGGCCACGTCTGGCTTCTCCACCCTTCGCCCATCTCCTCTCTGCCACCCTTGGTATCAGTGAGACACTGCGCTTGGCCACGTCTGGCTTCTCCACCCTTCACCCATCTCCTCTTCCACCCTTGGCATCGGTGAGACACTGCGCTTGGCCACATCTGGCTTCTCCATCCTTCGCCCATCTCCTCTCTGCCACCCTTGGCATCAGTGAGACACTGCGCTTGGCCACGTCTGGCTTCTCCACCCTTCACCCATCTCCTCTTCCACCCTTGGCATTGGTGAGACCCTGCGCTTGGCCACGTCTGGCTTCTCCACCCTTCATTTAGCTCCTCTCTGCCACCCTTGGCATCGGTGAGACACTGCGCTTGGCCACATCTGGCTTCTCCACCCTTCACCCATCTCCTCTTCCACCCTTGGCATCGGTGAGACACTGCGCTTGGCCACATCTGGCTTCCCCACCCTTCGCCCATCTCTTCTCTGCCACCCTTGGCATCGGAGAGACACTGTGCTTGGCCACGTCTGGCTTCTCCACCCTTCGCCCATCTCTTCTCTGCCACCCTTAGCACCGGTGAGACACTATGCTGGCCACGTGTGGCTTCACCACCCCTCCCCATCTCCTCTCTTCCACCCTTGGCATTGGTGAGACCCTGCGCTTGGCCACGTCTGGCTTCTCCACCCTTCACTTATCTCCTCTCTGCCACCCTTGGCATCGGTGAGACACTGCGCTTGGCCACGTCTGGCTTCCCCACCCTTCACCCATCTCCGCTTCCACCCTTGGCATCGGTGAGATACTGCGCTTGGCCACATCTGGCTTCTCCATCCTTCGCCCATCTCCTCTCTGCCACCCTTGGCATCAGTGAGACACTGCGCTTGGCCACGTCTGGCTTCTCCACCCTTCACCCATCTCCTCTTCCACCCTTGGCATTGGTGAGACCCTGCGCTTGGCCACGTCTGGCTTCTCCACCCTTCACTTATCTCCTCTCTGCCACCCTTGGCATCGGTGAGACACTGCGCTTGGCCACGTCTGGCTTCTCCACCCTTCGCCCATCTCCTCATCCACCCTTGGCATTGGTGAGACCCTGTGCTTGGCAACGTCTGGCTTCTCCACCCTTCACTTATCTCCTCTCTGCCACCCTTGGCATCGGTGAGACACTGTGCTTGGCCACGTCTGGCTTCTCCACCCTTCGCCCATCTCCTCTCTGCCACCCTTGGTATCAGTGAGACACTGCGCTTGGCCACGTCTGGCTTCTCCACCCTTCACCCATCTCCTCTTCCACCCTTGGCATCGGTGAGACACTGCGCTTGGCCACATCTGGCTTCTCCATCCTTCGCCCATCTCCTCTCTGCCACCCTTGGCATCAGTGAGACACTGCGCTTGGCCACGTCTGGCTTCTCCACCCTTCACCCATCTCCTCTTCCACCCTTGGCATTGGTGAGACCCTGCGCTTGGCCACGTCTGGCTTCTCCACCCTTCACTTAGCTCCTCTCTGCCATCCTTGGCATCGGTGAGACACTGCGCTTGGCCACATCTGGCTTCTCCACCCTTCACCCATCTCCTCTTCCACCCTTGGCATCGGTGAGACACTGCGCTTGGCCACATCTGGCTTCCCCACCCTTCGCCCATCTCTTCTCTGCCACCCTTGGCATCGGAGAGACACTGTGCTTGGCCACGTCTGGCTTCTCCACCCTTCGCCCATCTCTTCTCTGCCACCCTTGGCATCAGTGAGACACTGTGCTTGGCCACGTCTGGCTTCCCCACCCTTCGCCCATCTCTTCTCTGCCACCCTTGGCATCGGAGAGACACTGTGCTTGGCCACGTCTGGCTTCTCCACCCTTCGCCCATCTCTTCTCTTCCACCCTTGGCATCGGTGAGACACTGTGCTTGGCCACGTCTGGCTTCTCCACCCCTCACCCATCTCCTCTCTGCCACCCTTAGCACCGGTGAGACACTATGCTGGCCACGTGTGGCTTCACCACCCCTCCCCATCTCCTCTCTTCCACCCTTGGCATTGGTGAGACACTGTGCTTGGCCACGTCTGGCTTCTCCACCCTTCACCCATCTCCTCTTCCACCCTTGGCAACGGTGAGACACTGCGTTTGGCAACGTCTGGCTTCTCCACCTTTCGCCCATCTCTTCCCTGCTACCCTTGGCTTCGGTGAGACATTGTGCTTGGCCTCGTCTTGCTTCTCCACCCTCGCCCATCTCCTCTCTGCCACCCTTGGCATCGGTGAGACACTGCGCTTGGCCACGTCTGGCTTCTCCACCCTTGGCCCATCTCCTCCCTGCCACCCTTGACATCGGTCAGACACTGTGCTTGGCCACGTCTGGCTTCTCCACCCTTTGCCCATCTCCTCTCTGCCACCCTTGGCATCGGTGAGACACTGCGCTTGGCCACATCTGGCTTCTCCATCCTTCGCCCATCTCCTCTCTGCCACCCTTGGCATCAGTGAGACACTGCGCTTGGCCAAGTCTGGCTTCTCCACCCTTCACCCATCTCCTCTTCCACCCTTGGCATTGGTGAGACCCTGCGCTTGGCCACGTCTGGCTTCTCCACCCTTCACTTATCTCCTCTCTGCCACCCTTGGCATCGGTGAGACACTGCGCTTGGCCACGTTTGGCTTCTCCACCCTTCACCCATCTCCGCTTCCACCCTTGGCATCGGTGAGATACTGCGCTTGGCCAAGTCTGGCTTCTCCACCCTTCACCCATCTCCTCTTCCACCCTTGGCATTGGTGAGACCCTGCGCTTGGCCACGTCTGGCTTCTCCACCCTTCACTTATCTCCTCTCTGCCACCCTTGGCATCGGTGAGACACTGCGCTTGGCCACGTTTGGCTTCTCCACCCTTCACCCATCTCCGCTTCCACCCTTGGCATCGGTGAGATACTGCGCTTGGCCACGTCTGGCTTCTCCACCCTTCACTTATCTCCTCTCTGCCACCCTTGGCATCGGTGAGACACTGCGCTTGGCCACGTCTGGCTTCTCCACCCTTCGCCCATCTCCTCATCCACCCTTGGCATTGGTGAGAACCTGTGCTTGGCCACGTCTGGCTTCTCCACCCTTCACTTATCTCCTCTCTGCCACCCTTGGCATCAGTGAGACACTGCGCTTGGCCAAGTCTGGCTTCTCCACCCTTCACCCATCTCCTCTTCCACCCTTGGCATTGGTGAGACCCTGCGCTTGGCCACGTCTGGCTTCTCCACCCTTCACTTATCTCCTCTCTGCCACCCTTGGCATCGGTGAGACACTGCGCTTGGCCACGTTTGGCTTCTCCACCCTTCACCCATCTCCGCTTCCACCCTTGGCATCGGTGAGATACTGCGCTTGGCCACGTCTGGCTTCTCCACCCTTCACTTATCTCCTCTCTGCCACCCTTGGCATCGGTGAGACACTGCGCTTGGCCACGTCTGGCTTCTCCACCCTTCGCCCATCTCCTCATCCACCCTTGGCATTGGTGAGAACCTGTGCTTGGCCACGTCTGGCTTCTCCACCCTTCACTTATCTCCTCTCTGCCACCCTTGGCATCGGTGAGACACTGTGCTTGGCCACGTCTGGCTTCTCCACCCTTCGCCCATCTCCTCTCTGCCACCCTTGGTATCAGTGAGACACTGCGCTTGGCCACGTCTGGCTTCTCCACCCTTCGCCCATCTCCTTTCTGCCACCCTAGGCATCGGTGAGACACTGCGCTTGGCCACGTCTGGCTTCTCCACCCTTCACCCATCTCCTCTTCCACCCTTGGCATCGGTGAGACACTGCGCTTGGCCACGTCTGGCTTCTCCACCCTTCACCCATCTCCTCTTCCACCCTTGGCATCGGTGAGACACTGCGCTTGGCCACATCTGGCTTCTCCATCCTTCGCCCATCTCCTCTCTGCCACCCTTGGCATCAGTGAGACACTGCGCTTGGCCACGTCTGGCTTCTCCACCCTTCACCCATCTCCTCTTCCACCCTTGGCATTGGTGAGACCCTGCGCTTGGCCACGTCTGGCTTCTCCACCCTTCACTTAGCTCCTCTCTGCCACCCTTGGCATCGGTGAGACACTGCGCTTGGCCACATCTGGCTTCTCCACCCTTCACCCATCTCCTCTTCCACCCTTGGCATCGGTGAGACACTGCGCTTGGCCACATCTGGCTTCCCCACCCTTCGCCCATCTCTTCTCTGCCACCCTTGGCATCGGAGAGACACTGTGCTTGGCCACTTCTGGCTTCTCCACCCTTCGCCCATCTCTTCTCTGCCACCCTTGGCATCAGTGAGACACTGTGCTTGGCCACGTCTGGCTTCCCCACCCTTCGCCCATCTCTTCTCTGCCACCCTTGGCATCGGAGAGACACTGTGCTTGGCCACGTCTGGCTTCTCCACCCTTCGCCCATCTCTTCTCTTCCACCCTTGGCATCGGTGAGACACTGTGCTTGGCCACGTCTGGCTTCTCCACCCCTCACCCATCTCCTCTCTGCCACCCTTAGCACCGGTGAGACACTATGCTGGCCACGTGTGGCTTCACCACCCCTCCCCATCTCCTCTCTTCCACCCTTGGCATTGGTGAGACACTGTGCTTGGCCACGTCTGGCTTCTCCACCCTTCACCCATCTACTCTTCCACCCTTGGCAACGGTGAGACACTGCGTTTGGCAACGTCTGGCTTCACCACCCCTCCCCATCTCCTCCCTGCTACCCTTGGCTTCGGTGAGACATTGTGCTTGGCCTCGTCTGGCTTCTCCACCCTCGCCCATCTCCTCTCTGCCACCCTTGGCATCGGTGAGACACTGCGCTTGGCCACGTCTGGCTTCTCCACCCTTGGCCCATCTCCTCCCTGCCACCCTTGACATCGGTCAGACACTGTGCTTGGCCACGTCTGGCTTCTCCACCCTTCGCCCATCTCCTCTCTGCCACCCTTGGCATCGGTGAGACAGTGCGCTTGGCCATGTTTGGCTTCTCCACCCTTCGCCCATCTCCTCCCTGCCACCCTTAGCATCGGTCAGACGCTGTGCTTGGCCACGTCTGGCTTCTCCACCCTTCGCCCATCTCCTCTCTGCCACCCTTGGGATCGGTGAGACACTGCGCTTGGCCACGGCTGGCTTCTCCACCCCTCCCCCATCTCCCCTCTGCCACCCTTGGCATCGGTGAGACACTGCGCTTGGCCACATCTGGCTTCTCCACCCCTCCCCCATCTCCTCTCTGCCACCCTTGGCATCGGTGAGACACTGTGCTTGGCCACGTCTGGCTTCTCCACCCCTCGTCCATCACCTCTCTGCCACCCTTAGCATCGGTGAGACACTGCGCTTGGCCACGTCTGGCTTCTCCACCCCTCGTCCATCTCCTCTCTGCCACCCTTAGTATCGGTCAGACACTGTGCTTGGCCACGTCTGGCTTCTTCACCCCTCCCCATCTCCTCTCTGCCACCCTTGGCATTGGTGAGACACTGCGCTTGGCCACGTTTGGCTTCTCCACCCTTCACCCATCTCCTCTCTGCCACCCTTGGCATCGGTGAGACACTGTGCTTGGCCACGCCTGGCTTCTCCACCCTTCACTCATCTCCTCTCTGCCACCCTTCGCATCGGTGAGACACTACGCTTGGCCACGTCTGGCTTCTCCACCCTTCGCCCATCTCCTCTCTGCCACCCTTGGATTCAGTGAGACACTGTGCATGGCCACGTCTGGCTTCTCCACCCTTCACCCATCTCCTCTCTCCCACCCTTGGCATCGGTGAGACACTGCGCTTGGCCACGTTTGGCTTCTCCACCCTTCGCACATCTCCTCTCTGCCACCCTTGGCATCGGTGAGACACTGTGCTTGGCCACGTCTGGCTTCTCCACCCTTCGCCCATCTCCTCCCTGCCATCCTTGGCATCGGTGAGACACTGCACTTGGCCACGTCTGGCTTCTCCACCCTTCGCCCATCTCCTCTCTGCCACCCTGGGCATCGGTGAGACACTGCACTTGGCCACGTCTGGCTTCCCCACCCTTCGCCCATCTCCTCTCTGCCACCCTTGGCATCGGTGAGACACTGTGCTTGGCCACGTCTGGCTTCTCCACCCTTCACCCATCTCCTCTCTGCCACCCTTGGCATTGGTGAGACACTGCGCTTGACCACGTCTGGCTTCTCCACCCTTCGCCCATCTCCACTCTGCCACCCTTGGCTTCGGTGAGACACTGTGATTGCCCACGTCTGGCTTCTCGACCCTTCGCCCATCTCCTCTCTGCCACCCTTGGCTTCAGTGAGACACTGCGCTTGGCCACGTCTGGCTTCTCCACCCTTCGCCCAGCTCCTCTCTACCACCCTTGGCATCGGTGAGACACTGCGCTTGGCCACGTGTGGCTTCTCCACCCCTCCCCATCTCCTCTCTGCCACCCTTGGCATCGGTGAAACACTGCGCTTGGCCACGTCTGGCTTCTCCACCCTTCACCCATCTCCTCTCTGCCACCCTTGGCTTTGGTGAGACACTGTGCTTGGCCACGTCTGGCTTTTCCACCCTTCACCCATCTCCTCTCTGCCACCCTTGGCATTTGTGAGACACTGTGCTTGGCCACGTCTGGCCTCTCCACCCCTCGTCCATCACCTCTCTGCCACCCTTAGCATCGGTGAGACACTGCGCTTGGCCACGTCTGGCTTCACCACCCCTCCCCATCTCCTCTCTGCCACCCTTGGCATCGGTGAGACACTGCGCTTGGCCACGTCTGGCTTCTCCACCCCTCGTCCATCTCCTCTCTGCCACCCTTAGCATCGGTCAGACACTGTGCTTGGCCACGTCTGGCTTCTCCACCCCTCGCCCATCTCCTCTCTGCCACCCTTGGCATCGGTGAGACACTGCGCTTGGCCACGTCTGGCTTCTCCACCCCTCGTCCATCTCCTCTCTGCCACCCTTAGCATCGGTCAGACACTGTGCTTGGCCACGTCTGGCTTCTCCACCCCTCCCCATCTCCTCTCTGCCACCCTTGGCATTGGTGAGATACTGCGCTTGGCCACGTCTGACTTCTCCACCCTTCACTCATCGCCTCTCTGCCACCCTTGGCTTCGGTGAGTCATTGTGCTTGGCCTCGTCTGGCTTCTCCACCCTTCGCCCATCTCCTCTCTGCCACCCTTGGCATCGGTGAGACACTGTGTTTGGTCACGTCTGGCTTCTCCACCCTTCGTCCATCTCCTCTCTGCCAGCCTTAGCATCAGTCAGACACTGTGCTTGGCCACGTCTGGCTTCTCCACCCCTCCCCATCTCCTCTCTGCCACCCTTGGCCTCGGTGAGACACTGCGTTTGGCCACGCCTGGCTTCTCCACCCTTCGCCCATCTCCTCCCTGCCACCCTTGGCTTTGGTGAGACACTGCGCTTCGCCACGTCTGGTGTCTTCACCTCTCACACACAGTGCAAGTACAGGAAGGTCCCCTGCACCACCACAGATGGAGCGCATTTACTATGTTGCGCATTGTGGCGCAAGGATAAAAGATGTGTGACGCATCTCCCGTCGGAACGGCGGCTCATTGCTGGAGGCGTGTCGCAAGCGCAACACAACTCCAACATTGTTCGTGGCCTGCCCATACATAACGTGGTGCTTCAAGCAGGCGCAAGGTTTTGACGCAGCGGCGTTGGAAAAGTGACTGAGTAGAATCTTGTAGATTTCACTCAGCCACTTTACCGAGGCTTTACTGCGCCGGGACGCCCCCCCTGCTCCGGAACACCCACATGAAACCTGACGCAGGTTTCATGTGACGCAGGGCTTTACAACATGAAGCATCTCCTTGGATGCGTCACGTTGTACATACGGCGCAACGTGGTGCATGGTTTACGCTGCCGCTGCACAGAAGTGACGCAACGGTGGCGCAAGGGGCTCGTAAATCTGCCTCTGATTAAATTTCATGAGCCTGGCAGGCAACTGAACCAGTTAGTTCCTGTTGACAGAGTCTAGCAAGGATCACAGTGAAAACCTCCACCCATGTGTTTGTCAAAGGGGTAAAACAACTTAAAAAGTCCTTGACCTATGGTATTTGGGGGGAATCCATGTAACAAAATACTTGTTTTTATTATAATCTTAAATACGGTGCAATAATCCACCATTAAATGGATATTTTCTTTAAGATATGTTTTTAATAATAATAAGTCCGTTTTCAAGCTTTTTAGCAAATTTTCATAATGAACAGATCCAACCTGTGACATCTGACATAACTTTTCTCAGTGAACCAATCAGGCGTGTCATTAGTTTCCCGCCATCGCCAACCCAGGCCTGCGGTACTGAGGTGAAACTGTCCCACAAGTGACACGTCAGACATACAGGCAGAACCTTTCAAATGTGCAGACACTACGGGCCCGATTCACAGAACTAACTTAAGACAAAATCCTAAACTTACTACTTTTGGTATTCACAGAAGTTAAGATTTTGTCTTAAGTTTCTCTTAAAACAGATTTAAGACAGACTTAAGTTAGGATTTTGTCTTAAGTCTGTCTTAAGTCTGTCTTAAGTCTGTCTTAAAACAAGCTTAAGACAAAATCCTAACTTCTGTGAATACCAAAAGTAGTAAGTTTAGGATTTTGTCTTAAGTTAGTTCTGTGAATCGGCCCCACTACATTTAGCAGAACAACCTTCAGCCCCTGCTAGGGAGGCCTAACAAGGGTTCTCACAAGGCAGATCGTTTACCCTCAGCGTGTGTCAGAGGGGGTGTCCCACGCCAAACCCTTGCCTACTATGGTGAATAGCGAGATGACACCTAACACAATACCTTTACACAGGCTTTAATACAGAACAACAGCAATCCACCATTAATGGCCTACTGGCTTTAGAATGTGTTAATCACAATAAATCAAGCCGATTGCCTTTGTCATAACATTTCAAAAATAAGAGATCAGACCGACGCTTCCGACAAATCCTACCCCAAAACCTCAGTCAGGCCTACAGCCTTTATCGTAGGCTTTCACAAGAACCGACTCTGGCCGACTTTATGAAGTGGCGTCATCCCACAAGGCGGTCATCAAGCACAAAGTATGGGGTTCACGGCAGTGTCTGTGCTGGAAAAACTCTAAGGGCCCGATTCACAGAACTAACTTAAGACAAAGGGCCATATGTATCATACTTCTGTTTAGCGAATTCCAAATAGCGAATTTTAAGGAATCGCTATTTGGAATTCGCAAAACGGTATGTATGTACAAAATCGCTTTCCAATAGCGATTCCTTACCATTCCTAATTTGCGATTAGCAAATTGCTAATCGCAAATTACCCATTCATTTCTATGGGCCAGGAGGCCCATAGGAATGAAAGTGCAATTTGCGATTAGCAATTTGCTAATCGCAAATTAGGAATTTTTTCAAGGGTGCAGGGGTGTCTCAAGAACACCCTGCTGCACCCCTGAAAAAGACATTTGGGGGCATATGGCGCACATACATGCCCTAAGGGCATTTATGGGCGTCATATGGCACCTTTGGTTTTTTGTAAAAAAGCTTTTTGAAAAGAATTCGCAACTTACCACCAACTAGAAGTTGGTGGTAATTTGCGAATCCTTAATGGCAATTTTTGAATATTTTTTGCTTGATACATAGCATTTAAGGAATCGCAAAATTTGCGATTCCTTAAGTGCAATCGCAAAATAAGGAATAGCAAATTTTGGAATTCCTTATTTTGCATCAAACATGTTTGATACATACCATTTATCTAATTAGCATTCGCAAAGGCCGAAATTCGCAGAATTTCGGCCTTTTCGAATGCTAATTAGCTTGATACATATGGCCCAAAATCCTAAATTTACTACCATTTTGGTATTCACCGTAGGCACTTACTCATTTCGGTATTCAAAGAAGTTAGGAGTCCTAACTTTAGGACTCCTAAATACCTTCGACACAGCGACATTCCCGGAAAGCTGGAAGCACGCCGAAATCAATGCCCTTCTCAAGAAGCCCAAGGCGGACCCCAAAGACCTCAAGAACTTCCGGCCCATCTCCCTGCTCCCCTTCCCGGCGAAGGTCATCGAGAAAATCTCCAACATGCAGCTGACACGCCACCTCGAGGACAACAACATCCTAGATCCATCCCAATCCGGATTCAGACGCAACCACAGCACCGAGACTGCCCTCATCACCACCACAGTCAACATCAGGCACCAGCTAGACAACGGCGAAACTTCAGCTCTCATCCTCCTGGACCTGTCAGCCGCTTTCGACACGGTCTGCCACCACACATTAAGAACACGCCTCCAAGAAGCCGGAATCCAGAAGAAGGCCCTGGACTGGACCACGTCCTTCCTCGCTGACAAAACCCAGAAAGTCCACCCCCCCTTCCTTTCCGCAGCCACCGACATCATCTGCGGCATACCCCAGGGCTCATCCCTCAGCCCGACCCTGTTCAATGTCTACATGGCCCCCCTCGCACAAGTGCCCCCCCAACACAACCTGAACATCATCTCCTACGCCGACGACACCCAGCTCATCCTCTACCTCACCAAGGACCCGCACACCGCCAAAACCATCCTCCATGAGGGAATGAAGGTCGTCGCCGAATGGATGAGAAGCAGCCGTCTGAAACTGAACTCGGACAAGATGGAGGTCCTCATCTTAGGTCCCTCCCCCTCCGCGTGGGATGACTCCTGATGGCCGACCACACTGGGAGCAGCTCCAACACCCATGGACCACGCACGCAACCTAGGATTCATCCTCGACTCTTCCCTCTCCATGTCGAAGCAGGTCAACGCCATCTCCTCCTCCTGCTACAACATCCTCCGCATGCTTCACAGGATCTACAAGTGGATCCCGACCGAAACAAGAAGAACAGTGACTCAAGCCCTCGTCAGCAGCAGGCTGTAGTATGGCAACGCACTCTACGCAGGTATCCCGACAAAACACCTGCAACGACTACAACGCATCCAGAACGCCTCAGCCCGACTGATCCTCATCGTCCCCCGCCGCAGCCACATCACCTCCCACCTAAGAGACCTCCGTCAGCAAGAGGATCACCTTCAAACTCCTCACCCACGCACACAAAGCACTCCACAACACCGGACCAGCCTACCTGAACGACAGACTCAACTTCTACACCCCCGCTCACCAGCTCCGCTCCGCCAGCCTTGCCCTGGCCGCCGTCCCGCGCATCCAACGAACGACCTCCGGCGGTAGATCCTTCTCCTTCCTCGCCGCTAAGACCTGGAACACCCTCCCCACCCATCTACGGCAGACCTAAGACCTGCTGACCTTCAGAAGGCTCCTCAAGACCTGGCTCTTTGAGCAGTAGCAGCACTCCACCCCTCAGCGCCTTGAGACCCTCACGGGTAAGTAGCGCGCTTTACAAATGCACTGATTGATTGATTGATTGCTTGTCATGGGTGCTGTGCATCCTCTCCAGGGTTCCAAGGTCCCTGCTGCTCAGCTAGTGTATGTGTGTGTGTGTGTGAGGTCACAGGATGTTGATGAGTGCATGAGTGGTGTGAACGTGAGTTGGTGTGAGTGGGCTGAGCAGCAAGGATTCGGATTCCTGGTGGGACGTTACCGTCGACCTGTAACCTGTAACTTTTTATATAAGGAGCGATATCTCCTTAAATAAACCTACATCATAGAACCTACAAAGGATCTATCTTTATTTGCCCCCCAATGGCACAGAGTGTGCAGAGGAAGTGTCTAGCAGCCTCCACTTTTATCATTTTGCTGAGCAATGGTGAGTTGAAAATTAGATAAGAGTTTGCCAAGATCTTGGGGTTTGCAGATGGCGGGGCAGATTTTCAAGAAAGTGACTTATCTGTTATCCCTGCGCCACCCTGCGAAACCCTTGTGTCACCATGGATACGCCATATTTATAATACAGCGCATCATGGCGCAATGATTGACAGATGCGTAAGAAATGTTAGCGCATAAGTTGGTGCAAAAGTCACTCATTGCTGGAGTTGTGTCGCAGGCACGATGCAACTCCTGCAACGCATGTTGAGGTCTATACTTACTGTACTGTCTCACTCCTTGCACCTGCTTCAAGCAGGCATATGGCTTTGACGCAATGGCGTCCGAGAAGTGAAATCTTGTAGATTTCATTGTGTCACTTCTACGAGGCTTTCTTGCGTGGGAACGCCCCCCCTTCATACATTATACCTGACGCAGGTATAATGTCACTCAGGGCTTTACAACGTGACGCATCTCTCTAGATGCGTCACATTGTAAATGGGCCGCATTTTTACGCTGCGGCTGCGTCACAAAATGTGACGCAATGACGGTACAAAAATGACGCAAAAGGCTTGTAAATTTCCCCCAGCATGTTTAGAAGTGCATAATTGTGGATTTCTGAAACTCACTGCAAACGTAGCGAATGGTTTCGATGCTTCTCCTCGTAGACTCTGGTGAGGGGTAAGGAGCGCTAGATTGATAAATTACTCCCACCTCATGCATCAAATATGAATATCTCTTAACCATGTCTGCTAATCCCTGCTGGTTCCTTGTTCCTTTGCTTCTGGGAGAGGTTGTTTCACATCCTTGACCCCCCATCCTGTCTCAGCCCCCTGTGCCCTTCCATCTCCTTCAATAGTGTCCAGGCTTGAAGGATCCTCCATTCTGGGGCCACGACACTGCATACCCCCAATCTTCAGATCCTCCGCACATCAGACGGCGTCGACCTCTCCCACAGGAGTAAAAACCCTGGGGCCTCATTTATGAGGCCTTGCGTCAGTTTTGCGCTTCCGATGCTTCACTTTTTGTGACGCATCGGCGGTGTAAAACATGCCTCCTGTTGCGCACTATTTACAAAGTGACGCATCTAAGCAGATGCGTCACTTTGTTAACCCCTGTGCTACATTATACCTGCATCAGGTATAATGTATGCAGGGGGGGGCGTTCCCCCGCAAAAAGCCTCGTAATAGTGACGCAGTGAAATCTATGAGATTTCACTGCGTCACTTTTAGGACGCTGTTGCGTCAAAATCTTGCGCCTGCCTCACGCAAGCCCTTTCACATGGGGCTTTCCCCATGTGAAAGGACGCATTGCTGGAGTTGCGTCACTTTTGTGTCACATTCCAGCAATGCGTGACTATTACGCTTACAGATACGTCAGAAATACTGACGTATATTTAACTCCTTGCAACATGATGCGTCATACTGTAAATATGACGCAGCAATCATGTCGCAAGGAGTGCGCACTGAGAAGTGATGCATTGCTGCTTTCACGCAGCGATGCGTCATTTCTCATAAATGAGGCCCCTGATATCTTCCAACCATCATTTGGTAACCTTCCAGATGCTTACTGTTTGTTAGAAATGGGATCCCTGGCTGGCCAGGGCTTACGCCAAAGTCAGTCAGAGACCTCCACTTCCACATCAGGGCAAGGGAGTTACACATCAAAATAACCCCTGCTCACCCCCTGGTAACGTGACTCGAGCAGTAAGGCTAAACTCGTTGGCAATGTGAGTTGAGCGTTTGCGCGTGCACCCAGCAACAACACCCAAGGCCCACCACAAAGGAAACTCCACACAAGGTTATGTATAAAAATAGCCTTTGTATTACCAAAACACATTAGATAAAAACACACACTTTACAATGTGCCAACAGGCACGGGCAGAATTTACAGGGGATATGTACAAGACAGGGCCACATGGACCACTGTCAGGAATACGCACTTTTAGACTTAGTACTTGGTACAATTAGCACTTGTAGGAATAATAATTAGCACATATAATAATAATCACTGTAGCACAAAATAGAACATAAAGCACACAACCAGTAACCACTGGTAACCGGTAAGTACCACCTACGCAACCCTAACCACCTTAGGAAAATGTCACGCAGGGAACCAGGACCTCACTAGCAACACCTGTACTAGGAGAAAAACAACCACCTAAGTGTCACCATACATTTAGGGGTATAGGCATGGGAACAAAACACATTATGCAGAAACATACATTCAGCTGTGTAAGAACAAGGCACATGACGCATCAAAACACATTCAGAGGTGCAGGAGAACACAATTGCGCAGAAATCACATTAGTCACCACCTGTGACTGTACCCAGGCCAACTGGCCTTGTTGGGGCTAGGACGCCCTGTGTCCAAAAGTCAGAGCAGGCTGCAGGCAGCCAAAGAACAAGCCTAAATGGAGCAGCTGCACACTAAGTGCTGGGCAGCTGTAGTAGACAAGATGTGGCCAACACAGTGGAGCCTCGCAGGCTCTGGCCACCAAAGCACTTATGAGCCTCGTGGCTCTAGAACAACTGGGGGGGGGGGCGAGTGGGAGCGGCCCGCTGACTGCCGGAGACACTCTACCACACAAGGAACAATGCCCCCGATTACGTTGGAGTCCCTCACGGGGGACTCGAGGACAACTGGGGCGATGGGGAGCCTCTCAGGCTCTAAAACAAATATGCCCTCACGAGCCTCATTGGGCTCGTAGAAATGAATGTGGCACTCCAGAGCCTCTCTGGGCTCGGGACTCTATGCCCCCTGAGCCCCACTGGGCTCTGTTGACGGAATGCCTCCTGGTGGGGGGGGAGCGGCCCGCAGCCAGCTGGGGCCGCTCGATCCTCCCCGGTGTCTGCGGGTCGTTGGGGTCCCTCTCAGGGGACCCGGAGGAACAAGGAGGCCCTAGAGCCCTCGTGGCTCTAAAGGAATGCCCCCAAGAGCTGAGGAGCTCCCTGCCGAGACTCCCGCACTCACCGGCTTCCCTGTGCGGCGACGGCTCCTGGGGCGGCTCTCCTCTCTGGCGCTGCTTCTTCGAGCGTGGTGGGGGCTGGCGTCGGTCGCGCTGGTGCCGTGGGCGGGGCTCCTTTCCTCTGGGGCCTCGCTGGCGGACACAGCGCTCTTCCCCTTACACGGGAGCCTCGCTCCCTGCAGCACTCCAGGGCTCTCTCTCCTCCTGGGACCCCCGGGGGGAAGTACGGTGACTTCCTGTTGTCCCTCGGTCCAGCCCCCGGCCTACCTGACTTCCTGCTGCGGGCCGGGAGGAGGCGGGGACAATCTCGGGCGCAATCCGGGGTTGGATCCTGGCGTAAATCAATAATAAAGCGAGGTGGGAACTCGCTTAGGGGGTACAAAACGGCCCCAAGTCCCTGGCGGGGTGGGCAACCGTCAGGGGTCATACAAGGGCAAAAGACACGGCAAAATGCGGTGTGGGCAGCCGCGAAAGTGAAAGTAAAACACTCTCAAGCGCTAGAGGCAAAATATAGCACTCCCAGGCGCTATAGGGCAAAGTTCAGGCCCCCAAAATCCAGCAACAAGTCTTTCAGGAGGTGGGGGGGGGGGGCAATGCTGGGCCCAGAGCCAGCTCACAGGGTCCTCCTAGGCAGGGAGGCAATCCCCAGTGGCGGTCCTCCTGGCGCCCAGCAGCAGCCCCCCTCAGCAACAGGATCCAAGAAGAGAACAAATTGCAAGGGTACACAGCCCCTTTTTATACATTAAAATCCTTTGTCTCAGGGTGCAGGGTGGGGGAAAAACCAGTCGCAGCTGGTTTGTGAACACTCATGATGTGCTCAGCCCATCACTCTATTCACTGGCAGGGCTAGGGACATTAGATGCACCACAGGGGGCGGAGCCAGCAATGTGTGGGGAAAGCCCAGCCCTATTCAGGACCCAGGTGCACCCCTCCCTCACATCAGCATGCTAATCTCTCCATTCACCAGCGGGGCAGACCCATCAAGACTCCTGGAGCCAGGCTCACCAGCCAGCTCCAGCCAATCACACGCCAACACACTCACTGCACACGCACACCCATGTCTAGAAGTGACACTTCCACACTAGACACATACACACCGCATACATCATTGCGCAGCATTCACTCACACAAGTCTGCACATACCAGACTCGAGCCTGCACACCCCACGCATCAGGAACTACCAGGGACACATACATTCCCCATGCATTCCTATGGGAGGCAGGCCTATCTCACCAGATGCACTCAGAGTGCGCACGCACTTTCCACTGGGACACAGTGAAAGTGCGCAGAACCCAAAAATCACCATCACCAGGTCACCATTAAAAGCAAAAAGTTTAGGGGTGAACCTGCCAGAAGGGCCAAGTCCAACACTGTTGTAGTGTGAGTTTCTCTCTACCTGTCCCTGGGGGTTGTGTCTCCTGCTGTCACGACACTGCACGGATATCTTATTTAGAGGCGGCTGACAGGTGCCTCTTGAGGCTGGAGCGATCTGAGCCGTGGTCTCCCTCCTTGGGGCCTGTGAGGAGATTTACTCACCCATCTCATGATGCCACGGTGTCTCTTTATGAGTGAGAACATTATTTTAGGAACACATTTTGGTGCTTTTTGAATAAAAAGTTGAATTTACAGTCTTTGGGCCTTATTCACAAAGGTAAACAGACTTTTGCGTAAGTTTATGATTTTTTGCTATTCACAAACAATTTTACAAGTAGTAACTTTGCGACTGCAGAGTCTCTGCACTCTTAGCGCAGATTCCCCACATATTTTGGCCCGGGCGGAGTTTGCGGACTTCGGTAAGTGACTGAAAAACTCTGCTGGGCTACGCGGGGTTCCACAAGCGGCGGAGTGTATTAGGTTGCGCTGTTCGCGCTGATGTTTAGCACCTGTTGTTTGTCCTGTGCTGGAAAATCTGTGTGAACAGCACTAATCGCAGCATACGACGACGCTGCTTCTTTCTGCCGCTCAAGTAGACGTTCTGCTCGAGCGGCAGCTTCCTCAACGCGAACGGAAAGAGAGCGGAGGTCACTGCCTAGGCCAAAAAAAGATAAGACAGTGTTGGAAAGGTCTGTGAAGCAGTGAGGGATCTGAGTTTGTATTTGGTGTATAGGGTGAGGTTTGGGCTATACACCAAATACAAACTTTTAGGACTCCTAAATGCTTCTGTGAATAACGAAAGTCTTAAAGTTAGGATTTTTCTAAGTTCAGGAGCAGTAAAGTTAGGAGTCCTAACTCTGTGAATACCGAAATGAGTATGTGCCTTCTGTGAATACCAAAATGGCAGTAAGTTTAGGATTTTGTCTTAAGTTAGTTCTCTGAAGGGCGGCCAGTTTATGTTGTTAACGCCCTCAGTCAAGGGCAATAACACTTCATTAACACACTGCCTGCAGTAGCTGCTGACGTCGCTTCAGCGCCAGGCGTGGTTACGCACAGACGCAGGGAGTTTGTCAATGAACGTGCTCTACATGGCTCTCACCTGAGCAGTCTAATGACTGTAAACCTCAGAGGAATGGAGACGGAAGTGATGTGAAATGCCAGCCCCGGAGCGGCTCAGAGGGTGCTGCTGTCAGCTCGGATCTGAGCACTGCTGAACGGAGGAAAGTGCTCTCATCCGGAACAATCAGTGGGATTATGCACACACGCCTCACAGAGAAAACACTGACTGCAAAGCTGGAACCTACAGCACAACCCCGAGAAGAAAGGAACAGGGACATCTCACCACACGTGGGGTCTGGGCCTGGGGGGCGGCTGCAGACCTCTGAGAACAGGGGCCCCCTCCCCCCAATGACCCCAGGGGGAGTCACAGGGGGCAGTCAGTCCTGCAGGGAAATAGAGCATGGTATGCACAGCCTGAACTATGCAACCTCCTGGGCCTGGGGGGCGGCTGCAGACTTTCTGAGAACAGGGCTCCCACCCCCCTCACCGAACCCCGAGGATAGAGGGGGGAGTCACAGGGGCTGTCAGTCCTGCAGGGAAACAGAGCAACGTATGCACAGGACTGAACTATGCAGCCTCACTCCGCCTGTAAGGAAGGGGTTAAGGTTTCAGGGCCAAAACAAGTGAATAACACGTAAGGACAAATGCCCCGCCTCCAGGAATGTTTTAAGAACTTTGGGGCATATGACCAAGGGTGGCAATAGACAATTATCGCCGATTTAGCAGCCGTTTTCAGCCGCTAAGCAACGATAATTTTATCGCCCTATTAGCAAGCTGTCGCTAACAGTGGTTAGCGACAGCTTTTAGGCGATAGCGAGCGGTTTGGGGCCCGCTTTGCATGTCAGTGATATTTATCGCAAATGACATGCAAAGTGGGCGTACCCAACCTGTTAGCGACTGAAAGCAGTCGCTAACGTCGCTATCGCCTATTAACAAGGCAGGCTGGAGCGGGGCCCTCTCCGGGGCTGGAGCGGGGCCCTCTCCGGGGCTGGAGCGGGGCCCTCTCCGGGGCTGGAGCGGGGCCCTCTCCGGGGCTGGAGGGGGGCCCTCTCCGGGGCTGGAGCGGGGCCCTCTCCGGGGCTGGAGCGGGGCCCTCTCCGGGGCTGGAGGGGGGCCCTCTCCGGGGCTGGAGCGGGGCCCTCTCCGGGGCTGGAGCGGGGCCCTCTCCGGGGCTGGAGGGGGGCCCTCTCCGGGGCTGGAGCGGGGCCCTCTCCGGGGCTGGAGCGGGGCCCTCTCCGGGGCTGGAGCGGGGCCCTCTCCGGGGCTGGAGCGGGGCCCTCTCCGGGGCTGGAGCGGGGCCCTCTCCGGGGCTGGAGCGGGGCCCTCTCCGGGGCTGGAGCGGGGCCCTCTCCGGGGCTGGAGCGGGGCCCTCTCCGGGGCTGGAGCGGGGATCTCTCCGGGGCTGGAGCGGGGCCCTCTCCGGGGCTGGAGCGGGGCCCTCTCCGGGGCTGGAGCGGGGCCCTCTCCGGGGCTGGAGCGGGGCCCTCTCCGGGGCTGGAGCGGGGCCCTCTCCGGGGCTGGAGCGGGGCCCTCTCCGGGGCTGGAGCGGGGCCCTCTCCGGGGCTGGAGCGGGGCCCTCTCCGGGGCTGGAGGGGGGCCCTCTCCGGGGCTGGAGCGGGGCCCTCTCCGGGGCTGGAGCGGGGCCCTCTCCGGGGCTGGAGCGGGGCCCTCTCCGGGGCTGGAGGGGGGCCCTCTCCGGGGCTGGAGCGGGGATCTCTCCGGGGCTGGAGCGGGGCCCTCTCCGGGGCTGGAGCGGGGCCCTCTCCGGGGCTGGAGCGGGGCCCTCTCCGGGGCTGGAGCGGGGATCTCTCCGGGGCTGGAGCGGGGCCCTCTCCGGGGCTGGAGCGGGGCCCTCTCCGGGGCTGGAGCGGGGCCCTCTCCGGGGCTGGAGCGGGGCCCTCTCCGGGGCTGGAGCGGGGATCTCTCCGGGGCTGGAGCGGGGCCCTCTCTTCATTACTCATGATAGACCTCTCTCCGTTCCAAAGTGCACAGTTCGAGTCTTCATAAGAGGGCTGCAGTCATGAAGGCAACCTTCAACTTTTAGAAGGAATCAAAGTGTGGCCTCCAGGCCTCGGCTCCCTTCAGTCTAGCAGGGTCACGTGAGCTGGGCCTCTGGAGACGGTGGTTCCTTCCCAGGTTTCCGGCCTGGATGGCTCTTCCGGCTCCACGAGGTGTATTTGTGCAGCGCGAGGCAGTATCCATGGCTACTACTGATGTCCCCAACACCCATTCTTGACCATCTGACATCATTTGATTCTTCTGACAGCATCTCTGCCGTGCAGGCGTGGCCCGGGCCTCTTAGGTCACTCGTGCGCAGGACCCCACCGTACCTCTGAGCCGTGAGTGTCGAAGTCTATATGTTTTATTGCCCCCTCTGGGTAGTGGGTGTCAAAGTCTGAAGGTCGGATTCACAAACGTAAACTGAGACAAAAGTCTAACTTAACGACTCATAATGGCCTTTGTGAATAGCGAAAGTCGTAAAGTTAAACTTTCGTCACAGTCTATGTCTACCTTTGTGAAAGTTAAGTTTTGGTCTTTTTGGTTTCAGATAAACTTAAAACTAAAACGTACGTTTAACTGAGACAAAAGTCTATCTTTACTACTCGTAAATGCCGTTTGTGAATACCGAAAGTCGTAAAGTTAGACTTTCATCTTCAGTTTACATTAGGGAATCGGGCCCTCTCTTTACTACTCGTAAATGCCCTTTGTGAATACCGAAAGTCGTAAAGTTAGACTTTCATCTCTGTTTACCTTTGTGAATCGGGCCCAATATTTTTTCATGGCATTTTAGTGGTTGAAAGTCTGACACTGACCCCAGTACTGTTGTACCATCTCCTGTTCTCGCAGTATTCTGCAGCAGGCGATGGTTGTATAAAGTACTAAACCTGCAACTAACATGACATGACATGAGTGACAAACCCTCTGTTGAGACTGTGCACACCCTAAAGGCGGCTCCATGTCTGAACCACAACATTTGCAACAAAGTGTTGAAAAAACAAGAGAACAGGCAATGCCCTAGTCGATGACTGAATGACATGGGTGTGCAGTGCTTACGTCATCAGGTGCCCTCCGACCTGGGAGCAGAGGGTCTCAGCTCTCACAGTTGGAGCATCCCTACTAGAGACCCCCTGTGCGAGGGGACAATCCGATTGGTTAATTCATTGACTTGTGACCTTGATAGAGAGGAAAGGTCACCAGAGGGCACAAAGGTGCATGATTCAATCCTACCTTCCTCTCTCCTAATAATTCAGGGGGGCATGAACTCCTCCCCAAGCGACAGGCTGCGAGAACATGTTCACGGGCAGACATCAGGTTCCCAGGCAGAGCTTGAAAATAGCAATATGTCTAACAAGCATTTGCAATGCAATAGGTCTCACATTTATGAGAGTTCGACCTATTGGCAATGCAATAGCTTAAACTCTCGCAAATGCGAGACCCATTGCATTGCAAATATTTGTTTTTATGACTAGGGCCCATGCAGCGCTTTCACATTCACATTCATGAAGGCCACACCCGTTTCTTTAGACAAGCCACGTCTAAAGAAAGGGAGGTGGCCTATATTAAAGTGAAACCGGGCATGGTGTGCTTTGACAAAAAAAAAGCATTTGTTTGTCAAGTTGATAAACAGATTTTTGGGGGGGGGGTAAAAGCACCCATGCTAGTAAACAAAATAAATAAATAAGTAAGCGTGGCCGCTAAACTTAAAGCGGACCACTCTAATAAAATAAATAAATTTTTAAAAACGACAGCTATAGTTAAAGCGATCCGCCATTAGTAAAGGAAATAAAAGTGGGCGGCATGCTGCGAGGTAGTGGGTGGAATCGCGGCAAATCATTAAACGAAATAGTGCTCACAGCCAAGATGGAGCAGACCGTGTAACAAGACAAGTAAAAGGTCCAGTCGTTATGAGCGGAAACAAATGTAGACAAGGCGGTACCAAGCCTAATAACGACCCGGAAGCCAGCGTTTACCAAGGACAATGACACGAGCCAATGACAAATATGGGTGGGGTGTGGGCGGGCTTCAAGTCCAAACTCCACTACTGCATGCCTCGCAGCAGCGCAAGCGCTGCCCAGTTTCGACCTAAAAAAGTAGTGTGCCAAGTCACTTCCTGTCAGTGAAAGCCTGCCCTGGGGTCAGTGCAAGCGAGTCGTGCAAGGACAGCCGGGTATGTGCAGCTCATGGGCTCTCCATGATTGTGGCTCACACCAGGGTGGCTCGCCGGTGCGAGTCACAACGCCACTCCAGGGCACGAGCGATCCCACCAAGAAATGTAACAAGTACTGGCAAAGCCAAGAGGTGGCTCTGTGTTATAGGCACCCACAGACAGGCAACACTACAGAAAGCACAGAGAACATGCTAGCATTACAGACACCTGCTCCCACACAGGACATGTGCATATAGTGCGCATGCACACAGACAACATATCTAAATTAGCATTTATATTATATTATGATGTGTAATTCACAACAAATTACATTAAAATAAATAAACCAAAGAGTTCACAGTAGTTCCTCTGTCAGATATTTTTTCAACAGTATAAATTCCTGGCAAAAGACAAAGTCTGCCCTTCTGGAAAACTGAGGAAATAAGAATGGCTATAAATAAACATACACAATCCTTAAACACTTCAGAATATCTGCCTTTTAGGTACTTCCCAATTTTACAATTTAAAACAGCGCAATTAATTTCAATGGGTTTGTGACATCTTTTTTTTTTTTTGTTTGTTTTTTTTTTTTTTTTGTTCAAAAACCTTTATTTGAGCAAGCATAGAAAAATACAAGAATGGGCCTACAACCACACGGGCTGGCCGCTAATAATAAGGCACAAGGAAGAAATCAGAAATATACTCCCGTGGACAAGTACAAATCAAGTACCCAGCATTACTCCCAACATATCACAGAGCATATTGAATTTTATTTTATACAAAAAGAAAAACAAACACTAAAAAGGCGAATGTACAGTAATCAAGGTCAGCCCAAAGAACGGAGGGGATAGTCAATAATCAGGAGAACATTACAAGAGCCCGAGGCTCTAACAAGGTCGGGGGGGGGGGGAGCAGCGGGGAGAATCAGAAATTCAAAAAACAGTATGAAAGGTTCCGGGAACGCTCGCCTAGGGAGACAGGACAACATCAGTAGTGCCTACAAGGGGAGGGGCACAGATATCCCCACGATATTCATTCCACTGGCCCCAAATCTTCGTCCATGCCCTGGGTCTGCCCCTGGCCACATAAACAGTCTTCTCACGAAACATGGACCAGTCCATGTTGTCCTCCCATTTCGAAACCTCAGGGGGCTTAGATGCGCCCCAGAGTTGCGCAATATCCCGTTTCGCAATCATGTAACCCAAGGTAGCCCACCTGGTCTGGGCTACAGAGTAATCAGTGGGTTCCCATACATTCAACAGACACCGTCATGGCTCCGGCCGTAGGGCAACACCAGTCACAGCGGTCATCACCTCAAGCACAGCAGTCCAGTAGGCCGCCACAACCGGGCACTCCCAAAGAATGTGTAAAAAGTAGCACTCGACCCACAACCCCGCTTACATAACCCCTCCAGGGAAAAGCCCATTATCACCAAACGTGGACCGGTGACATACACTCGATGAAGGATTTTAAGTTGAACCAAACGGAGACGGGCAGGGATGGCTACCTCCTTGGGAGAGGAGAGTGCCGACTGCCAATCCTCGTCGTCCAGTTCCAAGCCATCGTCGACCCAAACCTCCCGAAGTCGGACCAGTAAGTCCGCCCGATTATTAATCAGCTTCTTATAGATCAGGGAAATAGTGCTATCGGGCAGGTGCCCATCCAGGACACGATCCTCGAGGGGGGAAGACTCGGGCAGGGCCTCATCAGGAGTCAAGACTGAGGCGAGGGCATGCCGGACCTGTAGATAACGAAAAAATTCCCTACCATTCAAACCGTATTCCGCCTGGAGGGCCTGGAACGACTTCACACTACCTTTCGAACAGACATCACCCACCTTGCATATCCCAATCATATCCCAGCGGTCGAAGCCCTTAGTAGACCAGAGAGACCCCAAACGTTCCGAGGCATAAAGCGGCGTCGCCAGTGTCATTCGATCCTCCCAACCCAAACTCACATTCGCGGCTCGCCACACAGTTACTGCAATCCTGGATGGGCCCACGAGATGGCGCCCGGCCGATCGAGAATAAAGCGCTCTATTAAAGTCCCCACCCGGCAGCTGGAGTCTATCCATCTCAAATGCAGGATTTCGACCCGGTGAAAACATCACGTGATTAATAGCAGACAACTGGGAAGCCCAATAATATCGCTTGATATCGGGGAGCGCCATGCCCCCGTCGTACCACGGGATGGTGAGTTTCGCGAGGGCAATACGCGGACGCCCGTCCCAAATCAATTGCCTTTGAAGACTCTCGATCTCTCGGAAATAGGTCTTGGGGATGTCGTCATAGGAATTTTGGAGCGCGTAGAGGAACCGCGGCAAGGACATCATTTTAAACAAAGCCGCCCTGCCCAGAGGGGACAAAGGAAGTTTACGCCAACGGGCCACGTCCAGTCGCAATCTAAGCAACGGGGGGAGGAGATTACGCTCAAATCGGAGCGAGGGGTCCAGTGAAATGAAAATCCCTAGATATTTGAAGCCAGACTGGACCACCTGAATAGGAAGTCTGCTCGGCAATGGGGGTAAGACACCCGAAAGAACATACACGCAGGACTTGGCCCAATTAATAACGAGGCCTGAGTTGGCACCAAATGAAGTGAGAACATCAAATAAAACAGACAGAGATTTACGCGGTGAGGTGAGATATAAAAGAATATCGTCCGCGTAAAGCGAGACGCGGTCCTCAAAGTCCGGTGACCAGCGAATCCCCTTGAGCGAAGGCTCCCACCGAAGCCACGCAGCTAATGGTTCCAAGGCGAGTGCAAAAAGCAACGGAGACAAGGGGCAGCCCTGACGGGTACCCCTGCCAAGGGTGAAAGGGGCCGAAACTCTACCATTTACAACTACTTGCGCCAGAGGTTCCGCATATAATAACTGGATCCAACCAATAAACTCAGGCCCGAAACCAAATTTCTCAAGAGCCGCCCAAAGATAAGGCCATTCCACAGTATCAAAAGCCATCGAGGCATCCAATGACGCCAAAATGGCCGGCTCCGTCAGAAGCCCCGCCCTCGCAATCGCACCGTGGAGACGACGTAGGTTAAGAGCCGTGTTGCGATGCGGGATAAATCCGGATTGATCTGGATGGACCAAGTCACTAATGACCGTCAGGAGGCGGGACGCCAGGAGTTTCGCCAATACCTTGGGCTCAACATTCAGAAGGGATATGGGCCTATAGGATGAACAAAGGTCCCGGGGTTTACCATCTTTGGGGATGACAACTATCGTGGCCAGTCGCTGATCATATGGAAGAATACCCCGTTCTCGGGACTCCAGAAACATGGCGCGAAGATAAGGCGCCATCTTGTCGGGTCGCAACTTGTACAGTTCAATTGGCAACCCGTTCGGGCCCAATGCCTTGCCCGAACGGAGTGAACGGATGGCAGTAGCTATCTCATCAACTGTAAAGGGAGAATCCAACGCTGCACGATCCAAATCGGAGACACTGGGCAGAGCTATATCACGCAGTAGAAGGCGAGAGTCAGCCACATCCCTCACAGATACAGGGGTATACACCACACGGAAGTACTCAGCAAAACAGTCAACTATTCCAATCGGGTCCGTCACACTCTCACCACTCAAAGACTGAATCACGGGCACCACACGATTAGCTCTCTCCTTCTTATCCAGCCATGCCAGCAATTTACCCGCTTTGTCCCCCACATCATACAAACGACCCTGTTGTTCCCGAAACATCACTTTAGCGGCATCCGTGACCATAGATTTATAAGCAAATTGTTTCAGACCCAGGGCGTGGAGTTTCGCAGACGTGACACCCGATTCCAAAGCATCCTCCAATGCAGAAATCTCCCCCTCAAGGTCCACCACCTCCCTATTCCTCGCCCTCTTAGCATCAACAATAAGGGTGAGGGCCTGCCCACGAATCACCGTCTTAAAGGCCTCCCATAGGGAAACCGCTGAGGAAACCGACCCCTCGTTATCCAGAAAATATGCGTCTAAGGACTTAATCAAAAGGCTGCGGGTCTCAGGGGAGGCAAGGTACCATGGGTTGATGGGAGCCACCCGGCCCACTGCTTCAACTCCAATCTCAAAACGGAGCCAGAGCGGAGAGTGGTCAGAAATGCCCCTGGGGAGGTGTATAATCTCACGCACCGCTGGCGACTGAGCCGCAGGCATCAGGAAATAATCCAGTCTAGACAGACTCCCATGGGCCCCAGAGTGGAAGGTGTATTGAAGTTGAGTAGGATGCATAAGCCTCCAGCAATCCACCAAGCCAAACGTGTCCAAAAACCCACCCAACCACTGTTGGGCCACAGGAGTATCCCTAGGGGGGTGACGATTGTGTAGACCAGAGAACACAGAATTAAAGTCACCAGCCATAAAGAGAGTACTATCAGGGAGGTCCAACAACACACGGCCCAAATCGGAAAAGGTTGAGGTCTGTAGGCCGGGGGGCACGTAAACAGTAAATAAAGAGAGGGCACGACCTTCATAGCGACCTACAAGGACAGCATATCGCCCCCGATCATCCAGAATCACATCATCAATAGCAAGGGGGAGGGAAGCCCGAACAAGGATGCCCACACCCCTAGAACCCGAGGTAAACCCCGAATGTGCTACGAGGCGATAGCCCCACCTATTCATCGCATGACAAACATTGCCCACCAAATGAGTTTCCTGCAGAAAAACAATATCAGGAGATAAACGTCATATACATTTCAACACCACACTCCGTTTGATACGATCCCCCAGACCGTTAACGTTCCACGAAACAAATCTCAACCCGCTACCCCCCATCCCACCCAGCAAAGCCAACACCCCCCACCAATGAGCATGACACAAGATACATCTTCAAATACCGGATAAAGTCGCCCCGAAAACAGAACACACAAACAACGAACTTCCCAACCGCCCACCCCCCAAACAACAAGAAAACACCCCCCACCCTGCACCCCTGCAAAAAGCTAAAAAGCCACCCCAACCTGCAGTGTGCCTGTCGCCCAAGAACCCCTATTCTACACAAAGACCCCGGAGGAGGAAAGGCTCCATCCCACCCGCCACCCCGAGCGAGACCAGGAACGAGAAAAAGGAACATACATCAAATCACATAAGCAGTGGAGCAACGTAGGCATATACCCCTGGAAAGAGTCATTCAATACAAGGCACCAGGCAAAGACGAAATATTCAGCTCTCTACACCACCTTCAGCACCGCCCGGGTGGGCTTCGGACTCAGTCTCAGGAGGTCTGCCAGGCAAGGAGTCCAGCCAGTCATTCACAGCATCCGGCCGATCAAAGAAGAAAGTTCGGTCATTGTATTCGACCCGCAGCCTGGTCGGAAAAAGCATAGCGTAGCGCATCCCCATGTCCCTAAGACGCTTCTTGGCACCACGAAATCCCATCCGCTGCTTCTGGACCTGTTGGGAAAAGTCCGGATAAAAGTTCACCGTGGCATTCTCAAAGGCCACCGGGCCCTTCACCCGCGATGCCTGCAGGATAGCGTCCCGATCCCTATAGTGGAACAGTTTTGCAACAATAGGTCTCGGCGGGGCACCTGGCTTACCCTGGCCCCCCGGAACACGATGTGCACGCTCCACCGTGAAAAATTTACTGAGGCCAGACGGAGAGAGGTGGTTTTGGATCAGGTCTTCAACCAGGAGATCAACCGAGTGAGGTTCTGGATTCTCCGGAACACCAACCACGCGAACATTACAGCGACGTGCCCTGTTCTCAAAATCTTCCAAGCGCCGGGTCATGAAATCGTTCACCCTACGGAGATTGCCAATCTCCGTCTGTATCTCAGAGACGTCCGACGTGAGGCTGGATGCTTTGATGTCCAATGACTTCACTTTTTCGTTCGTTTTTGAGAGATCGGCTCGAATTAAGTTCACATCGATGGCCACGGTGTCAATTTTGTGGGCCAAGGTTTCGTATTGTTGGCCTATCGACTCCCGCATGCCAGAAATGGCGCCCATGATGTCCTGCAAGGAAGGCTCCGTCGACGCATCAACGACCTGATCAGACGCACTGGAACCGGGCAGGGCAGCACCGGGGGACCCCTTAGAGTGGGTATAACGGTCCATGACGTTAGATTGGACCGGGCCCCCGCGCAGAGGTGTCTTCGTCTTCCGCGTCTCCTGGTCCCCTCTGCCCGCCATTTTGCAGATGCGTCACAGGGAGATTCACCAGGGTCAACGGACCGGGCACCCGAAAGGGAGGCCTCGGGACCAAAGGACCACAACAGGGGTACCACTAGGATAGGGACGACCAAATAGGAGAACAGGCCAACCAAAGGCCCGACAGCCGATGCGTGCCCTGGACCCAGCTCTGGCCCGACCCTCTCGCCGACGTCCCAGTCAGAGGCAGAATCGAAACCGAAACTTAAGAAGGGGACCCACAAGTCCAATCCCCTTGCCGTTGTTGTTCAACTCCAAGACGGCCCCTGAACCTCACCCAGTCCCGGGCGCACCTCAAGGGCGGAGCCCAAAAGTTCGAATCAACGTAACTCAGGCACCCGGTGTCCAAATAAATTTCCGAAAGGTCCAGGTAGTTCAGCCCAACGTCCTCTATACAAATCCTCGTGAGAAATCAGGATTAATGCAGGATATTATGCCGGGAGCGGCGGGGGTCCGGGGAGCGCTGTGCTCACGCGGCCATCTCGGATGCCCGCCAAGCTCCTCCCTCTGTGACATCTTAAGTATCTAAGATAACTCAATGGGTTAATGGGCCTGCTCCTGACATGTCTGTGTGATTGTCCTGGCAGCTGTGAATGCCTGCAGCCTCTAGTTCATTAATACTAACACCTTTTCTGTATAGCGCTATGAAGTCACAATGCCACAGGCACTATGAAGCAACAAACAGGGCCAGCACTAATGTGTTTCTTCACCTCAGATTGCTACGGATGTGCATTTAATGTGTCATTGTGCCGACTCTGTTTCGGGCTTGCCAGACCCATTTTAGAAGTTACAGCAGTGCACAAAAGAGACAGTCTTTTGTGACCGAAGGAAACTTTTGAATAAACTATTTGCTAGCTTTTGCACCAAGAATTTTCAATTCTATTAAGGACACAGAGGCGAGGATGATTGGTTCTTTTTCTTCTCTTTCATTAACTGCAAAAACACAGCAGCCAATGAAAAACGTTTTAACTTTACATAAAGAACATTTCCCATGATACACTGCTTGCAACCACCAATCATGGTCCAGCAGTCCATATAAGAGTAGCCTTCGCCATCTTAAGACCCTTTTCTTTGCTCTGAACAGTCTCTCAAATCAAACTGTGATAACAACCAACATCGCCTGTAGGGCCAACTCCAACGGCCATCCAATATGACAGCGACATCTCATCCAGGAACCGGAACACAAAGTGTCACCCACGACATGACTACTGGACATAACAATTATGTTTTCTGTTCTGAACCTGGAAATAAAAAGAAGACCCATAAATCCATATAACACAGACTATACATATGAGGGGGGGGTCAACAAGTCATAACAATCATATAATGTCATAGTAGGTGGGATAATCCTTGTCTCCGTATCCTTAATAGAATAGAAAATTCTTGGCACGAATGCTAGCAATTTATTTTATTCTATTTCAGGACCGGAGGCTTAGATTATAGCTAGTTTAACGCTAATAAAAAAACACAAAAATAATATCTCCCACAGGTTTATAGTAAAATGTTTAAAAGTAGATTCAGACGACCAATCAGCTGATTTCATACTATCTTGAATGGTAGAACCCAACATAAAGGATTTAGAGGTCATTGCTCCTCGAACAGAGTCAGCTCCAAAGACCTGAGTATCAATACCAGCTTCTGTCATGATTGATTTCAACCATCTAGCAATTGTGGCAGAGGAAACAGGTTTGAACGGCTTTTGCAAAACAATCAATAATTGTGTAGAACCTTCAGGTCGCAAAGTACGAGTACATTCTTCGTAAGCGTTCAAGCATTAAATCACACACAATTTAACATTAGCAGGACATGCATCATACTCTTACAGCGAGAAAACGTTTATGTTCTGCTAGTAATGGTAAAAGAATCTCCTTCTGGAGTAAATACTGTAACTACAACTAAATTATATACAGGAAGAAAGTTCAGAGTATGTGTGAAAGTAAGAGTAAGCAAGACAAGAGGATTGTGAACCATAGTATAGTACGCGCGTCCAAAAGAATGCAATAAAATGGAGTGAGAAATGTATATCAATGTTGTCCAAGGCTGAACATTGATACGGGTCAGTTACTTCTATGGTTTGTAAGCACACAAGTACATGTGAATGAAGAATTAGAACTGAGTAATCAATAACTCTCTGCACAATTGTATCATTATTGATATTTGAGCATGTCTGGTCACAATGACAATACTTCCTAGAAAATAGTACTAAAGAAAAACAACTCGTATCAATTTTGTCGTTCATGCCAAATGGAGTTATTGCATTCAGTCTTTTTATCCAATAAATCGTTGTCTGTGACAATGATTTTTTTTAAATGTATTTATTTATTTTTATTTATTTATTTATTTATAGAGCGCAACATTTATCCCAGAGAATGTCACTGCGCTAAGGATTTAGAATTGGCGCTATCATTGTGAACTGTCAACGCCTCTAAGATTAAAAATCTCCATTGTGCAATGTTGTGTTTTCTTTCTAGCCAGTTTACCACTAAGTTGGATTTAGTGTTTTTGTTGTGTATCATGCCTTGATGTTCTGTGATTCTTATTTTTAACTTACGTTCAGGTTTGCCAAAATACATTAGTCCACAAGAACATTTAATGCAATAGAAAATGTGCGATGCATTGCAATCTGCAGAATGTCCCACTAGTTCCCTTGTCCTAGGATGTGCAATGGTGATACCTATGATGACGTTGTTGCGGTCTGTGCAGTTGTGGCATTTGCGAGTTCCAGTAGCCTGCTCCTGATTTTTGGACTTGGGTGAACTTAATAGTTCCTTCATATGTTTTTACCTTGTCTATGCAAACAGAGGTTTCTTGTCAAATAATCCTTTATAGTCAGGTTAATTCTGTGGAAGTTCCCAGCGCTTGTTGATTATTCTCTTGATAGAAACCGATTTAGTTGAGAATTTTGACACTAAGACCAGTCGATCCTCTTGCGCTTTAGATTTATTAATCCACAAATCTTTTTGGTTAATAGTTGTCAACCTATTTTTAGTGGTTTCAATGCTGCTTAAGGGGTAACCTCTTGCCCTGAATTTCTGTTTTTTGTTCTTTGAGTGATGCAACTAACTCTTCTGTGGTGGATGATATTCTTTTGATTCTCAACATTTGTGAAAACAGTAAATTGGTAATGAGGTTTGCCGGATTAAAACTCTGAAAAGAAGGGAGGGTGTGGTCTCGCGCCGCGATAAGATGGCGGCTCCGATTTGAGCTCCGCTCAAACGCGGAGCTCTTATACTACTTTATAGCCTCATTTCAGAATTTCACCACAGGCAGATCCAAGAACCTGCTGCCTAAAGGGTCGCGGTGGCCCATGGAGCAGTTTTAACGCATTTTGGTTCACGGAAGAGCCAGCGACAGCGGAGGCAATTCTTCTTCACTCTGATGCGAGCGGACGCCATTTTGTATCAGCCGCCGCTCGCTAGATTCTCCACAGGTAAACTGGCGTTTTCTGGAAATTAAAACGCACGGCCACGTGACTTTTCATACTCTTATCCCACCCATCATTTTCTGAGGCATATTTATGATATGTGACTCCCGCTGGAGGAATATCTCAATTTTCTAACTGTTTAATATGTGAAGCTCTCCTCAGCATATCAACATATTGCCTCTCTCATGCGGAAGATTTCTTTGTCACGATTTGATGTAATTTTCTAACAAATACAACAGTTTCTCCACTACTCATATGGAGCTCTCGCATGATGACTACCACTGGATGTACGTCGTTACGATGCACACTTTTACAGCGCGTTCCATTACAACGCGGTTGTAACAACGCAAGTCGTTACAACGACTTGCGTTGGGGGGCGCAAATTAAAAAAAATTAATTTACTATTCCAACACCAGTCCCCGTGGATAGTAGGGAAGGTGTTGGGATAGTAAATTAAATGATTTACTATCCTTGAGCGCCCCCCAGCGCAATTCGTTGTAACAACTTTCGTTGTTATGACCGCGTCGTAATGGAACGGCGTTGTAATAGTGGCGTCGTAAACGTCGCATACCACTACCACTAATAATAATAAATAATAAAAACACTTTTAGAGCGCTTGGTTACACTAAAGACAGTGTGTCCCCGCACTACCTACCTGTTTTGACTATTGACCTCTAGGTTTTTTGCACAAAGGGTTATGAGTAATATCTTCTTCTTCATGTCATACCCTCTAGCAACTAACGTTCTATAGGCATTTGATCTACTAAATGCTTATCAAGATTGGTTTTTCTTTTGCACCCTTTTTGATATGTGCTGGAATGCGAATGAAGGCTGTCATATTTCTCTTTTTTAGTCTTTCTGCATCTTCATTACTTGAGATGTGATCTTTTTTGAGCTTATGGGCAGGCTGAAATCTTCATTAAGAATCACACATCACTCTTCAAATCATTCCAGGGTCGCTAATGAAGCGCCACTTTCGACTAAGGCCTTGTCTACAGGTACCAAGCCTAAGAGAGCTAAAAATGACTCTTTTCACCCATCCTGTCATCTAAAAATCCTGTCCTGGACATCATTCTGGATGAGGTGAGGGGGCTAAAAACCTTTATGTCTACGACAAATGAGAAACTTCAACAGATAGAAGACAGATGGATTATTATGAAAGCCAAGGTTCTTGATATGGAACAACGTATTTTTGACCTACATGATATATCTACTAAGATTCCAGTCTTAGAACGGGAAATCCATCGCCTCAAACTCCACACTGAGGACCTTGAAAATCGTAATAGACACAATAACCTACGTCTTTATGGACTACCAGAGAATATTGACGGTCTGGATATGCTTCTTATTCATAAGAAGTTCCTGTCAGAACTATTAGAACTTCCCTCAGTACCTTCATTGAATATTCAACGTGCACATCGGCTAGGTCATCTTCAACCAAATGCTTCCAGGCCTAGAGGAATTATTATGTTATTTTTGGAATGCACAGATCTCATGCGTGTCCTCTCAGCAGTTAAAGCAAAACGTTGTCTCATTTGGTCCGGTCACACCATCTATTTGTCACAGGATCTCTCTAACGCTACTAACGCACGGAGAAAGTAGTTTTTGGCTCTCCCTCCCCAGATGAGACAGTTAAATAGTCGTTATGGCCATCTTCATCCTTGCCTCTGTAAAATTACTCATGAGGGCTCCACGCATTCCTTTGATGATCCTAGTAAATTGAGATCTTTCCTACACAATCTTTCAACGAATTCTGCTTCTGGCTCCTCCCATCATCGCTAAGTTTCTTGTATCTGTCTCATATCGTTCCCACTATGGCTGTTCAATATTCTATTCGTCTTGTCTCCTTCTCTGTTGCTTCATCTTCCGTTTGTGCAGTTGCGCCTCATGCTTCAGTCTTTGCTGTTTTCTCTTAGATCTGAATCTTTTTCCTTGATCTACCTTCTCTTTCTTCTATTCTTTCTTCCTTCTTTTTTTATCATTCTCTTTTTGGTTGTTTCTCTCATTTAACAATATTCCATGTGTTGCATGTGTCCATTAGTGCTGTTTACTGTTTTATGATGTGCTTTTTATTCTCATCTTATATATGGAGTTTATCTCCTACCAGCTGTTTCCTTGCAGTGTGTCATCTCCTTCCATGTACCTCCCTCCCAACCCTCCAATATGTGTAATTTTGTCACGTGCAATGTTCGTGGTCTTGGACACCCCGTCAAAAGGTCTCTTTTATTCAAGAAACGCATTGTAATGAAATAGAATCGCTCAAGTTAAAGCGACAATGGATGGGTCAAGTTGTGTTTTCTCCTGAAGTTGGCAATAAGGGGGGTGTTGCGGTATTGTTTCATAAATCATTACATGTGCAAATTCTGTCTACACAGAATGATACTGATGGACAGTGGGTAATGGCTAAAGTTGTCATACAAAATAAAGAATTTGTTCTTTTGAACATTTATGGCACAGTGAAACCTAACCCTGAATTTTGGAATTCTGTCAAGATTTGACTTGCTTCCATTGATTGTCCAAATATTGTAGTTGTTGGTGATTTTAATCAATTGATGGACCCTTTTTCTGACAGACAATCCAGGTGCAAATTTAATCCGGATAAATCCCACAAAGCCTTTCAATCTGCCATTGCCTTTCGTTCATTATATGATGCTTGGAAAACCTGTAACCCTGACTCCCTTGAATTTACCTTCTTTTCAAATTTTCAGCAAACTCGTTCCAGGATTGATTATATTTTGGTTGGTAGATCCCTTCTCCCATCGCTTTTGTCATCGGAGATTGGGTCTATTTTCATTTCTGATCACGCACCTGTTTTGTCTGTTTTGGACCTCTCCTTAAATTCCCCGAAATTTAGTCACTGGAAGTTAAATTTCTTTTATTATCTGATACCCCTTTTATTGCAGAAGCTATTAAGTTTGTTAAAGAATTTTTCACATTTAATAACCCCTCTGACACCTACACTTCTAATAATTGGGATGCCTTTTAGGCCTCTTTTCGAGCTTTCACTATTTCATAAGTTGCGAAGAAAAAGAAAATTACTCAAAATAAGTATACAGTGTTATTACAACAACTAAAATTATTAGAACATACCTATTTTACTTCTAAATCCCCTTCCGCCCTTCAGGACTTGATTGAGGCCAAATCTGATCTTAATAAGTTGGCTACCGTTGAAGCTTGAAATGTCATTCTTAAAATGAAATCTAAATACCATGGGGGCCAAAATAAAGCCGGTAAGATGTTGGCCAATTACTTAAAAATTAAATCTGAGCGCAAAAATATTGGACCCATTCTCAATGAAGCTACTAATATCCTTGCTTCATCGGACAAGGATATTGCTAATATATTTCATGAATACTACCAATTACTATACTCCAATGATACAAAACCCTTGACTCAAAATTTAGATACCTTCTTTTCTGGCCTCCCCCCTCCTCCTTCCCTACCTGATGAGTTTGTTTTATTGGAGAGGGATGTTACTATACAGGAGATAACTGATGCTATTAATTCTCTGAAAAAGTCAACAGCACCAGGACCTGATGGCCTTTCTGTTGAATTTTATTCCAACTTTTCCTCTATCTTTACTCCCAAACTCTTGGCTCTCTTTAATTCCTTTATTGCTGAATCCAAAGACTCTGGTTCCTTTATGGGAGCCTTGATTGTTCTTATCCCTAAACCTGATAAGGATCACTCCCTTTGTAAAAACTACCACCCCATATCACTAATTAACTATGATTGTAAGATATTCTCTAAAATTCTTGCCACTCGTCTTGAGACCATTATCCCATTATTGCTTAAAACCGATCAAGCAGGTTTTATTAAAGGCAGATTGGCTGCGGATAATGCTCGAATGTTTGCCAATGCCATTTCCTTAGGTACAACATTTAAATCCCCTCTAGCAGCCCTGTCCCTGGTTGCTGAAAAGGCTTTTGACCGGATTATTTGGCAATTCATGTTTAAAACACTTCAATGGTTCGGATTCGGCCCAACTTTTATTTCCTATATTAAATTGTTATACTCCCACCCCTGTGCTAGTATCTTTGAAAATAATCGTTTCTCTAAAAAAATGTCTTTATCAAGAGGTACACGTCAGGGTTGTCCTCGTTCTCCCTCAGTTGTTTGATCTTTATCCAGAGGTAAGTATGTAGATCGATCCATAACGTGCTCTTGTACTTTCTTGTGATAAATACTATGTCCATACAGACCAATGTGCCACTTTATCCGCTAGTTGAAACACAAGTTGTTCATTGTTAGCTCCATTTTGTAGTGTTCTGTGCTTTGTTTTGGATAATATAGACCGACAAGTAGACTTGAATTTTAATGAGGGAAAATCTTTCTTCGTTAATACTGCAAAAATATCCACCATTTTATGAGAAACTTGCGGAATTAAATTTCTTTCAGGTTTAAAGTCTCTATATTCAGGCAACTCCAATCATTCTTTAGATGGCATAATGTTTGTGAAAAAGTGACGTAGTCACAAAGTTCTCATGAATTTAAAGAGTGCTACATCCGATTCAAAAGGGTTAGTGTTATATGCCGGTAGAAATTAGGTCCTCGGTTTAGTAATGCTACTTGCTGTTTTGTCAGTACTACAGAAGAAATGTTTATGACTAGGTTTTGTTCTTGCTCTGAAGATTTTTGCTGATCCTTTCTTGTTCTTTGTCCTCTGTGTGTTTTTTGGAAATGTTTGATTCTGGTGGATGTCCTGTATACCGACCGCTCCCTAAAAAAAGACGAGGAAGGTGTTTATTGGTCAGATGAATCCTCATGTGGGATCAGCGCTTCTTTGTTGAGAGGTGCTCGAGTTAACTCCATATCTTGATCTGTCCCTAAACTCTCTGGTGATGGAGATTTTGGCTTCTGTGTTGCTCTTCTCTGTGCATTCACCTTCGCCCAAGTGTACTCTTTGTTGAGTTTGTAGTCAACTGTGTCTCGTTTAAATTTCCGTTCTTGCAATTCTTTGTCCTAGTTACCCAGTTTCCCATTGAGATCATCAAAAGTTGACTTCCATATGTCTACTTGACCGATCGGTTTTATGAATATCCAATTCTTCTTCCACTTCCCTGAGAGCACGTGACAGGTCCTCTAAAAGTAAGATCATGAGATCGAAGGAACATTTATTTATTATTGTGTGCCACTTATCCATAAATGTTTTGTTGAATTGATATCTAATTAACATCGGTTTGATTGGTAACCTTAGTCCAGGTGCGATTCTTTGATCTTTGTGGTACTGGAGAACAGTTGGCGCATGCAAGCGTTGATTTAATGCTCTACTACTGGAGATGAATTGAAGCTGTTTTAGTTGTCGAGCGATAGATCCTCCTGGTGTACTGAATGATCTGGTTGCCTGAACTAATGAATATATATTTGATGCTTGTGTATGCCATGTCGACCCTTCACATTTCTCTGTACCAAAACACAGCCTGCAGTGTGTGTGTGTGTGTGTGTGTGTGCGTTAAACTGCAGTGCCTCTAAGAGTGGCACAATAGGTGCTGCATCCCTTAGAGGCCTTCCCTGGTCACAGAGCCCTTGGTACCCAAGGTACCTTTTACGAGGGGCTTACCAGTGGCCAGGGATTTGCCAATTGTGCATACAGCGATACAGACTTGGGAAAGAAGACAGGTCCTGGGGACCTGGTTGGCAGGGACCCAGGGCACCTGAAGTCAGGTTGCATCAGAAGCCAGGCAAAAAGTGGGGGTAACCATGCAAAAAAGGGGCACTTTCCTACACATAAGGTTTAAAATAAATATATACAATTAAATAACCATCTTGCTAGCTGTAATGGCCAGAACTACTGGCTTTGCGAATGCTTATTTAGGTCTCATATGAAGTTTGCTCCATTTATGGCAAACAAATTTTCATCTATGCTTGATTTAGGGGGCTTTGGGTCAGTCTCCCTCGGCCATTAGCTTCTTTCGGTCTAGAACCGTCAGTCAATGGCTTGAGGCATAGCCAATCACATCTTGGATCAGTCCACAGGAGTATTGTATTCTCACCATGTTTCTATTGGTTGTGTATATGTGTCCCTCTGACTTCATTGGAATGCAATGAGGGACTATTTTGCATCTGTAATCAGTCTGTGATTGGCTGTCAGCACTGCAAAGTGAGCACAGACGAAAGCATCTGAAATAATCGATGCAACAGAAAAGAAAGCTGTCCTTTTGTGGGTCTTTCTAGACATTGCAGGCCCTGTCTTTTCAGACATGTTGTTTACAATTTGTGGGCTACAGCCCGCCCACAGTCTTACCATTTGTTTGCTTACAGGTCGCTCTAATATCCTTCGTTCCCATTTGTCATGACATGCGTGCGTCATGCCTCTCCTTGTGTTTGGCCCACCCCTAGATCATGGCACAAGTACTTGTGTCCACCCACTGCTCCTGTGTTTTGGAGCTATTTATTTTGTTGTGTTCAAGCGCTGCATACGAGCACTTGTGCTTTCAGTCGCTCTGTAAACCATCCCTGTTGCTTCTTGCCCCCTCCCTCCCGCCCCTATCCCTGTTGTTGCATCGTAGGCAAGGTTTGAGTTTCCTTCTCCTTCTCCTTCCTGGCTGCCAAGACCTGGAACTCACTCCCCACCCACCTCCGCCTTACTCAGAATCACATCTCCTTCAGTAAAGAACTGAAAACTTGGCTATTCGATAAACAGTGAACCCCTCCCTCTAGCGCCTTGAGACCCTCTGGGTGAGTAGTGCGCTTTATAAATGCCTGAACTTGAACTTGAACTTGAACTTGAACTTCTTTACTGCTGATCCTTACTCATCCAACCCTACATCTTCACAACCCATTGAGAGTGAGTCCAGACGACCCTTTCTACCTCCTGGTATTCAGTGTGAGCCGCCATGTTAGACGATGGGTCCCAGGAGCGCGCGCGCCACAGACTACGTGTGGTCGCCATCTTGAGAAGGGAGAATACTAGAGACATATGCAACATTTAAAAGAAGCGCCAACTCTCTGCAAAGAAATGTCGCTTCCGTGTTTCACAAGTGGATTTATCGAATCCAATACACATGAAGAAGCAAGCGCTTCAATATCCATCTATTCTTGACAAAACAGGCTTTCCTGTTCTTTAGTAATGAAATGAAATGAAAACTAATTCATAAAGTGCACATACACCAAATGGCATCAAGGCGCTATAGCCACCAGATGCACCCGAGCCAGGGACCGGACAATCACCACAGAGGGCCTGGGGACTGTAAATCACCATGAGGCAAAAGGCCAGGTGAAAGAGCCTTTTAAAGGCCAGGTGAAAGAGCCTTTTAAAGGCCAGGTGAAAGAGCCTTTTAAAGGCCAGGTGAAAGAGCCTTTTAAAGGCCAGGTGAAAGAGCCTTTTAAAGGCCAGGTGTAAGAGCCTTTTAAAGACCAGGTGAAAGAGCCTTTTAAAGGCCAGGTGAAAGAGCCTTTTTAAAGACCAGGTGAAAGAGCCTTTTAAAGGCCAGGTGAAAGAACCTTTTAAAGGCCAGGTGAAAGAGCCTTTTTAAAGACCAGGTGAAAGAGCCTTTTAAAGGCCAGGTGAAAGAGCCTTTTAAAGGCCAGGTGAAAGAGCCTTTTTAAAGACCAGGTGAAAGAACCTTTTAAAGGCCAGGTGAAAGAGCCTTTTTAAAGACCAGGTGAAAGAGCCTTTTAAATGCCAGGTGAAAGAGCCTTTTAAAGGCCAGGTGAAAGAGCCTTTTTAAAGACCAGGTGAAAGAGCCTTTTAAAGGCCAGGTGAAATAACCTTTTAAAGGCCAGGTGAAAGAGCCTTTTAAAGGCCAGGTGAAAGAGCCTTTTTAAAGACCAGGTGAAAGAGCCTTTTAAAGGCCAGGTGAAAGAGCCTTTTAAAGGCCAGGTAAAAGAGCCTTTTAAAGGCCAGGTGAAAGAGCCTTTTAAAGGCCAGGTGAAAGAACCTTTTAAAGGACAGGTGAAAGAGCCTTTTAAAGGCCAGGTGAAAGAGCCGTTTAAATGCCAGTTGAAAGAGCCTTTTAAAGGCCAGGTGAAAGAGCCTTTTAAAGGCCAGGTGTAAGAGCCTTTAAATCTGCCCCTTGGTTCCTAGGTGGGAAGACAGTGAAGCTTGCTTCTTATATGGCAATTGAATGTGTAGATTTGAAATAAGAAACGCCAATCACTCCTTTAAGATAAACACTACGGGGCAGATTTGCAAGCTCCGTATGCCACTTTTGCGCCGCCGTCAGCAGCGGCGCAAAGTCAGCGCCATGCTGCGGGGTATTTACAACATGACGTATCTAGGGAGATGCGTCATGTTGTTAAGCCCTGAGCACATGAAACCTGTATCAAGTTTCAAGTGCGGTGCAGGGGAGGGGGCGTTCCGGGGCAGGAACGCCTCAGAAAAGTGGCTGAGTGAAATCTACAAGATTTTACTCAGTCACTTTTCCGACCCCGCTGCGTCAAAACCGGTATACACCCGTTACAACGGATCTTTTACTCCGCACTACCATTACAACGCGACTTTTACTCCGCATACCATTACAAAGCATTGCGCTGGGGGGCGCTCTAGGATAGGGAATAAGTATAATTTACTATCCAACACCTTCCCTAGGGTCCACGGGGACTGGAGTTAGAATAGTAAATTATACTTACCACTATCCAGCGCCCCAAGGCGCTATGCGTTGTAACGGTATGCGGAGTAAAAGTCGCGTTGTAATGGTCTGCGGAGTAATAGTATGCGTTATAACGTCATACATCCGTCAAAACCTTACGCCTGCTTGAATCAGGCGTAAGGAGTGACGCAGCACAGCTAGTATAGGGCGCCCCCGAGCAGTGCTGGAATTGCGTCGCGCTTGTGACAGGACTCCAGCACTGCGTCACCTTCACGGCATGAGATGCGTCACGCATCTGTCTATTCTTGCGCCATGGTTCGCCGCATGCATCCATGGTGGCGCAAGAGGTGTCTGCGTGACGCACAATAACTGGCGCATCTCTGCTGATATGCAGGGATGCGCCAGTTATTGTAACGCTGCCCTTACTTATTGACAACACAGCATTTGAAGCATGTTTGGCTGCGCTGCTCAGCATCCTCGGTTGTCACTCATCCCTTCCTTCCAGATGAAAGAAGCTCCTGCCAGTCAGAGGCGGCCGGTGCCTTCAGTGACAGCGCTGCACGCTTGTGTCAAGCGCCTGGAAGCCCACATTGAAGCTAGCCTAGCAAACCTTACAGACAACTACAGGAAACCACCGAAAGTCATTCACTGTGACAACACCCAGAAAGCTCGGGCATTGCGGAGACCTATTAGCTGTGCCTATGCTTGTTTTCTTGAGTATCTATTTTTCAAATGCTTTCGTGTGCACGAGGAAGCTCTGGCAGAGCCGCACGAGACACACGCCAAGCCTGTTAGCTTCACAAATGCTTGTTTGGACAGGCCACGCTCCTGGCTGCACATCTGGAGGCCGCTGACTCTGCCAGTTGTTACGTGCTCTGCAGACTGCACAGCGTGAGAGCCCGTGGGGCAATGACCACGTGGGTGTGCACGTGCACTGCAGGAGGGGGTGTTTCCCTGTCTCCTAGGGACGGGGGGAGGTGCAAATACAACATGTCTACACAGGCCCTTGAGCGCCTCCCTGTGGCGGCTGCGAGCTACTGCAGGCCTGGCGGCAAGGGAAGAATGGTGGAGGGTGAAAGCACCTGCTGATAGGAGTGGAAAATATGGGGTATGGATAGGGGTGTGTTTCAATCAATCAGGTGTTTGTGTGTAGGTGTGGGGGTATGTGTATGTCTGTGTGTGTGGTGTATGGGTAGTGTGTGTGTGTGTGTAGGTCTGGGTGTGTGTGTGTGTAGGTCTGTGTGTGTGTGTGTGTGTGTGTGTGGTGTATGGGTGGTGTGTAGGTGTGGGGGTATGTGTGTGTCTGTGTGTGTGGTGTATGGGTAGTGTGTGTGTGTGTGTGTGTGTGTAGGTCTGGGTGTGTGTGTGTGTGTGTGTAGGTCTGTGTGCATGTGTGTGTGTGTGTGTGTGTGGTGTATGGGCGGTGTGTAGGTGTGGGGGTATGTGTGTGTCTGTGTGTGTGGTGTATGGGTAGTGTGTGTGTGTGTGTGTGTGTGTAGGTCTGGGTGTGTGTGTGTGTGTGTGTGTAGGTCTGTGTGCATGTGTGTGTGTCTGTGTGTGTGGTGTATGGGTAGTGTGTGTGTGTGTGTGTGGTGTATGGGTGGTGTGTAGGTGTGTAGGTGTGGGGGTATGTGTGTGTCTGTGTGTGTGGTGTATGGGTAGTGTGTGTGTGTGTGTGTGGTGTATGGGTGGTGTGTAGGTGTGTAGGTGTGGGGGTATGTGTGTGTCTGTGTGTGTGGTGTATGGGTAGTGTGTGTGTGTGTGTGTGTGTGTAGGTCTGGGTGTGTGTGTGTGTGTGTGTGTAGGTCTGTGTGCATGTGTGTGTGTCTGTGTGTGTGGTGTATGGGTAGTGTGTGTGTGTGTGTGTGGTGTATGGGTGGTGTGTAGGTGTGTAGGTGTGGGGGTATGTGTGTGTCTGTGTGTGTGGTGTATGGGTAGTGTGTGTGTGTGTGTGTGGTGTATGGGTGGTGTGTAGGTGTGTAGGTGTGGGGGTATGTGTGTGTCTGTGTGTGTGGTGTATGGGTAAGGTGTGTGTGTGTGTGTGTGTGTGTAGGTCTGGGTGTGTGTGTGTGTGTGTGTAGGTCTGTGTGCATGTGTGTGTGTGTGTGTGTGTGGTGTATGGGCGGTGTGTAGGTGTGGGGGTATGTGTGTGTCTGTGTGTTTGGTGTATGGGTAGTGTGTGTGTGTGTGTGTGGTGTATGGGTGGTGTGTAGGTGTGTAGGTGTGGGGGTATGTGTGTGTCTGTGTGTGTGGTGTATGGGTAGTGTGTGTGTGTGTGTGTGGTGTATGGGTGGTGTGTAGGTGTGTAGGTGTGGGGGTATGTGTGTGTCTGTGTGTGTGGTGTATGGGTAGTGTGTGTGTGTGTGTGTGGTGTATGGGTGGTGTGTAGGTGTGTAGGTGTGGGGGTATGTGTGTGTCTGTGTGTGTGGTGTATGGGTAGTGTGTGTGTGTGTGTGTGGTGTATGGGTGGTGTGTAGGTGTGTAGGTGTGGGGGTATATGTGTGTCTGTGTGTGTGGTGTATGGGTAGTGTGTGTGTGTGTGTGTGGTGTATGGGTGGTGTGTAGGTGTGTAGGTGTGGGGGTATGTGTGTGTCTGTGTGTGTGGTGTATGGGTAGTGTGTGTGTGTGTGTGTGGTGTATGGGTGGTGTGTAGGTGTGTAGGTGTGGGGGTATGTGTGTGTCTGTGTGTGTGGTGTATGGGTAGTGTGTGTGTGTGTGTGTGGTGTATGGGTGGTGTGTAGGTGTGTAGGTGTGGGGGTATGTGTGTGTCTGTGTGTGTGGTGTATGGGTAGTGTGTGTGTGTGTGTGTGGTGTATGGGTGGTGTGTAGGTGTGTAGGTGTGGGGGTATGTGTGTGTCTGTGTGTGTGGTGTATGGGTAGTGTGTGTGTGTGTGTGTGGTGTATGGGTGGTGTGTAGGTGTGTAGGTGTGGGGGTATGTGTGTGTCTGTGTGTGTGGTGTATGGGTAGTGTGTGTGTGTGTGTGTGGTGTATGGGTAGTGTGTGTGTGTGTGTGTGGTGTATGGGTAGTGTGTGTGTGTGTGTGTGGTGTATGGGTAGTGTGTGTGTGTGTGTGTGGTGTATGGGTAGTGTGTGTGTGTGTGTGTGGTGTATGGGTATGTGTGTGTCTGTGTGTGTGGTGTATGGGTAGTGTGTGTGTGTGTGTGTGGTGTATGGGTGGTGTGTAGGTGTGTAGGTGTGGGGGTATGTGTGTGTCTGTGTGTGTGGTGTATGGGTAGTGTGTGTGTGTGTGTGTGGTGTATGGGTGGTGTGTAGGTGTGTAGGTGTGGGGGTATGTGTGTGTCTGTGTGTGTGGTGTATGGGTAGTGTGTGTGTGTGTGTGTGGTGTATGGGTGGTGTGTAGGTGTGTAGGTGTGGGGGTATGTGTGTGTCTGTGTGTGTGGTGTATGGGTAGTGTGTGTGTGTGTGTGTGGTGTATGGGTAGTGTGTGTGTGTGTGTGTGGTGTATGGGTAGTGTGTGTGTGTGTGTGTGGTGTATGGGTAGTGTGTGTGTGTGTGTGTGGTGTATGGGTAGTGTGTGTGTGTGTGTGTGGTGTATGGGTATGTGTGTGTCTGTGTGTGTGGTGTATGGGTAGTGTGTGTGTGTGTGTGTGGTGTATGGGTGGTGTGTAGGTGTGTAGGTGTGGGGGTATGTGTGTGTCTGTGTGTGTGGTGTATGGGTAGTGTGTGTCTGTGTGTGTGGTGTATGGGTAGTGTGTGTCTGTGTGTAGGTGTGGGGGTATGTGTGTGTCTGTGTGTGTGGTGTATGGGTAGTGTGTGTCTGTGTGTGTGGTGTATGGGTAGTGTGTGCCCAACAAAATAGCAGTCTATCTGGAGAAACACATGATTTTCTCCATGATACAATTTTCATCCAGCCTAGTGGCATCGTTGCTAGCATTGAAGACTCTAGCGACAGTGAAGCTGTGACTGCGATATCCACTAACAAAGGGTCCCCAATCCCCCTTGTAGTCCCTGTCCTAGCCCCGAGGACTACAGGGGACAATACAAAGGTCATGTCAAAACGGGAGGGTTTAAGGTCAGCTAAAAATAAAGTTGTAACCCAACCAAGGGAATTAACAGTGGATGAGGAGGATGATTTGACTAGCGAGGCTTATGTTACTCTCTCAAATGCCCAATTTAATAAATTATTGAGTATGATGGATACAAAAATTAAAGGTATAGTCAAACCTTTGGTGAGCAAAATAGACAAGCTAACCTCTGAGGTTAGTCGTTTGGAAGGTTTACTAGAAAAAACTCTGGTGGAGGTTGGTAATCTCCCGGAAGTTGTTCTGTCTAGAATAGACCCAATTGTGAGCAAATTAGCCTCGGCAGAAAAAAGTGGATCTGTCCCTATCCCTGTGTCAAATCCATTAATGGCTACACAAATTAACTCCTCATGTGGTGCTTCTGATGTTACACTCCCCCCTCCCATCGTTGGTGATTCTAACGCAGGGAAAGGGACTTTTGAGCTTGTAGTTGAAGCTTCCCCATTGGTTCTTGTTCTTGCCAACGTCCCCCCATTGGCCCAAGGAGAACACGCATCAACAGCATCCCTAATCAATAAATCTTTATCATGGCTGACCAATAACATGGTAATTTCTCCCTGGGGAAAGCAGCAACTCTCGGAAGAGCTTGTAAATGCGAGAAGGGTTCAGTGGATCGGGGACAGGGTCAAAAAGTTTAAGGGGGAGTGTGCTGTTCTTCACTTCTCAGACCCTGGGGTTTTGCCAAACATTTTGCCCAACATCTTACCCCCTCAGCGAAGAGCAACTTCAATTGTTCCACTGACTTTGGATTTTTTCTACCCTAGGAAGGGAAGCGGACCAAATTCAAGTATTTTAAGAACAAAGTGGAATGTTGTGACCAAAAGGGGGAGGATGGATGTTGGCCCTACTGGGTGGGGATTGGGTTTGGAAAACAGATTCTCAGCTCTTTCAAACCTGGATGCCTGCGACTGACAATCATCTAACCATAACTCTATGTTGCAAATTTCTTATAAAGTATGCACCACTGGGGAGACTGGTTATACAGTTGATGCTCGAATCAAGGGGTCTCTCTCTGAGGTTACAGCTGGTTTAACTAATGAAAATGCAAATTGCAATGACATTGTTGATACGGTGTTGAACGGGAATGTTTCTAGTCCAAATTCTGCTATGGTAACCAATACGGGGAATTTACTGTCTTGGAATGTGGCTGGGCTAAGTTCCAAGCTGGATTGTGCAGTTTGGTTTGAATTTATCAGCAAGTATGACATCTGTATTTTTCAAGAGACTTGGGCCTGTGACCCTGTTTTTGCTTTGGGGTACTTAAATTTTCATATTCCAGCCACCAAGGGCCCAAAAGGGCGACCGATGGGGGGCCTCACTATATGGGTCAGGCAGTCTTTAAAGGTTGTAGTACAAAATGTGGTGCTTGACCAAAAAGATATCCAACTCATTAGACTCACGAGTGATATACCCATCTCCATTGATATCTATAACGTATATGTTAGAGGAGGGAATACAGGAAAATCTGAAGTTCTGCAGAGCTTGTATAATCTCTTAGAGATCCATTCGGCAAGGAAAAATATAATAATTGCCGGCGATTTAAATCGCACGTATGAACCGCTGATTACTGATGGGGTCTTACTGGGGGAAGAGGAAGACAAGCAATGGGATATTCCCACATTAGACACTACTCCAGTAACTCGTTGGACTGCGGACATATTGGGTATAAATGCAATGTGCCTCGAACAAGGGCTAAGAGCCCTGAATGGTCGTACTAAGTCAGATCGCGTCCCAGCTATGACTTTCAACAATGGGAGAAACAAAAGCCGTATTGATTATGTCATCTGTAGCATATCTATATGGTCATCTGTTAGCGACATGGTAGTAACAGAAAGGCCAGAGAGCGACCATGACCCTTTATGCGTTTCTCACAAATGGTGGATGTCCGAGGTTATTCTAGCTACCCCTCGCGACGAACTCCTACCACCGTTGATTGTACCAACTAATGATATGCGCAGGTTGAGGTGGTCAGGTGTTAGGTCAGACCAACTGGTCCTAGAAAAAATAGGAGCCGCTACCGACAAGGCTATTGAGGCCTTGGAGAGTGTGGCTGGGACCTCTCTGAGCCATGATGACATAATTAAAGCACATGTAACTCTCTTTAATGAAATTAAATGTTATTTTTTAAAACCTGTAAATAGAAAGAGGGCATGTGCTTATAGTGCTGCTAAGTGGTATAATCATGATTGCAAGGTGGCACGAACCAATTTGGGAGTTGCGATTAAGAGCAACAACTTGGGGGTGACTTGAACCGCTAGGAAGCATTATAAAAATTGTATTGCTAAGGCGAAAAGAGACTGGGACGAAGCCCATTGGAATAAGCTGAAATGTGCAAGTGATCGTAAAAACTCTAGATTATTTTGGCACATTGTCAAATGGGGTCACGAAAGGTCTGAAGAAGCAAGTAATAACAATGTCCCACATGAAGAATGGGTCAAATTCTTCAGTGAACAGTACTCTATCGGGGATCAGGCTGTAAGTGGAATTTGCCCTACCTATTTGTTTGCAGAAGACAACTACTTCACTCAGAGTGAAGTACTGCATGCCCTAAAAACAGTACATAGTGGCCGAGCACCTGGTATTGACGGGGTCCCAGCGGATGTCTTTTTAAACGACACCGATAGGTGGAGCAAATATATTTACTTACTAATAAATCACATTGCCAAGGGTGCAGAAATCCCGGTATCATGGCGGGGTGCTGTAATCATCCCTGTTTACAAAAAGGGAGACCGTGCCCAACCTTGTAATTATCGCCCAATCAGCTTAATTGATACTGTTCAAAAAATTGTGGGGCGAGTGGTTATTAACAATTTGCTCGACTGGGCGGAGGACCACAATATTTTATCTCCTTTTCAGGCTGGCTTCCGTAGGGCAACCAGCACTGTTGACCAGGTCTTCCGCTTTCAACTGATCCAGTGGAGGACCGTGGTGCTAGGTGGAGGCAGTCTCTATGCAGCATTTGTTGACCTACGGGCTGCATTCGACCTGGTACCACGGGCAAAATTGTGGGAAGTGCTTGCGGCTCTAGGGGTCCCAGGGACCCTGTTGACCTTGATCATGAGATTACATGAAGACACTTACGCCAAAATCCAATGGGGTACCTACGGAAACGAAACTGTCGAATTTCCTGTTGAGCGTGGGGTTCGACAAGGATGCTCAATGGCACCAACACTGTTTACCCTTTTTATTAACGGCATTGTTCCTCGCATGCAATCGCAGGTTGTGGACGCTCCCTCTCTCGCAGGTGTAAAAGTTCCTATTTTAATGTTTGCCGATGACACCTTCATTTTATCTAAATCCCCAAGTGGTCTTCAAAAAGCACTGGCAATTTTTGATAAGTTTTGTGGTGATCACGGTCTGGAGGTGAACGCTTCTAAAACAAAACTCATGGTTTTTAATCCTTATCGAAATTTTAAATCCAAAATAACCATGAGTGGACGCATCCTTGAAGTTGTAAAATCCTTTACATATTTGGGGATTCATATCTCCAATGACAACAGATGGAACCAACACCTTAATATCGCAGTATTAAGACATAAGCAATTCGCTGGTACCATCATCAAGGAGCATAGGAAATCGCTGACCAAACCGATTAAACCACCCTTGATCATATATGAGGCAAAAGCAATTGGGTCAGCATTGTATGGGGCTGAGTTGTGGGGGCAAGAAAACCTGAAGGAGCTTCAAACATCTGAGAACAATTTCCTAAGGAAACTTACAGGCACCCCACAGAGCAGCCCGCTTTTGCCTCTGAGATATAACCTTGGCAGGAGAGAAATCTCGGAAATGGGCAAACTACGACCGATCTTATATTGGCGTAGGCTTTGGACTACACCTGAGCTCTCCCACTACGCAGAAGGGTTTGCAGACGTTATCAAAGCGGATAGATTTAACAAAATTAGATGGTTCAAATCATTAAAATTAGCATTATGTGAACTAGGATTAAATGCATTATGGTCTGATCCTGCTGGGTCATCATTTCCCTCTAAGTCAATCCTAAAAAATATATTCTGGGAACGGGTTGCAGGAACTTGGGCACCAAAAGTAGTATGGTAGCTTTGCGTATTGTTAAATCCACCTCCTTGACCTGGATTATAATTGCTACTGCTAAGTACCTGGGGTGGGGGTGGGTAATTAGGCAGAGATTGCTAGTAGGGTAACTACTCTCTGCCTAGTTGATCAGAGACTGCTAGATTATCTATTCTCTGTACTTGCCCACGTTATGTGTTTCTTCGGATTGAAATTTTATTGATTTTTAGCACTGATATTGAATCTGTTTTTAACATGATTATTAACAATACGAACTTTACACCTGTGATTATCTAAATCTTGCTGATATATAATTGTTTTTATTGTGATATGTGCTTATGTCAATTATGACCCTTGTTATTTAATCCTTTTTATTACATGTTTGTATGTCTGCTTTTATGAGTAATACTCGAATAAAGCACTTTTGAATTGAATTGGTAGTGTGTGTGTGTGTGTGTGTGGTGTATGGGTGGTGTGTAGGTGTGTAGGTGTGGGGATATGTGTGTGTCTGGGTGGGTGGTTTGTGTGTGAGAGAGAGAATACAAGAGAGAGCACCACCAGTTTTCTCATTGGCTGTTTGATTGATCGCTTTTGAGGCTACCTAGCAGGGGTCAGCACGTGATTGGATCGAGTCCCTGTCACTCACTGGTGTGACTGCCTTTAGTGTATGCGCGGGTGGTGGGTGGAGGGTTGGTGCTTGTAATTTTGTTTTCTGCTGCCCCACCCATATGGCCCCTGAGTAAGGGGTTCTAGTAGAAATGCAAACAGTAACCTGCCCCCCTCACCGTCATTTAGGAAACATTGGGGCCCCTGAATAACCCATCCAGGGCCCCTTTCTTTTCACTATATTGCATAAGATTATCACTTGAGCACTGCGCCGTCATGACACACCTTTGAGGCAGCCATGTTTGTTTATTCACTGATCAAACATGCATTGGAGTTTCAATTACAAGGTGTGACGTACTGACGGTGTTGTGGGGTTTTTACCAAAATAGCGAAATAATATTGGGTTTATTAATGTGGTGGCATTAACATGGTGTTGACAAAAATCGCGTCCTTCTAAATAGCTCAGGTAGGAATGTCATTTTTTATATCATAGTTAAAAATATCATTGTGCGCAATATCGCTGTATGTAATTTTATTTTCTATACTTAGCGTATTTTCTAGATATGCTTATTTTAGGTGTCATGTTATTTATATCAATAAAATGTTTTGAGAGGGGGAGATGTGTGATTTCTAGAAGAATAGGTGAAGGCCCAAGTGAAGGAAAATGGGTTGGGGGGTGGAAACCCTACCCAAACAGCACCCACAATTCCTGTCAGTGTGAAATCACAAGCAAACGGAATCATCTGTGCTCCACCCTCTGGTAGCTTGGCGCAAAGCAGCCAGACATAACTTATAGGTAATGTGTGAAGTATTTCTGCAGCATTTCAAACAGTAATAAAGTGAAAACACAACACAACAAAAAACCCATATCAATTTCGAAAAATAAAGAATAACTTTAGAAATTATTGGACACAAAAACAACAAAAATCTAATTACTAGAACCGGAGAGTTGCAATTTTAAAGATGTAGCTAAAAATAGTGCTTAAAAGCACAAAGCACCGACCGTGGTTATCTGGTTGGAGCCAGACGGAGACAAAGTCACGAGTTCAGTCCGACTGCGATGGAGCACGGCCAGATACGGGGACTAAGGAAGGCTGCTAAACAAAGAATCTATAATCCTGGTTGCGGAGCGTTGTGAGATATGTTTTCACACGAAGAGCTTCATACCAGCCTTTTGTGCCTGCAGAAATACTGGGACGAGGCCTGGAAGGCAGGAAACTCCAAGCACTTTTTAAAGAGGAACCTCTAGAAACTTCTACTTCAAAGGAGGCCCCAGGTATGAAAACAAAGACCCTCAGACCCAATCTTTGGTGCACTTTCTGGACTCGAAGGAGGACTCTCAGAGGACTGCCTGCTGCTGTGGCCTGCTGTGTACTGCAGAAGACTACTTTGCTGTGCCAAGAAGGACTGCTCTGCTAGCTGAAGCCTAGCTGACACCCCTGCCTACCTTTCCGCTCATGCCCCGTGCTTCTCCTTGAATCCAGGAGTACCAGAGTGACTCCAAGGGCTAGTTAGCTAGCCTCCTGATCAGAGCTTCAGGCACACACGAGGCTTCAACCACCTTGAACGTGCCTCTGGACCCAGCCTGATTGAGTCCTGACCCTCCCATCCAGTCCTAGACCCTTGGAAGGGGTGCTAAGGGTGACCATATCGCTTAAATTCAAAACAGGAGACTTAGAACATTTTCAACAAAAAAGTGATCTGAGAACGGAGAGGAGCTCCGGGTCTACCTGCTCGTCGGTCCACCCAAGGTGCATCGCCGGTCGGCCTACTTCTGCGGCAGCTCCCGCTACGTTCTTCTCTGCAGTAGAATTTTTTTTTCAATTGCTCCTCACAGAAAGGTTTTCCAGTTTCGTCCTGCTAGAGATCTTAAAACGTCCAAAAAAGAGACAAAGGGGACTATTTATATGTTGGTGGTGTGTAGACTCCGCCACAACTTAGATGTGGGCGGACTTTAGGTTTGGCAGAACGCATCAACAGATTCCTACCCTTCCTTTCAAATGTCTTTGTCTTGATAACCACCAGCTTTTCTTTAATCCTTTTCGGCTTCCAAATCAAACCAATCCCTGATGTATTTTGCAAATTGCAAGATTTCTTCTATACTCTTCGTCTGCCGGCACATCACACTTTACTGTAAATGAGAACTGAGCTCATGAGGCAAATCCAGGAAAAAAGCACAAACAAAACCACTAACGTCATCTTTCTCGGGATCCTGAACTCCACTGTGCTTCCTGAAAACCTGCATATGTCTCTCATAGTAGGCATGCACTGACTCTTTCGACTCTCGTGAAGATCTCAAAATCTTTGCCCAATGAATGTCTTCTCTGGCACATTTCTTTTCAAATCTCCATTAGCTCTTTGCATTCGACAGCAGCCGCAGTACAAGGAACATTATTAGGTTAACCAGCTGGTTCCTTAGTCAGCCAATCCATAGCATCCTTACACTCAGAACACAAGTCACTCTGGACTGCAATCTAAACAACAAATTCAAATCTGGCCAAAGCCTTTGTGAAATAGTAGTCAACTATGAACCTCCTTGTACCACTTTTCATGTTCCTCTTGTAATTTTGGAAAATGTGTTGTAAAAGCTCAAGGACCCGAGGCACATGCTGATACTTCCCTCCATCGACTTCTCACGATGGGAATTCTGCAACTGTCCCCTGTTCTGAATCACTAGTCGAGACCCCTATCATTCCTTCTCTCCGGCATCTTTCCTGACGGTCCCTCTGGCTTCCAAGCCATTGTCTGAATGAGTCTCTTGTCGGCTTTGACATATTCCTTCTCTCCTTCTCTTAAGCCATCCAATCCCTGTGTGGGTCTGAGTGATGGCTTTCTATTGTTCATAGTTTGTCTCAAGAAATCTAGCTTTCTACTATGCAATGTATCCCCTAATGGGATCTACAAGTTTTTGTCTTTAACGGTATGTTCATAGCATTGAGAATTATAAATATCACTATTATATCTTGAGTGCCTTTATGCTCTTACCTTAGTGTGGCACTCATATGCCGTTTCACGTAGGTTCCATTTCCAAATTGTTCTATCTGGACAGAGCCGCTTTCAGTGATGCTAAATCCCAAGGCATTGTGGGAACGCAGTCACCTTAGAGACAATATACTAATAAGTGTATATCTACTTTATAATACAGTGATTCCTCTGCCAAAAACCCTTCGGAGAAGGTTAACACTTGCTAATAAGCGGAAGTGCAAATCTAATTTCAATTTAGTGGATGAATAAGGATCCTGGATGATGTAAGTCAAGACACTATGCAGTTGGGCACACTTGCAATGTGATATTCATAATACATTTAATTAGGGTTCTGATTAGGGTATGTTTTTGTTTTTAGAGAATAATACACCTACAGACCATCCTAAACAATTGATAGAAGGCTCTGGATCTAAACAAAAGGCTGAAGGTAATAGCAGTTAATACACACAAGAAAGGTGTGTTGTGAACACAGAGTAAAGAATGGAGGACACAGCTAAAGAGACTTATGAAAGCTGAATAAGAAAAATATATGTCAGTGCTCTCATGAAGACTAGCATATATAGTCCCATTCTGATAATTAATCTCGCGTCGCCGGATATGAATAGTCATGGTGTGTAAGGTAAGTGGATGATTGAAGATGAGTGAGGGGGCGTAAAGCATTAGTGACCTTTATAACACTGAACTTGTGTATGTAAATATACCCATTTGAAATGTAATTGTGCATTTTGATATTTTTTATATAAATCTCTGTTGTCAAAATGTTGTCCTGAAGAAGGTGGTGTTTATCAAGTCTTATCCACTGAAACGATATGTAGACAAGCTGTGTTTTTATTGTGTAATAGACTAGGGCATTATATGATATTTGTTTTTAACTTTGATGATGTATATATCTAATTTTATAGTTGAATAAAATCTATCTGGTATACACATGGAATAATGTATTTGTCGCATTACAAGAATCACAGTGAAAATATTTTGCACAGGAAAATAATTTTAATAAATTAGACATTTTTGCATATAGCTATGTTCAGTGTTTAGCAATGGAGTGCTTGGGAATAAGGACATAGGGCCCGATTCACAGAATGAACTTAAGACTCAATCCTAAACTTACTACTATTTTGGTATTCACAGAATGCACTTGCTACTTTTGGCATTCACAGAATGAACTTACTACTTTTGGTATTCACAGAAGTTAGGATTTTGTCTTAAGTTTGTCTTAAGACAAACTTCAGACAGACTTAAGACAGACGTAAGACAGACTTAAGACAAACTTAAGACAGACTTAAGACAAAATCCTAACTTAAGTCTGTCTTAAGTCTGTCTTAAGACAAACTTAAGACAAAATCCTAACTTCTGTGAATACCAAAAGTAGTAAGTTCATTCTGTGAATGCCAAAAGTAGTAAGTGCATTCTGTGAATACCAAAATAGTAGTACGTTTAGGATTGAGTCTTAAGTTAATTCTGTGAATCGGGCCCACTACCTTTTACAGACAAGTAAAACTACAATATCTTGAGATCTTGAATTTTGACTAATCCAATAATGAAACCCACCATCATAGAAAAAACTTTTATCAACACAAATCCCAAATAACATCAGTACATCCAAACAACAATGATCAAACTACCAATTGAACCCAGAATCAACATTGCATATTTGCAATTCTCCACACAGCATAATAATTCATTTTTCAGCACATGACTCAACACTTCACCAGCACACCCAAACACTCACATATTCCAGAATCATTCAGCCTTCTTCATACTTACAATCCACATCGTTCAGGAACAGCACTGCAATTCAGGTTCTTGGCAAAAGCCTCAAGCAAAATCCACACTGGAAAATCCACCATCACTAAGGACTTGGCAAAAAGGGTTTTTTATAAAGAAAAAAAAAAAGGAGGTGCTCTTTGACAGCCATAAGACAAATGTAACTGTCTCATTGCATTCCTTTCCGGGTAGTTGGAAATATAATGAACTTGTATAATTGTGACCCATATTGGTTTTAAGATATTTTGTATGTGTTTTTTTAAATTGTGTGGTTTGTATATTTTTATCGAACTATTATGGAATCGTCAATTAAATATTTTTATAGGTGCCCTAACATCCTGAGTGGAGTATTAACTCGACAAAGTATGGTAGATGGTGAATGTTTGCAGTAAATAAGCGTGGGTGCATTGCGTGCAGTATCTCCAAAGGGAACATTAATTTTTTACTTCTCAGTTAAACATGTTATGAAAGCAGACTTCCACGCATCCTAAAGAATTAGTTTCAAAGGTAACAGTACTATTTCCATATAAAAATGAATAATGAAGTGTGAAAATACAGTCCGCATATTGTTAACAATGCACAAAAATATAAACTCATAAAAATCTTCCACAGAGCATCAATAATAATTTTAAATGCGGAGTTTTTTCATTTAAAAGAGTATATATTATTTGTACGTTATGTGAAGTATTTAGTTTAAAAATTGCTCATATTTTAATTATGAATTCAATTCAAAATATTTGTTTTTATATATTTCTCTAATAATATTTATTTTATGTTCTTATAGTTGTTTCAAATGTGCAAAACATTTTAGGAGGAGAATGTGTGGTTTGTATGTGAATATAGTCAGGGGATTTTCAAATTTGAATAATTTTTAAAATATATTTAATAAGAAAAAATAAAGATTTTTGTAGTTATTAGAAAAAAACTAAAAATTGTTAATATACATATGTTCACAATATGGTTAACATTTATTTGAAAATATTTGTTTCTATATGTATTCATGTTTATCTGTGTATTATTATATTTTTGTAAAATGGTTAATTATTTATACTCGGGGTATTTTAAATAAATGTTTATTTAAATATTTTTATAATTTTTGTCGCATAGTGCAGATAATTACTATTTAATTTTAGAATAATATTAAAATATATTTTTTATAATATATTAACATTTTCCCTTATATTCACTTTTATAAATGACATTATTATTTTTAGAATGTATTTTTGCTATCAATAACTTAAATTATAGTTTATGATTTAAATGTTTATTATTTGTTGATTTTTTTTTAAAATTACGAATTATTTCTATAAATGCTCATTTTTTGTTTCAAAAAAGATATTTTCTAATTGTATATTTTAAACTATGTTTAAATATTTGATTCAATGATTGTATTTGTTTACTATTGCAAAGTGTTATTTTAAAATCTGATATTGCTTTTAGAGTTATAGTATTAGTTATATTTATTTTTTAATACTATTACACTAGTATGGCATTAATAAGTAGACTTTCCCCAATGTGCCTTATCTTGGAGTAGATCCCCCCATTGTTTCAGGAATAAGCTCCATATTGGAACTTCTATCAACTTTTGTTGATTTGTTTCTCCAATCTTTGGCTATTAAAATGTCATCCGATGTTAAAGACACAAAAGACATGGGGGCGCTAGAGGGCGCACTGGCAATATGGCCGCACAAATGTGAGGCTCTTGCTGCCTGGACATATTATCCTTCCTTTATCCTACCTTAATCACCGTCTGTGATGCCAGCGTCCATATGAACCGAAGCGGGATGATTTACTGCGTGATAGGCTGAAGTTTTGCTGGGAACCGCCGCTTCTGCCCGGAGATACAGGCGGCTGGAGTTCCGTCCGTGCAGTGGTCTGAAGTGCCCGGATCTGTTGGCCGGCCTGCTGTGTGACTGGGGACCGCGGCGCACCACGAGGCGACTAGGCCCTCCTGAGCGAGCTGCTGCGGTGCTGCCGGGTGAGCCCCTCTTACCTGGGGTCCCGGCTGCTGGCGGCGAGCGGCGACGGCCGCCGGACTGTGAGGTGAGCTGCTCGTGATCCTTGCTGGACGTTTGGGGATACACCGACCTGCCCGGCTGCCGCATTGCCTTGCGGCGCCCTTCTGCTGCCGGCGGACCTGACGGCAAAGGTGCTTGCGACTGCGGAGTGTCCCAGGTGAGGCGGGGCTGTTCCTCTGCCTGCTCGTGCCCCTGGTCGCCGTATTGGACCGTAGATACCCTGATCCCGCCCTGTGCCATCCTGTGGGACCGACCGATCTGGGGCCCGAGAGCGGACTCTGCCTGCTGCGCTGCGGGGCTGCTGATATCCCGTGTTGAGCTGCGGAGCCCGATGGTGAGTGGAGATCACAGTGGGTGTGGGTGCTGAGGCCTCGTGGGGATCATTCCTGGCCGTGGGCGGCCCACTGCTGACGTCTCCTACCTGGCGCTCGGCGGAGTGGCGGCTGGAGCTGTGGTGGGGCTGCGGGCTGTGCTTTTGGGAGCTGCGCCCACCATCTGCGACCTTGCTGCCTGCTGTGTTCCTCCCTTACCGCAGAGGCCTGCCTGCCGCCCCCCTGGGTGTTTGACCGATGACGGTGAGGGGCTACACTGCCTGAATTTGGCTGCACTTCGACGCTCATGGCGTTATACTATCTGGTGCTGGGGACGGGTCCCTGAACTGTGCTGCTGGCCTGCTCTCCTTCGCGCCCTTGTCTGATGCTACCTACATTGCTGATAGCGGCCTGGGTTTCATAACTCGGCTACGGGGAGACGTCTCTTCTTCTGCTGAATCCTCCGGCTGGTCATCCTGCAGGGAGTGTGTGCTACGTGGCTGCGGTGGAAATCCTTCACCTACCTGGGCTGGAGCTTGCGGGACGATTTTGAGCTGCGACACTGTGCCGGCGACTGGGCGCGACTGTTTTTTGATATTTCGACATGGGTAAGCCGGATAATAAACAGCCGAAACTATCTTTTGACTCCTCTGCAGCCAAGAGAAACTCCCGGGCTGTACAGGATGCGGGGCGTCCCGCTCTCCCTCTACGGTACCTGACTCTGCTATTCAACCTGCTGCCCCTGACTTCCAGCAAATGATGCAGGAAATGCGACAGGGATTTGCGACCATAGTAGACAAGGTTGATAAGCTATCATCACGAATGGATGCAGTGGTACAAAAACTGGACGTTCATGAGGAACGACTCACAGCAGTGGAACAGCGCGTTTCTGATCATGACGATACGGCTGCTACCCATACTACTCAATTGGCGCGGATGGATAATGTCCTCCGGATAATCGCAGGAAAGAATGAGGAGTTGGAGGCCAGAAGTAGGCGCAATAACATACGCGTGATTGGCGTACCGGAGACGACCAACGTGGGTAGGATGGAAACCTATGTGGAGAAGATACTCATCGGTGCGATCGGGGAGGAAGCCTTCTCTAAGCAGTTCATCGTGGAGAGGGCGCACCGCTCTCTTGGACCGCGGCCGGCCACTGGGACACCGCCGCGACCGATAATCGCTCGTCTCCTCAACTATCGGGACCGGGACACAGCCTTGCGTGCGGCTCGCACGGCTCGCACACTCTCTTATGACTGAGTCAACTTCACCATTTTTCCGGATTTCACGCCTGTGGTACAGGAGCAGAGGCGTAAATTTCTGGATGTGAAGAAAAAGCTTAGGGATCTCCAGGTGGATTACGCCCTACTGTACCCTGCCAATTGCGAGTGACACATCAGGCGAAACAACTTTTCTTTACTAACCCACAGCAGGCAGAGGACTTTGTGAAACGGCTTAGGAGAGAGCGGGCTGCTGACCGACGCGGTGGAGATGACGGACAGGAGGGTATCCAGTCCGCCGACGAAGATGAGTGATATTGCATGTTATTTGGTTGTGATGTCTGATGGGTGCGCATGGGGGCTGCCGCGCACTGGTGTCATATCCTACAAACTTTTGCTTAGCTGCCCCCCCCCCAGCGGAGAATTGCGAGTTGGGATTTTCTCCTATCTACTTGTCACATAAAACATGTGGACGCTGGACATGCTCCAGACTATGGTGGTTAATTAATCCAGGCGGCACCCTCCCCCCGCTGCCTGGGCCGCACCTCCTTGATCTATGCGGGCCAATGGTGAGGCATGGGGGGTGGTTTTGTGCGCCCCTAGACTGCACCCTGAAGGGTATTCCCCGTGCACTTTGCTCTTATTGGTGCTACTATTTTGGTTGGGAATGTTCGTTGTGGGAGGGGGGTGGGTGAGGGGTCCTGGCAGGTTGGGGTTGTTCAGGTGGGTGGTGGGAGGGGGTTCAATTGCTTGTGAGCGGCCGGCTCATTTGCTTGTTATCTTGTCATTAACTATTGATGTTGCTGCTGTGCTTTTGATTGGGTTCCTGCTTCACAGGCTTATACTCTACAACACGCTAACGGGCCTCTACTGCTGCAGATTCTTGTTGCATGGTTTTGGGTTTCTGGTGCGACTCCGGCTATTTTACCGAGGATGTTGTTGGATGACTGCTGTGAGTGGGGGTACAGGTTCCTGCAAGGGGAAATGTGCGACATTTGCACGAATGCTTAGCGGCTGCTACGCGCGTAGTTACTGCGGTTATGGGGCATGTCGCCATCCCTGTTTGCTGAAGGGATTGGGGTGGGATAAGGGGGACGGAGACACTGGCAAGTTGGGGAGGCCTATGTGGGGAGTTGGGGGGGCTGGGGGAATGTTTGGGGGATGCGTGTGTTAGTTGAGTGTGATATACAAGAGCGGAAAGACGTGAAGATATGTTGGAATGCCGGCAGCGGAAGGAATGATTATGCTTCATTGATGATGTTGGTGGCGCACTTTTGCGTTATGCAGCTTGTTCGACTGGGCTTATATAGGCGCAGGGGACGTTAATAAGTGTCATTTCATATCGTGGAATGTACGAGGGCTTAAGGATGCGCGTAATGTAGGCAGCTCGTGGCCTACTGGGACAGACATGACGTTCAGGTGGTCATGCTGCAGGAGACTCACAACCCGCCGTCGACTGCCCCTATGTTTGGTGGAAGGTGGGCGGGACTGAGGGTCTTTTCAAATTATTCCTCTTATGCTAGGGGACGGCCATCCTTGTACATCGTGCTCTCCCGTTTACACTACAGGGTCAACGCATAGATAGAGAGGGGAGGTATGTGATTCTATGGGGGAGGATGGGTGGGGTGACAGTTACCATGGCCAATTGTTATGCACCTAATGTTGATGACCCTCATTTCTTCACTGGACTGTGGGGAGCTGTGATGGATGTGGGCTCTAGTTATCTTGTCTGGGGTGGAGATTTTAATGTGGCTTTGAACCCGAGGTTGGATAGGGCTGATGGATGTTCGTCATATCATCCCAGGGCAAGAGATACCCTTCACGGGATAGTGGAGGAGGCAGGATTAGTCGACGGCTGGAGACACCTGCACCCTGAACAACGTGACGGCACACATTTCACATCTTATACGGGTACTTGGGCAAGAATTGATTACATATTTGTGTCTAGGAACTTAGCACCATCTGTCCTGCATGCCCATCACCTGCCCAGAACACACTCTGACCACTGCTCGGTTTTGTTAACCTTAGATATGCCCGGATTTGCTAAACCACGGCCACCTTGGCGACTACACCCTAACATTCTGGTGGACACGGTCTTCCGCGAGGAACTCAGGGGCGATATTGAGGAGTTCTTTCCCCGTAACAAGAATACCGTGGATAGTGTGGAAACAGTATGGGAGGCCTTTAAAGTCACGGTGAGGGGTTGGTGCATCGCTAAAAGTTTCGGGGTGCTCAGAGATATACAATGTACACTTCATAGGTTAGAGGGAGACCTGAGGGCCCTCGAGGGGAGCATGGTGCAGGGAGCTGGGGGGGGGGGTACAGCAGGAATTCAGGGCTAAACTATCAGAGTACGAGGCTGAGGCGCAGAGGGAGGTGCACTTCAAGGGAAAGCATTGGAAGGCCCGCTTCTACAATGAAGGGGGGAGGCCTGGAAGAGCGCTATCCACGGTAATCCGGGAGGCGCGTGGCTCGAACATTATCCTAGAACTCACAACACCTGATGGGGAGGTACGGAGAGACTCGGCTGGCGTACTTAACACTCTCCGAACACACTATGAACAATTATACACTTCTCGGGCGAGCGGTGACGTGGATTTGGATGGCTTCCTGGGGGATATTGCGCTCTCTGGATAAGCGATGCCCATAGACAGTTTCTAGGAGCGCCACTTGAGCTGGACGAGGTGCGAGATGCCATCATGTCCTTGAGCAACGGGAAGGCACCAGGCCAAGATGGGCTTCCCGCTGAATTTTACAAATGCTATGTGGATATCATGGCTCCGGTTTTGCGGGAGGTATTTGAGGATGCCTTGGAGGTGGGAGTGCTGCCGCGCTCTATGAGAGAGGTGGTAATCACATCTTTACTTAAGCCTGGTAAACCCGCAATGCACTGTGATTCTTATCGCCCGCTGTCGCTCCTGAATTGCGATGCCAAGATCCTAGCCAAGGTGCTCGCCACGAGACTCTCCTTGCTCATGACCACGCTGATTCTGCCCGATCAGTCGGGATTCGTCCCTACGCGATCTACCTCTCACAACCTCCGTACGGTTTTCTCCCTGATACAGACAGTAAGCCCCGGGATACCTCTCGCTGCAATCTTTTTAGACGCATGGAAGGCCTTCGATTCCGTAGAGTGGGAGTTCTTGTTCACGGTATTGCAGAGAAGGGGTTTCCCCCGATTTTTGTGAGCTGGGTGCGGTTGTTATATACTGCTCCGACGGCGAGGGTGCTTGCGAACGGCTGTCTGTCTGATACGTTTACTATCACGAGGGGCACCCGCCAGGGATGCCCCCTCTCCCCATTGCTCTTCGCCATCGCGATAGAGCCGCTGGCTTGCCGCATCCGCCAGCTACACAAAGACAGCGCCTTTAATTGCTTTCGGCGACAACTTTCTATTTCCCTCTACGCTGACGATGTCACGCTGTTCGTCAAAGACCCCCAGACCACCTTGAATGCCTTACTGAGGGAGTTTGTCGCCTTTGGGGGCCTGTCTGGCGTCACTATCAACTGGGGAAAGTCCCAGCTCTTCCCCCTAACACCAGCTGTGTCGGAATTCCCGCTTGACTATCCTCTGGAGTGGTGCACCTCGGAAGTGCGCTACTTGGGGATACAGATATCGAGAGATCGGGGAGATACGCTGCGAATGAACTATGGTGTGGCTGTGTCGAAACTATCTGACTCGGTGACACGATGGATCACACTGCCCCTCTCCATGGCGGCTAGAGTCTCCCTCATAAAGATGGTGGTTTTGCCGCGCTTCCTGTATCTCTTCCTCAATATTCCCTATTACCCGGGTGCCTTCTTTTTTAAAACTTTACGCTCTGAACTTATCCGACTGGTGTGGGGGGGCAAGCAGGCGCGACTTCGCTGGGCTGTTCTGACGCAACCTTACAATGTGGGGGGTTTCGATGTCCCCGATTTCGAGGTGTACTATTTGAGTGCCCAGGCACATTACTTGTGCTATTGGATAAGGCCTGCTCCTTTCATGCCACAGGTTGCAGCAGAGGACTGGATAGCACATCCACTGCCATTGACTGGGGTGATTCATGCCCCCGTATCGGAATTGGAAATGCACATTAATACAGTGACGTGTACAATGGATGCATGGCATAGAATTGGGAAGCGGTTGCACGCCTCATTATTATACACAGCCAGATTGCCACTGTCGTATCATCCACGGATGGCGCTTCTTCAGGAAGCGGGATTCCGCCGACTGTGTCTTCGGCTGAAGATACTAACTTGGGGCGACCTATTCCAAAATGGCGTGTTTCGGTCTCGTGATAGTTTCTTTGGGGAATTTACGCCCAACCCCCTAGAATTGTTCTATTACATACGGCTACGAGAGGGCTTGAAAGCCTTGCTACCTGAATACCCTCAGGAACCACCCAATATTGCCCCGCTTGCGGTTTTGTTGAATAGCGCGGATGGTGCACATCTAGTGTCCAATATCTATAAATGTCTCCGTAGGGAGCTGCCTGTCGTGGAGAGTGCGGCTAGAGCGCACTGGTCCTTGGATCTTGGCAGTGAGATCACGGAGGAGCAATGGGAGTATTGTTGTGACCTATCCGGAACTGTGATGTCTAGCTGTCGCTTCAAAATGATACATTACAAATTCCTCCATAGGCTTTATTACACGCCGGTCAAGAAGGTCAGATTTGGCCTGGCGGACTCGGATAGATGCGACAGGTGTGGACAGGAGGGGGCGGATTTCTTCCACTTGGCGTGGAGCTGTCCACAAGTCCAAGAATATTGGTTACAGGTCTGCAAGGGTCTCTCCCTCATGATAGGGGTTACTATGGACTTGGATCCACTGCTGTTCCTACTGGGTTATACCGCACAGTTAGCGCGGACGATACGGAAATTCACGAACGTTGCGCTTTTATTAGCGAGGAGACATCTGGCTTGTAGGTGGGGTCGGGGCCGGGCCCCGAAATTCAAAGATTGGGTGCAAGACATGTTGTATTGTCAGGAGCAGTATGGCGTATTCATAGAACTGCTGCCTCCCAGCTCCAGGCCTGCTGATATCTGGGGCCCTCTGCAGACATACCTTCTTACACCTACATCACAGGGGGGGAGGATGCCGACGCTACTGGCCTATCCGTGGCTTCGGACTCGGAATAGATACAGATGCACTGGGTGGGGCAATGGCGGAGGGAGAGCAGTGTAGGGGGATCACGCTGGCACTGCCATATTGGTTGTTGGGACTCCCCTCTCCTAGCCGGCGTCTCTGCGTACCGGTGTGAGCAAGCAGGTGGGATCGACTTTCAGGGTTCTGCTTGTTAGTTGTTGTGCACTGTATTGCTGCTCCGTTTGGGGGTCTGACTGACAGCTATGCGTCGACCCTGCGCCGCCGTTCCTCCTAGGGGAACCTATGGTATATTGAGCCTGATGATTGCGGTGATGACTCTCCTCAATGTTGTATTGACCCTGATGATGTTTGTGCTGTCCCACATGCTGTGCCCCCGCTGCCCATTACTCAGTTGCAGGTAGGCTTGCTGTAAGGACTGTCGTATCTTTGCCTAGTACAGTATTATTATGCTAATGGATGCTCCCGTTGATTGCCCCTATACTAATCTTTGAAGACTTTCCTATTGCATTACTGAATGTGTATCGCTGCCGGCCTAAATATGGTTGTAGGCACACTGCTGTGTATATTCGCACGAATGACAATAAATAACTTTTAAAAAAAAGACACAAAAGACATGCTTAAAACAATAAAAGACATGACTGTTCACCTCACCATTCAAATAATGATACACTTACACGTGGAAGTTCTGAATACAAACACACTACAGGAAGAAAGTTTAAAAACTATATTAGAGTTATTGAAAGAGGGAGAATGGAATATTCACACATCTATCAAATCAGTTATGAAATTAGCTAGTACATCACTGAGAATGTGGGGCGTGGTATCACCCCACTGCAGACACACAGCTTTCCTTTGCGCATAACAGATATGCTTGAAATTATTCCAATTAAACCAACATTGTTTACTTGTATTTCATCAACGCTTTATTCCATGTTTTCCATAATCGTCCTGTCACATGCAAGACTCTCTATGTTTCCCTTCATTCCTTAATGCTGTAGATATGCCTGCTGGCCTTGTTCTAGAGCATGGTGTGGTACATAGGTATTTCTCGAACGACAATTTTCATCACCCAATGCATTTCGGGCCCATTGTTGGCCCTTCGTCAGGGGTACTCTGCAATTTTAAAACATTACTATTAGACTGCGCCATAAACACTCTCGTTAAGTACACAAACATATAATGATAACTTCAGTTAAACACGTTGGTAACGTTTTGCCCTCTGAATTCAAACATGGATATTGAAATTAGCTAGACCAGAATGCACCAGGAACTATTATGAATTAAATGGCATATGTACAAGCTCCTATAGCCACAGGAATGTCACTTTTTTCTTCTAGTGATAGGGGCTTTGCTTTATTTACAAGGCAGCGTTAAGCCACTTAAAGTGGCTTAACGCTGCCTTGTAAATAAGGCCCCCTTTCATGCAATACTTAGCATGAAAGGGGTGGGCAGTGGGTGTTGCTGTGGGCGTTCCACTGCAACACACATTATTTTTGACACTGCCTCCTATTTACAAGGGCTGCGAAATAGGAGGCAGCGCCAACATTAAGACCAGGGAAAACCTGGTCTTAACTTGGTGGAACGAGGAGAAATGCATTATTTCTCCTCATTTTTGCTTTTTCCGTGTGTGCCGCCTTGTGCAGCACACATGGAACAATCAAAACGCCTTGGATTGTGTATGTTCAGGAAGGTGACCCTTCCTGCACATAAACAATCTTAAAAAAAAGACATTTGTAACTTCCATGTGTGCTGCATTAAGCTGCACACATAGAAGTGACAAAATGGCACTTAAAGATCGTTTATGTGCAGGAAGGGGGACATTACTGCACACAAACAATCTTCCCCTGCACGCAGACACCCTTGCACTATGGTGCAAGGGTGCCTGAGTTGGCGCTACACTGCTAAGTGAAGCACTAGCACGGGGGAAACGCAAGGCTGCACCATATCATTGTAAATATGGTGCAGCCCTGCGTTTATGAAGTGGCGGAGAGAGGCGTTAAGCCATGAGGGCTGACGCCTCACCCCGCCACTTCTTTGTAAATATCCCCCATTGTCTCTGCAACAACATGGCACCTCAATGGGCAGTACATTCACTACAGTCCATTTACTTAACCAAAGGAATCTGTACTTGCATTCACAAGGTCTACAAACAATGGGCCTGATTTCGAGTTTGGTGGTGAGGGAGCGGGCCGCCACGCCACCGACCCACTCCCACACAGCCAAACTCACCCACACATGACCCACTAGATTACGAGTTAATTTGCGGTCTGGCGGGTGGAGCTTTGGCCGTCCCACAGCAGTGCCTATTAGAAAGGGAACGCAACGGGAGCGCCAAAGCACGTTCCTGCATGCATGGACTGTGAAGTCCATGTCGTGCAGGAACTTGGGGTTAATGCAGACAGCGGGGCCCGCCATGTGCCCCCTGCATGCATCCCCTGGCTCATAGACAACGGGGGGTACTTGGGCACCGCCAGCATATTGCTGGGCCAGACAGCTGCGGGATCACGGTTCCCCGGCAGTTGGAGCTCTCCTGTGGCACTGGGACCGCCACACTCGTAATGCGGCAGTCGGACAGCCAATGCCTCGGTTCCCACCACGCCAGCGCAGGGTTGGCGGTCCGATGGACCACCAAGCTCGTAATCAGGTCCACAAGGTCTAATTTTTTGACTGATCCATAATGGCTCTAAGTGGTACACTACATACTAAAGCATGTAACAAACCTATAGACATGTGGCTCAATGGTTAGAGCGGCAGACCCTGATGCAGAGGTCTAGCCCGGGACCAGGGTTCAATTCCCGCCTCGGCGGGTCTCGGGCTCAAATTCCTCGGACCTGATAATTCTCGCCTCGGTGCCGATTCTAATCATGGGTCCCACTCTGCGACTCTGGGCAATAGCTTGCTTAATCTCCACAACGGCCCCCACAACGCTAAGGATGCCTGGCCTCCACCTTGGGGGTGCCCAGGAGTGGACACTTCACAGGGAAAGGCCAGGAAGGGTTCTTCAGCGGTATTCGTACAAGCGCCGAGATGCCTCATGGGTGATTCGTGCGCTATACAAATACCACTACATTTACTACATTTACATAGACAAGAACAGCTTGCTGCGTCCCACGGCGAAGCTGTCATTCTGACAGTTCTTAAGAAAAAGACACAAATGCTCAAACAATAAGGATTATAAATCTGAGACTAAGACACTCTGCAACAAACAAAGTGAAAGACACTCCCCCAACACATAGCACAAACAGCAAAAAACAAGCAAAATACAACCACAGTGATTTCATTAGAAGACTGGAGGCTACTATTATCCATACACCTTTTAATTGCCCCTGCTGCAGCACCTTAAAAGAGCTTCCACTACAATAAAAACAATCCCGAACTGGGACTTTAGCAATCCACGAATAACCCTACATAGAATGCTCTTCCTCTTTTGAATGCTGCTCCTGGTCAGATAAGTACCTTTTCATTGATGATCTTTTTTGAATGAATTTGTAGTGGATTATGTGGGAGGATGAGAAGTGAAGACATTTTACAAGCTTCTCATTTTTAAAAGCGGTATGTGTGAGTGTGGTATGATTATAGGGCTTCAGTGTGAGCTTGATTCATGTATTTAAAGGAGTTTGCGATTAGGTATTAGATCAGATAGGTGGTTGTTATCTAAAATAGTTTTATAAATTTTTTGTGTCATATTTATTTATTTGAGAAAAAGAAATTCACAATACATAGAAACAAATAAATGTATACAATATTCTAAAATAACTTGTGTTCATACAGCTTATAGCTCATTTACATTATTTTTGGGTTGATTTTGCGCTGCACAAGTTCGCGCGTGTAAGCCTGCTTTTTGAGCACGTCATTAACACAGTAACGGAATCATTTAAAAAATGGTTTAGATTTGAATAGAAAGGGCGTAATACGATCAGCGTGAGCCTACCCTGGAAGAATCCAAAAAACAGCTTGGGGACTCGCACAAGCGCGGCCGATCCATGTGCAGGGGGTGAAGAGAGGGCTCGCTTGGGGACAAGCGAGGTCGATCCATGTGCAAGGGGTGAGGAGAGGGCTCGCTTGGGGACAAGCGAGGCCGATCCATGTGCAGGGGGTGAGGAGAGGCTCGATTGGGGACTCGCACAAGCAAGGTCGATCCATGTGCGGGGGGTGAGGAGAGGGCTCGCTTGGGGACTCGCACAAGCGAGGTCGATCCATGTGCAGGGGGTGAGGAGAGGGCTCGCTTGGGGACTCGCACAAGTGAGGTCGATCCATGTGCAGGGGTGAAGAGAGGGCTCGCTTGGGGACAAGCGAGGTCGATCCATGTGCAAGGGGTGAGGAGAGGGCTCGCTTGGGGACAAGCGAGGCCGATCCATGTGCAGGGGGTGAGGAGAGGCTCGCTTGGGGACTCCCACAAGCGAGGTCGATCCATGTGCGGGGGGTGAGGAGAGGGCTCGCTTGGGGACTCGCACAAGCGAGGTCGATCCATGTGCAGGGGGTGAGGAGAGGGCTCGCTTGGGGACTCGCACAAGTGAGGTCGATCCATGTGCAGGGGGTGAGGAGAGGGCTCGCTTGGGGACAAGCGAGGTCGATCCATGTGCAAGGGGTGAGGAGAGGGCTCGCTTGGGGACAAGCGAGGCCGATCCATGTGCAGGGGGTGAGGAGAGGCTCGCTTGGGGACTCGCACAAGCGAGGTCGATCCATGTGCGGGGGGTGAGGAGAGGGCTCGCTTGGGGACTCGCACAAGCGAGGTCGATCCATGTGCAGGGGGTGAGGAGAGGCTCGCTTGGCGACTCGCACAAGCGAGGTCGATCCATGTGCGGGGGGTGAGGAGAGGGCTCGCTTGGGGACTCGCACAAGCGAGGTCGATCCATGTGCAGGGGTGAGGAGAGGGCTCGCTTGGGGACTCGCACAAGCGAGGTCGATCCATGTGCAGGGGGTGAGGAGAGGGCTCGCTTGGGGACTCGCACAAGCGAGGTCGATCCATGTGCAGGGGGTGAGGAGAGGGCTCGCTTGGGGACTCGCACAAGCGAGGTCGATCCATATGCAGGGGGTGAGGAGAGGGCTCGCTTGGGGACTCGCACAAGCGAGGTCGATCCATGTGCGGGGGGTGAGGAGAGGGCTCGCTTGGGAACTCGCACAAGCGAGGTCGATCCATGTGCAGGGGGTGAGGAGAGGGCTCGCTTGGGGACTCGCACAAGTGAGGTTGATCCATGTGCAGGGGTGAAGAGAGGGCTCGCTTGGGGACAAGCGAGGTCGATCCATGTGCAAGGGGTGAGGAGAGGGCTCGCTTGGGGACAAGCGAGGCCGATCCATGTGCAGGGGGTGAGGAGAGGCTCGCTTGGGGACTCCCACAAGCGAGGTCGATCCATGTGCGGGGGGTGAGGAGAGGGCTCGCTTGGGGACTCGCACAAGCGAGGTCGATCCATGTGCAGGGGGTGAGGAGAGGGCTCGCTTGGGGACTCGCACAAGTGAGGTCGATCCATGTGCAGGGGGTGAGGAGAGGGCTCGCTTGGGGACAAGCGAGGTCGATCCATGTGCAAGGGGTGAGGAGAGGGCTCGCTTGGGGACAAGCGAGGCCGATCCATGTGCAGGGGGTGAGGAGAGGCTCGCTTGGGGACTCGCACAAGCGAGGTCGATCCATGTGCGGGGGGTGAGGAGAGGGCTCGCTTGGGGACTCGCACAAGCGAGGTCGATCCATGTGCAGGGGGTGAGGAGAGGCTCGCTTGGCGACTCGCACAAGCGAGGTCGATCCATGTGCGGGGGGTGAGGAGAGGGCTCGCTTGGGGACTCGCACAAGCGAGGTCGATCCATGTGCAGGGGTGAGGAGAGGGCTCGCTTGGGGACTCGCACAAGCGAGGTCGATCCATGTGCAGGGGGTGAGGAGAGGGCTCGCTTGGGGACTTGCACAAGCGAGGTCGATCCATGTGCAGGGGGTGAGGAGAGGGCTCGCTTGGGGACTCGCACTAGCGAGGTCGATCCATGTGCAGGGGTGAAGAGAGGGCTCGCTTGGGGACTCGCACAAGCGAGGTCGATCCATGTGCAGGGGGTGAAGAGAGGGCTCTTCCACAGATTTCGGTCGCACAATTTGATGGACTGATAGAGGAGAAGCAGAGCTGAGGTGCTTTGATGGAGATTCTTTGCACTATTTCTGTAGTTTTCTTGTGCCTTATAAGAAGAATGCATCGCGGTACCTCGCAGATTGCAATGGATGTGGTTACAGGAGGTCCCTTTGACTCTTTTTTCTGTTGCTTTGGCTCTTACTCCCCATTAGGGGGTCTTGTTGGTTGTGTTCTTGAAAAATGCTTTTTCCAACTCAACATCTAAAGTTGTTGATCACAGCTTTCAACATGATTCGTATGTGATTGTAATTGTTTTTTTTAATGAATGACTTAAATTATTCTTTTAATTTATCATTGTGCAGCTAGTGTCCTTGATTTTCCGCTGCAGCGAGGTCCCCCTCTTTTTGAGTCTGTTGCTTGTTGCCATTGCGTTTGCAGACTCGTTTGCCGAAGGCCTTGGGTTCATTGTTGAGTTTGGGTGATGAATCTTACACTACAAGCCCTGGCTCTTTCATGGAGGTTTATTTTTATTTTTAGTGGCATGCTGTAGGCAATATTGATCAGCGACTGATCGCAGATCTTGTTAGACATTGGGATGTCTCAGATCATGTTAGGTGAACTGTAGCTTGGTGCCTCTATCCTGTTTGTTGCTGCTGCAAGTTGTGTCACAGCTGTCACTCAAGTCCTGCCTTTGTGTGAGATGGATCTCAGCAGAGGCTGTAACTTCCCTAGTTTACTTTGATTTTTTCAATTTTGAATCAGCTGGGTTGTGATTAGCAGCTGGACTGTGATTCTCAGCTGGTCTGTGGTTCTCGGCTGGTCTGTGATTATTAGTAGGACGGGACTGTGATTCTTACCTGGACTGTGGTTCTCGGCTGGACTGTGATTCTCAGATATTTTCTGATTCTCTGCTGGTCTGTGATTCTCAGCTGGGTTGTGATTCTCAGCTGGACTGTGATTCTCAGCTGGGCTGTGATTCTCAGATATGCTGTGATTCTCAGCTGGGCTGTGGTTCTCGGCTGGACTGTGATTCTCAGCTGGTCTGTGATTCTCAGATATTCTGTGATTCTCAGCTGGTCTGTAATTCTCAGCTGGGCTGTGGTTCTCAGCTGGACTGTGGTTCTCAGCTGGTCTGTGATTCTCAGCTGGACTGTGGTTCTCAGCTGGTCTGTGATTCTCAGCTGGGTTGTGATTCTTATTTGGACGGGACGGTGATTCTTAGCTGGGTGGCGGCTCGCCGGCAGGGTTGCTACAAATATCATATAGTAATCCAGTTGACCAATCTTCATTTAAACACCTTGGAGTATATTTACAAGGGGATAGCGCCACCAAAACGTCACTTTTAGCAACGTTCTGGTGGCGTTATGCCCTTCTTGGTATTTACAAAGCGACGCTAAGCCACTTAACACCTCCATGTAAATACAGCCCCTGTACACACATCACTTTTCGTAAAGGGGTTTGCAATGGGTGTTGCTGTGGGCGTTTGACCCCAACACCCAATGCATTTAGACGCTGCCCCAGATGTACGTATGATGTGTATATCTGAGGCAGTGCCTTGCAAGAGCAGGCATTAGAATGGCACAGTGAGGAGAAATACTTTCATTTGTCCATGTTTTTGCTTTCTCTATGCATTCTGCAGCACACCGAGAAGGAGCACAATGCCATTAATGACTGTGCCTGTTTAGGAAGGGGCACCTTCCTGCGCATAAACAATCATTCCCTGCAACGCAGACACCCTTACACTATATTGCAAGGGGGGCCTGTTTTGGCATTAGGCAGCTAATTTTAGCACCAGCGCTAGGGCAAACACAGGGGTGCGCTCTATTGTTTTAAATACGGCGTTTCCCTGCGGACTCGGAAATGTCAGAGCCTGCTGCTGCCAGATTTGGCGCAGCTCTACGCTCTGATATTTCATTGTAAATATGCCCCCACATTTTCAAGAAATGCAGGAAACCTGCCACAAGGAGGTGCAGAGGCAGCGGCGGGACACTAAGTGCCGCCACTTGCGTACGTCTCAAACTAACGTCTGTAGCATTATACATTCTATGGAACCTGACTGCAGAGGAGTTTTACAGCACAGGAATTCACTATCAAAAACCCATTGTAAACTACATTCATCCTAAAACTATGAGACACTACAGTCAGAGTGACCACCCGCCACGTAGACCCAGCTGGGGTCTTCGGCACTCAGATCTCATGGTTTTGGTGTGAGTGAGCTGATTTCCTGAGTACAGGGTGCTGGTCACGTAGGCTCCGTAACTTCCTCTGCTCGGGTAATGATCGCTAGCAGGGTGGGGGTCAAAAGGCATTATGGTGCAGCGTGCTGCTGCGTATCTCAATGCCGGAAACTAGGGTGCGTCACTTCCTCTGCTTGGCTAATGGTCGCTAGCGTGGTGGGGGTCAGGAGTTATTGTGGTGCAGCGTGCTGCTGTGTCTCTCAATGCCAAAAAATAGGGTGCGTTGTTTCCTTTGCTTGGCTAATGATCGGTAGCGGGGTGGGAGTCAAGAGGTATTGTGGTGTAGCGTGCTGCTGCGTGTCCCAATGCCGAGACCTATGCTGCATCACTTCCTCTGCTTAGCTAATGATCGCTAGCGCGGTGGGGGTCAAGAGGTATTGTGGCATAGCGTGCTGCTGTGTCTCTCAATGCCGGGAGCTAGGCTGCATCACTTCCTCCGCTCGGCTAAGGACCGTCAGCAAGGTCAAGAGGTATTGTGGCTCAGCTTGCTGCTGCGTCTCTCAGTGCTGGAAACTAGGCTGCATCACTTCCTCTGCTCGACTAATGATCGGTAGCGGGGTGGGATTCAAGAGGCATTATGGCGCAGGGTGCGGCTACGTCTCTTAATGACGAAAACAAGGCTGCGTTACTTCCTCTGCTCGGCTAATGATTGCTAGCGGGATGGGGGTCAAGAGGCATTATGCGTAGCGTGCGCCTGCGTCTCCGTATGATGGAAACTAAGCTGCATCAGTTCCTCTGCTCGGCTTATGATCGCTAGCGGGGTTGGGGTCAAGAGGCATTGTGGCGCTGAGTGCGGCTACGTCTCTTAATGACGTAAACGAGGCTGTGTTACTTCCTCTGCTCGGCTAATGGTCGCTAGCGGGGTGTGGGTCAAGAGGTATTGTGGTGTAGCGTGCTGCTGCATGTCCCAATCCCGGGAGCTAGGCTGCATCAGTTCCTCTGCTCGGCTAATGATCACTAGCGGGGTGGGAGTCAAGAGCCATTATGGCGCAGGGTGCGACTACGTCACTCAATGCCGGGAGCTAGGCTGCATCATTTCCTCTGCTCGGCTAATGATCTCTAGCGGGGTGGGGTCAAGAGGCATTGTGGCGTAGCGTGCTGCTGCGTCTCTTAATGACGGAAACTAGGCTGCATCAGTTCCTCCGCTCGGCAAATGATCGCTAGCAGGGTGGGGGTCAAGAGGTATTGTGGCGTAGCATGCTGCTGCGTGTCCCAATCACAGGAGCTAGGCTGCATCAGTTCCTCTGCTCGGGTAATGATCACTAGCGCGGTGGAAGTCAAGAGGCATTGTGGCGCAGCGTGCTGCTACCTCTCTTAATGACAGAAACTAGGCTGCGTTACTTCCTCTGCTCAGCTAATGATCGCTAGCGGGGTGTGGGTCAAGAGGTATTGTGGTGTAGCGTGCTGCTGCGTCACTCAATGCCGGGAGCTAGGCTGCATCAGTTCCTCTGCTCGGCTTATGATCGCTAGCGGGTTGGGGGTCAAGAGGTGTTGTGGTGCAGCGTGCTGCAGCGTGTCCCAATCCCGGGAGCTAGGCTGCATCAGTTCCTCTGCTCGGCTAATGATCGCTAGCGGGGTGGGGGTAAAGAGGTATTATGGCGTAGCGTGCTGCTGCGTCACTCAATGCCGGGAGCTAGGCTGCATCAGTTCCTCTGCTCAGCTTATGATCGCTAGCGGGTTGGGGGTCAAGAGGTGTTGTGGTGCAGCGTGCTGCAGCGTGTCCCAATCCCGGGAGCTAGGCTGCATCAGTTCCTCTGCTCGGCTAATGATCGCTAGCGGGGTGGGGGTAAAGAGGTATTATGGCGTAGCGTGCTGCTGCGTCACTCAATGCCGGGAGCTAGGCTGCATCAGTTCCTCTGCTCGGCTTATGATCGCTAGCGGGTTGGGGGTCAAGAGGTGTTGTGGTGCAGCGTGCTGCAGCGTGTCCCAATCCCGGGAGCTAGGCTGCATCAGTTCCTCTGCTCGGCTAATGATCGCTAGCGGGTGGGAGTCAAGAGATATTATGACGCAGCGTGCTGCTGCGTCACTCAATGCCGGAAACTCTACTCAATAAAAACACCCAAGACTAATCAGAAGCACAATCTGTGGCATGGAATGAGGGGGCGTGAGTGGGCACTTGAAACCAATGACTAATCAGAGAGTTCAGTTAGAAATATTACATGCCTTAATTGGAATAAGAGAGAAGCCTGACAAGAGACTGAGGAGGCTGGACTCAGTGGACTGAGGGGGTAGTTTGCGTAATAGACACAACATATTCAAAAGCTTTACACATGAATGGCAAAGGGCAGCTAAAGAACACCCCAGGGGTACGAAATGCTGGCAGTGTTAGTGCAGCTATTACAACATGTGCTACACCTGCTCAAGGCACCTGCTTGTGAAACTATCACACAGCCTGTGGTCAGCCCTGGAAAGTAAGCACAGACCTTTCACTTCTGGGCTTAGAGGGCCCGATTCACAGAACTAACTTAAGACAAAATCCTAAACTTACTACCATTTTGGTATTCACAGAAGGCACGCACTCATTTTGGTTTTCACAGAAGTTAGGAGACCAGGAGTTCACAATGTAAAGCCCCTTCCTACAAAGCGTGTCCAGGAGTTCACAATGTAAAGCCCCTTCCTACAAAGCGTGTCCAGGAGTTCACAATGTAAAGCCCCATCCTACAGAGCGTGTCCAAGAGTTGACAATGTTAAGCCCCTTCCTACGGAGCTTGTCCAGGAGTTCACAATGTAAAGCCCCGTCCTACAGAGCGTGTCCAGGAGTTCCCAATGTAAAGCCCCTTCCTACAGAGCGGGTCCAGGAGTTAACAATGTAAAGCGCCGGGATACTCCAGTAAGCGCCGGGATACTCCAGTGGAGTGGCCGTGCGCTATAGAAGTGTATAAATAACATAACATAACATAACATAACAAAGCCGCTTCCTACAGAGCGTGTCCAGGAGTTCACAATGTAAAGCCCCTTCCTCCGGAGCGTGTCCAGGAGTTCACAATGTAAAGCCCCTTCCTACAGAGCGTGTCCAGGAGTTCACAATGTAAAGCCCCTTCCTACGGAGCGTGTCCAGGAGTTCACAATGTAAAGCCCCTTCCTACGGAGCGTGTCCAGGAGTTCACAATGTAAAGCCCCTTCCTACAGAGCGTGTCCAGGAGTTCATAATGTAAAGCCCCATCCTACAGAGCGTGTCCAAGAGTTGACAATGTAAAGCCCCTTCCTACGGAGCGTGTCCAGGAGTTCACAATGTAAAGCCCCTTCCTACGGAGCGTGTCCAGGAGTTCACAATGTAAAGCCCCTTCCTACGGAGCGTGTCCAGGAGTTCACAATGTAAAGCCCCTTCCTACAGAGCGTGTCCAGGAGTTCACAATGTGAAGCCCCTTCCTACAGAGCGTGTCCAGGAGTTCACAATGTAAAGCCCCTTCCTACCGAGCGTGTCCAGGAGTTCACAATGTAAAGCCCCTTCCTAGAGAGCGTGTCCAGAAGTTCACAATGTAAAGCCCCTTCCTACGCAGCGTGTCCAGGAGTTCACAATGTGAAGCCCCTTCCTACAGAGCGTGTCCAGGAGTTCACAATGTAAAGCCCCTTCCTACGGAGCTGGTCCAGGAGCTCACAATGTAAAGCCCCTTCCTACAGAGCTGGTCCAGGAGCTCACAATGTAAAGCCCCTTCCTACGGAGCTTGTCCGGGAGTTCACAATGTAAAGCCCCTTCCTACGGAGCATGAACAGGAGTTCATAATGTAAAGCCCCTTCCTACGGAGCTTGTCCAGGAGTTCACAATGTAAAGCCCCTTCCTACGGAGCGTGTCCAGGAGTTCACAATGTGAAGCCCCTTCCTACAGAGCGTGTCCCGGAGTTCACAATGTAAAGCTCCTTCCTACGGAGCTTGTCCGGGAGTTCACAATGTAAAGCCCCTTCCTACGGAGCATGAACAGGAGTTCATAATGTAAAGCCCCTTCCTACGGAGCTTGTCCAGGAGTTCACAATGTAAAGCCCCTTCCTACGGAGCGTGTCCAGGAATTCACAATGTGAAGCCCCTTCCTACAGAGCGTGTCCTGGAGTTCACAATGTAAAGGCCCTTCCTACGGAGCGTGTCCAGGAGTTCACAATGTAAAGGCCCTTCCTACGGAGCGTGTCCAGGAGTTCACAATGTAAAGCCCCTTCCTACAGAGCATGTCCGGGAGTTCACAATGTAAAGCCCCTTCCTACAGAGCGTGTCCAGGAGTTCACAATTTAAAGCCCCTTCCTACGGAGCGTGTCCAGGAGTTCACAATGTGAAGCCCCTTCCTACGGAGCTTGTCCGGGAGTTCACAATGTAAAGCCCCTTCCTACGGAGCTTGTCCAGGAGTTCACAATGTAAAGCCCCTTCCTACGGAGCGCGTCCAGGAGTTCACAATGTAAAGCCCCTTCCTACGGAGCGCGTCCAGGAGTTCACAATGTAAAGCCCCTTCCTACGGAGCGTGTCCAGGAGTTCACAATGTGAAGCCCCTTCCTACAGAGCTGGTCCAGGAGCTCACAATGTAAAGCCCCTTCCTACGGAGCTTGTCCAGGAGTTCACAATGTAAAGCCATGTTGGACAGGCCACATGAAGGGCCGCTCTCCCCCGGCCCAACCAGGCCCGAGCCCAGCCACGCAAGTACCACACACCACCATTGCACGTCCACCGTCCCCGCAGGGACCCCTACACTCGAACCTGTTGACCGCGTAGGCCGACCCACTACCGGCCTGCGCGCCCATCCTGGGCGCCATCTTGGACACTCCACCACGAGGCCGCCTGGCCCCCGATCGACCTCAACCCTGGGCCTGGCCAGGCCTCAGACATTCCGGCACCAACGTCCACCCAGGAGGTGAGCGGGCTACTTGGTCAGTCAATGGGAGCCAGAGGTGTCGATGGCTCTCCCCCGCCAAGTGCCGCTCGCCCATCGCCTCCCCGGGCGCTGGCTCCACCCCCCTGCTGGGTGTCGGGACTCCCTCATCCCGGACCTCCCGACCTCCAGGTGCGAGGGTCCGGACATCAAAGCACACCAGCCCTATAACTGGGGCAGCTCCAGAGCAGGACGGCAGTTGTATCTTGGAGTCGAGAGACGCAAAGAAGAACTCATCCTTGACGGACTACTGGCGCTGCCGTAGCTCTGTCTTGTGCACCCTCGTCTTGCCTGCTGGCGCTGCCGCGGCTTTGGGAACCACCCTATCCTTCATCGTCGTCGGGACCTGCTGGCGTGGCCGCGGACCGTTTGTAACCACCACCTTCATCGGGACCTGCTGGCTCTGCCGCGGACCGTCGTCTTCCTTCATCCATCTCGGGACCTGCTGGCTCCGCCGCGGCCCGATCATCTACACCACCGAGCTCGAGGATTGAGAGCTATTTCCATCTTTTTGGTAACAAGACTGTCCCGCTACCCTTTTCCCAAACAGAGACCAGAATAGAGGGGACCCCTGAGTCCAGACCTCCTTGTACCATTCTACCGTACTTGAAGAATTGCCTATAAAGTATCGTTGAACTTTATCATTGTGTGGTGTCCGTCTGTGGGGGGGAAGTTACTTGTCTGTACGATTCACTGGAGACGGCTCTCCCCGGAGACCTCTCCCCTTATCCTCGGCCGACCCTCCCGGTCCGTCTAACATTGGTGGCCAGCGGCGCGATCCGAATCACCGCATAAACCGTACAGAGAGTAGCTCACCCCACGGCGAATCACGATGTCAACTAAAGACAGCGGATCAACGGAGAAATTCCAGATGGAGAAATTGGATGAGTACAGCCATCGTGAACTTAAACAGTTCTGTATCGAATTAGGTATCGCTACCACCGGACTAAATACCAAAGATGACTTTAAGCAGGCCCTAGAATCTTGGGCAGAAACCGGGGCTGCCGGAACCCCCGATCAAAACATCGCAGCACAAACCCCCATGGCCCCTGAAGAGCGAAGAACGGGTCTCTCGCCAGACGAGATCCAGGAACGAGAAAGAACCCGACTACACGAGCTGGAAATGGCCCGGCTCAAAATGGACGTGGAACTGAAGTTGGCCGAACAGAAAATCAACTTAGAGCACCTGCGTCTCCGAGAAGAAAGAGAGGAGAAACAGAGACAAAGGGAGCTCGAGGAAAAGAAACTGGCATATGAACATGAGCGGAAACTAGCTGAAATCGACCTACGCAAACAGAATAAAGAAGCAGGGGTGTCCGAGCAACCCCACACTCCAGGGGCAACAGAGAAGAAGGTACACATCCCCAAGGATGTCGTTCGAGAATACTTCCGAGAGGACGACATCCAGCAATGGTTTAAGGCCTATGAAATCGCTATGACTGCACACCGGATCGATAGAAGCGATTGGGGGGCCGGTCTGTGGGGGAGATTCCTCAATGAGGGCCGCGACGCCCTGCTGCAACTCCCGGACCACCAGATGACCTCCTATGACCATATGAAAGCTGCACTCCTCACCCGCTATGGCCTCACACCCGAGATGTACCGTCAGAGGTTCCGAGACTGCACCCGCATCCCGGGTACAACTTGGGTGGACTATGTCAATTACTTTAGCCGAGCCTTCGAGGGCTGGATCAAAGGAAGCAAGGTCACAACCTACGAACAACTGTTCAATCTTATGGTATGGGAGCATCTGTCGAACAATTGCTTCATTGAACTTCGCCAGCACCTCCTCGACAGCAAGTTAACGGATCCCCGGCAGCTCGCAGCCGAAGCTGACCGGTGGGAGATCACCAGAGTGGGTCGAAATGGGTCCTACGAACAGAACCGGAACAACAATGGTCAGCACCGTCCCCGAGGAGGAGGAGGCCAAGGACGCGGAAGAAGCAACGCTCCGGTCACCCCCACTACCAGCACCACCCCCCCGGCCAACCGGGGCAGCACCCCAGCGCGACCGGGATATCGAGCCAATGGTACCTGCCATCGATGCCAACGAGTCGGACACTATGCAAACGACCCAAACTGCCCCCAGTACCAGAGCCCAAGACCCCGCCAAGTAGCCGCTGCTGCTCTGGGGGAGGAACAGATCTCAGAGGAACAAGAAGAATATGAACAGGAACACCAAGAATGGGAGCCAGCCGCCATGGCTCTCGCCTGCCTAGGGGGGAGAGACATGGTCCCGCGGGTCCCCCTACCCGCTAATACCCAGAAGTACAGCCAATGGGTGGGCATCAATGGACGCCGGGCTGAAGCCCTTCGTGACACTGGGGCCAGTGTAACAGCCGTCCGCTGTCACCTGGTGACCCCCGAACAATACTTACCAAACATTCTCTGCCCTGTACGTTCAGCCGATAACTCAGAAAGTCTGTGTCGGATGGCCTGCGTCCCCTTCGAATGGGGAGGGGTCTCCGGCATGTTGAAGGTGACGGTCCGAGATGATGCCCCCGTAGACTGCCTCCTGGGTAATGACCTGGAAAGCTCTCCATGGGCAGCAGTCGAACGAAAAGAGCACCTGGGGATGTTGGGCGTCCCGGACTGGGCGTGCGTCACCACCCGGTCCATGACCGCCCGTGCCAACCCCCGCCCAGAGGAACCCGAATGGCCGGCGCCACCGCCTCCGGTCGCCCCCGCCGAAACCACCGACCGTGACGTCCCCCCCGAACCAGCTCAACCTCCAGACCTCGCTAACCCCGACCAGTGGCCTCAAGAGGGGGGGCCCACGCAAGAACAATTTCGCCAAGAACAAAAGACCTGTCCCTCCCTCGAGGGACTCCGCCAGCAAGCGCTAGCCCAAAGCGCAGGGGATACCTCCGGAACTCACTGGGTCTACTGGGACAATGATCTGCTGTACAGTGAGCAAAGAATCGCGGAGCTGGGGGCCAGCCGAGTCCTAGTGGTACCCCTCCGTTTTAGAGACTTTCTGCTAAACCTGGCCCACGATGTCCCCCTGGCAGGACACCTGGGTCAAGACAAAACCTATAGCCGCCTGGTGACCCACTTCTTCTGGCCCAAAATGAGGGACAATGTACACCAGCATTGCCGATCTTGCCCCACGTGCCAAGCCAGTGGAAAGAGCGGCCGCAAACTGAAAGCCCCCCTGCAACCTTTTCCCGTGGTCACCACCCCGTTCGAGAGGGTCGGAATCGATATCGTAGGGCCCCTGGACCCGCGCACAAAACAAGGCCATCGATTCATCCTGGTGCTAGTGGACCACGCCACCCGCTACCCGGAGGCTGTTCCCCTGCGGACTGTGACAGCCCCGGTAGTCGGCCGGGCGCTGTTGGGGATCTTCTCCCGGGTGGGCTTCCCCCGGGAGGTCGTCAGTGACAGAGGCACGAACTTTATTTTGAAATATATGAAGTCTCTCTGGCAACAGTGCGGGGTTACCTACCGGTTCACGACCCCCTATCACCCTCAAGGAAACGGACTCGTTGAGCGGTTCAACCGCACGCTCAAAGGGATGATCGGGGGGTTGGAAGAGCCCCTCCGTCGCCAGTGGGATGTGCTGCTGCCGTGCCTCCTCTTCGCCTATCGAGAGGTTCCCCAGAAGTCCCTGGGCTTCAGCCCATTTGAACTGCTATATGGACACCCCGTGCGGGGACCGCTCAGCCTAGTCAAGGAAGGCTGGGAGATGCCCCCTCTAAAGAACCCACCAGATGTTTTCCGCTACCTCCTAACTCTCCGCAACCAGACCCGGCGATTCCGAGAACTAGCAAAAGCCCACCTAGAGGCCAGTCAAGAGGACATGAAAAGGTGGTATGACCGGAATGCCTCCTCCATCGAATTTGAACCTGGGCAACAGGTATGGGTGATGTCCCCCACCGAACCCTGCGCCCTACAAGACAAGTGGACAGGGCCCTTCAAAGTGGTCGAGCGCAAGGGTCCGGCTACCTATCTCATCGACTTGGAATCTTCCCGGAACCCCCTCCGGGTCCTCCACGCTAACAGACTGAAACCGCACTTTGTACGGACAGAACTCAGCCTCCTGATGGCCACAGACAATGGGGCTGAAGAGGACTCCGAGCCCCTCCCTGACCTTCTACGAACTCGGGAGAAAGACGGCTCCGTAGATGGGGTCCGACTCTCAGAGGCCCTCACCCGAGAGCAACGCCAGGAGTGCCGAGTTCTCCTGTCACAATTCGCCAGCCTGTTCTCCCTCACCCCAGGTGTCACTTCCTGGTGTACGCACGATGTGGACACGGGGGACAGCCCCCCTATCCGCCACCGGGCCTACCGCGTGCCAGATCGGGTACGGGCCTGCATCCAGGAAGAAGTAGCCAAAATGCTCACGCTCGGGGTCATCGAGCCCTCAGACAGCCCCTGGGCCAGCCCTGTAGTACTGGTCCCCAAAGCAGCTGCCCCCGGCACCACACCAGAACTCCGGTTCTGCGTCGACTACCGGGGCTTGAATGCGGTCACCAGGACAGACGCACATCCCATCCCCCGGGCAGATGAACTAATCGACCGCATGGGAGCTGCCCGCTACCTCAGTATCTTCGACCTGACGGCGGGCTACTGGCAAATCGGCCTCACACCCCGGGCACAAGAACGTTCTGCCTTTTCCACTCCCGATGGCCATTACCATTTCACCGTCATGCCCTTTGGCATGAAGAATGCCCCAGCAACATTCCAACGGCTCGTCAATCAGGTCCTGGCGGGGCTCGAAGGATTCAGCGCCGCCTACCTAGACGACATCGCTGTATACAGCAACCATTGGTCCGAGCACCTCCACCACCTCCGAGCAGTGCTGCAAGCCCTTCAGCGAGCTGGCCTCACGATCAAGGCCAGCAAGTGTCAAATTGGGCAAGGGTCTGTAACCTACCTCGGGCACCAGGTGGGAAGCGGCCTGGTGGCCCCTCTGCAGCTAAAAATTGCCGCCATCCAGTCCTGGCAGCCCCCCATCACCCAGACCGAGGTACGAGCCTTCCTGGGCCTCACGGGCTATTACCGAAGGTTCGTGAAAGACTATGGTACTATCGTGAGGCCCCTCACAGAACTCACGTCAAAAAATCAGCCCCAGAAAGTCAACTGGACCCCAGAGTGTCAAGCTGCATTTGAACAATTGAAAGCCGCCATGTGCTCCGCCCCTGTGCTCCAGGCCCCCGACTACAGCCGGGAGTTCATCGTCCAGACGGATGCCTCCGACCATGGCATTGGGGCAGTCCTGTCTCAAGTGAACACCGAAGGCCGTGATCAACCGGTGGCCTTCATCAGCCGGCGACTCCTACCACGGGAACAACGCTGGAGCACCATAGAGAGGGAGGCCTTCGCGGTGGTGTGGGCCCTCAAGAAGCTCCGGCCCTACCTTTTTGGCACACCCTTTCGGGTACAGACCGACCACCGACCCCTGCAGTGGCTGATGCAGATGCGGGGGGAAAACCCGAAGTTACTACGCTGGTCCATCTCCCTACAAGGGATGGACTTCACAGTTGAACACCGGCCTGGGCCAGATCACGCCAACGCAGATGGCCTGTCCCGGTTCTTCCGCCTCGACGAGAAGAGTCCCCAAGAGGATGGGTAACTCTCCCCGCCTTCAGCTGGGGGGGACGCATGTTGGACAGGCCACATGAAGGGCCGCTCTCCCCCGGCCCAACCAGGCCCGAGCCCAGCCACGCAAGTACCACACACCACCATTGCACGTCCACCGTCCCCGCAGGGACCCCTACACTCGAACCTGTTGACCGCGTAGGCCGACCCACTACCGGCCTGCGCGCCCATCCTGGGCGCCATCTTGGACACTCCACCACGAGGCCGCCTGGCCCCCGATCGACCTCAACCCTGGGCCTGGCCAGGCCTCAGACATTCCGGCACCAACGTCCACCCAGGAGGTGAGCGGGCTACTTGGTCAGTCAATGGGAGCCAGAGGTGTCGATGGCTCTCCCCCGCCAAGTGCCGCTCGCCCATCGCCTCCCCGGGCGCTGGCTCCACCCCCCTGCTGGGTGTCGGGACTCCCTCATCCCGGACCTCCCGACCTCCAGGTGCGAGGGTCCGGACATCAAAGCACACCAGCCCTATAACTGGGGCAGCTCCAGAGCAGGACGGCAGTTGTATCTTGGAGTCGAGAGACGCAAAGAAGAACTCATCCTTGACGGACTACTGGCGCTGCCGTAGCTCTGTCTTGTGCACCCTCGTCTTGCCTGCTGGCGCTGCCGCGGCTTTGGGAACCACCCTATCCTTCATCGTCGTCGGGACCTGCTGGCGTGGCCGCGGACCGTTTGTAACCACCACCTTCATCGGGACCTGCTGGCTCTGCCGCGGACCGTCGTCTTCCTTCATCCATCTCGGGACCTGCTGGCTCCGCCGCGGCCCGATCATCTACACCACCGAGCTCGAGGATTGAGAGCTATTTCCATCTTTTTGGTAACAAGACTGTCCCGCTACCCTTTTCCCAAACAGAGACCAGAATAGAGGGGACCCCTGAGTCCAGACCTCCTTGTACCATTCTACCGTACTTGAAGAATTGCCTATAAAGTATCGTTGAACTTTATCATTGTGTGGTGTCCGTCTGTGGGGGGGAAGTTACTTGTCTGTACGATTCACTGGAGACGGCTCTCCCCGGAGACCTCTCCCCTTATCCTCGGCCGACCCTCCCGGTCCGTCTAACAAGCCCCTTCCTACGGAGCGTGTTAGACGGACCGGGAGGGTCGGCCGAGGATACGGGGAGAGGTCTCCGGGGAGAGCCGTCTCCAGTGAATCGTACAGACAAGTAACTTCCCCCCCACAGACGGACACCACACAATGATAAAGTTCAATGATACTTTATAGACAATTCTTCAAGTACGGTAGAATGGTACAAGGAGGTCTGGACTCAGGGGTCCCCTCTATTCTGGTCTCTGTTTGGGAAAAGGGTAGCGGGACAGTCTTGTTACCAAAAAGATGGAAAATAGCTCTCAATCCTCGAGCTCGGTGGTGTAGATGAACGGGCCGCGGCGGAGCCAGCAGGTCCCGAGATGGATGAAGGAAGACGACGGTCCGCGGCAGAGCCAGCAGGTCCCGATGAAGGTGGTGGTTACAAACGGTCCGCGGCCACGCCAGCAGGTCCCGACGATGATGAAGGATAGGGTGGTTCCCAAAGCCGCGGCAGCGCCAGCAGGCAAGACGAGGGTGCACAAGACAGAGCTACGGCAGCGCCAGTAGTCCGTCAAGGATGAGTTCTTCTTTGCGTCTCTCGACTCCAAGATACAACTCCCGTCCTGCTCTGGAGCTGCCCCAGTTATAGGGCTGGTGTGCTTTGATGTCCGGACCCTCGCACTTGGAGGTCGGGAGGTCCGGGATGAGGGGGTTCAGACACCCAGCAGGGGGGTGGAGCCAGCGCCCGGGGAGGCGATGGGCGAGCGGCACTTGGCGGGGGAGAGCCATCGACACCTCCTGCTCCCATTGACTGACCAAGTAGCCCGCTCACCTCCTGGGTGGATGTTGGTGCCGGAATGTCTGAGGCCTGGCCAGGCCCAGGGTTGAGGTCGATCGGGGGCCAGGCGGCCTCGTGGTGGAGTGTCCAAGATGGCGCCCAGGATGGGCGCGCAGGCCGGTAGTGGGTCGGCTTACGCGGTCAACAGGTTCGAGTGTAGGGGTCCCTGCGGGGACGGTGGACGTGCAATGGTGGTGTGTGGTACCTGCGTGGCTGGTTCGGGCCTGGTTGGGCCGGGGGAGAGCGGCCCTTCGTGTGGCCTGTCCAACATGCGTCCCCCTCAGCTGAAGGCGGGGAGAGTTACCCATTCTCTTGGGGACTCTTCTCGTCGAGGCGGAAGAACCGGGACAGGCCATCTGCGTTGGCGTGATCGGGCCCAGGCCGATGTTCAACTGTGAAGTCCATCCCTTGTAGGGAGATGGACCAGCGTAGTAACTTCGGGTTTTCCCCCCGCATCTGCATCAGCCACTGCAGGGGTCGGTGGTCGGTCTGTACCCGAAAGGGTGTGCCAAAAAGGTAGGGCCGGAGCTTCTTGAGGGCCCATACCACCGCGAAGGCCTCCCTCTCTATGGTGCTCCAGCGTTGTTCCCGTGGTAGGAGTCGCCGGCTGATGAAGGCCACCGGCTGGTCATGGCCTTCGGTGTTCACTTGGGACAGGACTGCCCCAATGCCATGGTCGGAGGCATCCGTCTGGACGATGAACTCCCGGCTGTAGTCGGGGGCCTGGAGCACAGGGGCGGAGCACATGGCGGCTTTCAATTGTTCAAATGCAGCTTGACACTCTGGGGTCCAGTTGACTTTCTGGGGCTGATTTTTTGACGTGAGCTCTGTGAGGGGCCTCACGATAGTACCATAGTCTTTCACGAACCTTCGGTAATAGCCCGTGAGGCCCAGGAAGGCTCGTACCTCGGTCTGGGTAGTGGGGGGCTGCCAGGACTGGATGGCGGCAATTTTTAGCTGCAGAGGGGCCACCAGGCCGCTTCCCACCTGGTGCCCGAGGTAGGTTACAGACCCTTGCCCAATTTGACATTTGCTGGCCTTGATCGTGAGGCCAGCTTGCTGAAGGGCGTGCAGTACTGCTCGGAGGTGGTGGAGGTGCTCGGACCACTGGTTGCTGTATACAGCGATGTCGTCTAAGTAAAAGGCAGAACGTTCTTGTGCCCGGGGTGTGAGGCCGATTTGCCAGTAGCCCGCCGTCAGGTCGAAGATACTGAGGTAGCGGGCAGCTCCCATGCGGTCGATTAGTTCATCTGCCCGGGGGATGGGATGTGCGTCTGTCCTGGTGACCGCATTCAAGCCCCGGTAGTCGACGCAGAACCGGAGTTCTGGTGTGGTGCCGGGGGCAGCTGCTTTGGGGACCAGTACTACAGGGCTGGCCCAGGGGCTGTCTGAGGGCTCGATGACCCCGAGCGTGAGCATTTTGGCTACTTCCTCCTGGATGCAGGTCCGTACCCGATCTGGCACGCGGTAGGCCCGGTGGCGGATAGGGGGGCTGTCCCCCGTGTCCACATCGTGCGTACACCAGGAAGTGACACCTGGGGTGAGGGAGAACAGGCTGGCGAATTGTGACAGGAGAACTTGGCACTCCTGGTGTTGCTCTCGGGTAAGGGCCTCTGAGAGTCGGACCCCATCTACGGAACCGTCTTTCTCCCGCGTTCGTAGGAGGTCCGGGAGGGGCTCGGAGTCCTCTTCAGCCCCATTGTCTGTGGCCATCAGGAGGCTGAGTTCTGTCCGTACAAAGTGCGGTTTCAGTCTGTTAGCGTGGAGGACCCGGAGGGGGTTCCGGGAAGATTCCAAGTCGATGAGATAGGTAGCCGGACCCTTGCGCTCGACCACTTTGAAGGGCCCTGTCCACTTGTCTTGTAGGGCGCAGGGTTCGGTGGGGGACATCACCCATACCTGTTGCCCAGGTTCAAATTCGATGGAGGAGGCATTCCGGTCATACCACCTTTTCATGTCCTCCTGACTGGCCTCTAGGTTGGCTTTTGCTAGTTCTCGGAATCGCCGGGTCTGGTTGCGGAGTGTTAGGAGGTAGCGGAAAACATCTGGTGGGTTCTTTAGAGGGGGCATCTCCCAGCCTTCCTTAACTAGGCTGAGCGGCCCGCGCACGGGGTGTCCATATAGCAGTTCAAATGGGCTGAAGCCCAGGGACTTCTGGGGAACCTCTCGATATGCGAAGAGAAGGCACGGCAACAGTACATCCCACTGGCGACGGAGGGGCTCTTCCAACCCCCCGATCATCCCTTTGAGCGTGCGGTTGAACCGCTCAACGAGTCCGTTTCCTTGAGGGTGATAGGGGGTCGTGAACCGGTAGGTAACCCCGCACTGTTGCCAGAGAGATTTCATATATTTCGAAATAAAGTTCGTGCCTCTGTCACTGACGACCTCCCGGGGGAAGCCCACCCGGGAGAAGATCCCCATCAGAGCCCGGCCGACTACCGGGGCTGTCACAGTCCGCAGGGGAACAGCCTCCGGGTAGCGGGTGGCGTGGTCCACTAGCACCAGGATGAATCGATGGCCTTGTTTTGTGCGCGGGTCCAGGGGCCCTACGATATCGATTCCGACCCTCTCGAACGGGGTGGTGACCACGGGAAAAGGTTGCAGGGGGGCTTTCAGTTTGCGGCCGCTCTTCCCACTGGCTTGGCACGTGGGGCAAGATCGGCAATGCTGGTGTACATTGTCCCTCATTTTGGGCCAGAAGAAGTGGGTCACCAGGCGGCTATAGGTTTTGTCTTGACCCAAGTGTCCTGCCAGGGGGACATCGTGGGCCAGGTTTAGCAGAAAGTCTCTAAAACGGAGGGGTACCACTAGGACTCGGCTGGCCCCCAGCTCCGCGATTCTTTGCTCACTGTACAGCAGATCATTGTCCCAGTAGACCCAGTGAGTTCCGGAGGTATCCCCTGCGCTTTGGGCTAGCGCTTGCTGGCGGAGTCCCTCGAGGGAGGGACAGGTCTTTTGTTCTTGGCGAAATTGTTCTTGCGTGGGCCCCCCCTCTTGAGGCCACTGGTCGAGGTTAGCGAGGTCTGGAGGTTGAGCTGGTTCGGGGGGGACGTCACGGTCGGTGGTTTCGGCGGGGGCGACCGGAGGCGGTGGCGCCGGCCATTCGAGTTCCTCTGGGCGGGTGTTGGCACGGGCGGTCATGGACCGGGTGGTGACGCACGCCCAGTCCGGGACGCCCAGCATCCCCAGGTGCTCTTTTCGTTCGACTGCTGCCCATGGAGAGCTTTCCAGGTCATTACCCAGGAGGCAGTCTACGGGGGCATCATCTCGGACCGTCACCTTCAACATGCCGGAGACCCCTCCCCATTCGAAGGGGACGCAGGCCATCCGACACAGACTTTCTGAGTTATCGGCTGAACGTACAGGGCAGAGAATGTTTGGTAAGTATTGTTCGGGGGTCACCAGGTGACAGCGGACGGCTGTTACACTGGCCCCAGTGTCACGAAGGGCTTCAGCCCGGCGTCCATTGATGCCCACCCATTGGCTGTACTTCTGGGTATTAGCGGGTAGGGGGACCCGCGGGACCATGTCTCTCCCCCCTAGGCAGGCGAGAGCCATGGCGGCTGGCTCCCATTCTTGGTGTTCCTGTTCATATTCTTCTTGTTCCTCTGAGATCCGTTCCTCCCCCAGAGCAGCAGCGGCTACTTGGCGGGGTCTTGGGCTCTGGTACTGGGGGCAGTTTGGGTCGTTTGCATAGTGTCCGACTCGTTGACATCGATGGCAGGTAACATTGGCTCGATGTCCCGGTCGCGCTGGGGTGCTGCCCCGGTTGGCCGGGGGGGTGGGGCTGGTAGTGGGGGTGACCGGAGCGTTGCTTCTTCCGCGTCCTTGGCCTCCACCTCCTCGGGGACGGTGCTGACCATTGTTGTTCCGGTTCTGTTCGGAGGACCCATTTCGACTCACTCTGGTGATCTCCCACCGGTCTGCTTCGGCTGCGAGCTGCCGGGGATCCGTTAACTTGCTGTCGAGGAGGTGCTGGCGAAGTTCAATGAAGCAATTGTTCGACAGATGCTCCCATACCATAAGATTGAACAGTTGTTCGTAGGTTGTGACCTTGCTTCCTTTGATCCAGCCCTCGAAGGCTCGGCTAAAGTAATTGACATAGTCCACCCAAGTGGTACCTGGGATGCGGGTGCAGTCTCGGAACCTCTGACGGTACATCTCGGGTGTGAGGCCATAGCGGGTGAGGAGTGCAGCTTTCATATGGTCATAGGAGGTCATCTGCTGGTCCGGGAGTTGCAGCAGGGCGTCGCGGCCCTCATTGAGGAATCTCCCCCACAGACCGGCCCCCCAATCGCTTCTATCGATCCGGTGTGCAGTCATAGCGATTTCATAGGCCTTAAACCATTGCTGGATGTCGTCCTCTCGGAAGTATTCTCGAACGACATCCTTGGGGATGTGTACCTTCTTCTCTGTTGCCCCTGGAGTGTGGGGTTGCTCGGGCACCCCTGTTTCTTTATTCTGTTTGCGTAGGTCGATTTCAGCTAATTTCCGCTCATGTTCATATGCCAGTTTCTTTTCCTCGAGCTCCCTTTGTCTCTGTTTCTCCTCTCTTTCTTCTCGGAGACGCAGGTGCTCTAAGTTGATTTTCTGTTCGGCCAACTTTAGTTCAACGTCCATTTTGAGCCGGGCCATTTCCAGCTCGTGTAGTCGGGTTCTTTCTCGTTCCTGGATCTCGTCTGGCGAGAGACCCGTTCTTCGTTCTTCCGGGGCCATGGGGGTTTGTGCTGCGATGTCTTGATCGGGGGTTCCGGCAGCCCCGGTTTCTGCCCAAGATTCCAGGGCCTGCTTAAAGTCATCTTTGGTATTTAGTCCGGTGGTAGCGATACCTAATTCGATACAGAACTGTTTAAGTTCACGATGGCTGTACTCGCCCAATTTCTCCATCTGGAATTTCTCCGTTGATCCGCTGTCTTTAGTTGACATCGTGATTCGCCGTGGGGTGAGCTACTCTCTGTACGGTTTATGCGGTGATTCGGATCCCGTCGCTGGCCACCAATGTTAGACGGACCGGGAGGGTCGGCCGAGGATACGGGGAGAGGTCTCCGGGGAGAGCCGTCTCCAGTGAATCGTACAGACAAGTAACTTCCCCCCCACAGACGGACACCACACAATGATAAAGTTCAACGATACTTTATAGACAATTCTTCAAGTACGGTAGAATGGTACAAGGAGGTCTGGACTCAGGGGTCCCCTCTATTCTGGTCTCTGTTTGGGAAAAGGGTAGCGGGACAGTCTTGTTACCAAAAAGATGGAAAATAGCTCTCAATCCTCGAGCTCGGTGGTGTAGATGAACGGGCCGCGGCGGAGCCAGCAGGTCCCGAGATGGATGAAGGAAGACGACGGTCCGCGGCAGAGCCAGCAGGTCCCGATGAAGGTGGTGGTTACAAACGGTCCGCGGCCACGCCAGCAGGTCCCGACGATGATGAAGGATAGGGTGGTTCCCAAAGCCGCGGCAGCGCCAGCAGGCAAGACGAGGGTGCACAAGACAGAGCTACGGCAGCGCCAGTAGTCCGTCAAGGATGAGTTCTTCTTTGCGTCTCTCGACTCCAAGATACAACTCCCGTCCTGCTCTGGAGCTGCCCCAGTTATAGGGCTGGTGTGCTTTGATGTCCGGACCCTCGCACTTGGAGGTCGGGAGGTCCGGGATGAGGGGGTTCAGACACCCAGCAGGGGGGTGGAGCCAGCGCCCGGGGAGGCGATGGGCGAGCGGCACTTGGCGGGGGAGAGCCATCGACACCTCCTGCTCCCATTGACTGACCAAGTAGCCCGCTCACCTCCTGGGTGGATGTTGGTGCCGGAATGTCTGAGGCCTGGCCAGGCCCAGGGTTGAGGTCGATCGGGGGCCAGGCGGCCTCGTGGTGGAGTGTCCAAGATGGCGCCCAGGATGGGCGCGCAGGCCGGTAGTGGGTCGGCTTACGCGGTCAACAGGTTCGAGTGTAGGGGTCCCTGCGGGGACGGTGGACGTGCAATGGTGGTGTGTGGTACCTGCGTGGCTGGTTCGGGCCTGGTTGGGCCGGGGGAGAGCGGCCCTTCGTGTGGCCTGTCCAACAGAGCGTGTCCAGGAGTTCACAATGTGAAGCTCCTTCCCCTTCCTACAGAGCGTGTCCAGGAGTTCACAATGTAAAGGCCCTTCCTACGGAGCGTGTCCAGGAGTTCACAATGTAAAGCCCCTTCCTACAGAGCATGTCCGGGAGTTCACAATGTAAAGCCCCTTCCTACAGAGCGTGTCCAGGAGTTCACAATTTAAAGCCCCTTCCTACGGAGCGTGTCCAGGAGTTCACAATGTGAAGCCCCTTCCTACGGAGCTTGTCCGGGAGTTCACAATGTAAAGCCCCTTCCTACGGAGCTTGTCCAGGAGTTCACAATGTAAAGCCCCTTCCTACGGAGCTTGTCCAGGAGTTCACAATGTAAAGCCCCTTCCTACGGAGCGCGTCCAGGAGTTCACAATGTAAAGACCCTTCCTACGGAGCTTGTCCAGGACTTCATAATGTAAAGCCCCTTCCTACGGAGCGTGTCCAGGAGTTCACAATGTAAAGCCCCTTCCTACAGAGCGTGTCCAGGAGATCACAATGTAAAGCCTCTTCCTACAGAGCGTGTCCAGGAGTTCACAATGTAAAGCCCCTTCCTACGGAGCTTGTCCAGGAGTGCACAATGTAAAGCCCCTTCCTACGGAGCGTGTCCAGGAGTTCACAATGTAAAGCCCCTTCCTACAGAGCGTGTCCAGGAGTTCACAATGTAAAACCCCTTCCTACAGAGCGTGTCCAGGAGTTCACAATGTGAAGCCCCTTCCTACAGAGCGTGTCCAGGAGTTTACAATGTAAAGCCCCTTCCTACGCAGCTTGTCCAGGAGCTCACAATGTAAAGCCCCTTCCTACAGAGCGTGTCCAGGAGTTCACAATGTAAAGCCCCTTCCTACAGAGCGTGTCCAGGAGCTCACAATCTAAAGCCCCTTCCTACAGAGCGTGTCCAGGAGTTCACAATGTAAAGCCCCTTCCTACAGAGCGTGTCCAGGAGTTCCCAATGTAAAGCCCCTTCCTACAGAGCGTGTCCAGGAGTTCATAATGTAAAGCCCCTTCCTACAGAGCGTGTCCAGGAGTTCACAATGTAAAGCCCCTTCCTACGGAGCGTGTCCAGGAGTTCACAATGTAAAGCCCCTTCCTACAGAGCGTGTCCAGCAGTTTACAATGTAAAGTCCCTTCCTACAGAGCGTGTCCAGGAGTTCACAATGTAAAGCCCCTTCCTACGGAGCTTGTCCAGGAGTGCACAATGTAAAGCCCCTTCCTACGGAGCGTGTCCAGGAGTTCACAATGTAAAGCCCCTTCCTACAGAGCGTGTCCAGGAGTTCACAATGTGAAGCCCCTTCCTACAGAGCGTGTCCAGGAGTTCACAATGTGAAGCCCCTTCCTACAGAGCGTGTCCAGGAGTTCACAATGTGAAGCCCCTTCCTACAGAGCGTGTCCAGGAGTTCACAATGTGAAGCCCCTTCCTACAGAGCGTGTCCAGGAGTTCACAATGTAAAACCCCTTCCTACAGAGCGTGTCCAGGAGTTCACAATGTGAAGCCCCTTCCTACACAGCGTGTCCAGGAGTTTACAATGTAAAGCCCCTTCCTACGCAGCTTGTCCAGGAGTTCACAATGTAAAGCCCCTTCCTACAGAGCGTGTCCAGGAGTTCACAATGTAAAGCCCCTTCCTACAGAGCGTGTCCAGGAGTTCATAATGTAAAGCCCCTTCCTACAGAGCGTGTCCAGGAGTTCACAATGTAAAACCCCTTCCCACAGAGCGTGTCCAGGAGTTCACAATGTAAAGCCCCTTCCTACAGAGCGTGTCCAGGAGTTCACAATGTAAAGCCCCTTCCTATGGAGCTTGTCTAGGAGTTCACAATGTAAAGCCCCTTCCTACAGAGCGTGTCCAGGAGTTCACAATGTAAAGCCCCTTCCTACGGAGCTTGTCCAGGAGTTCACAATGTAAAGCCCCTTCCTACGGAGCTTGTCCAGGAGTTCACAATGTAAAGCCCCTTCCTACGGAGCGTGTCCAGGAGTTCACAATGTAAAGCCCCTTCCTACAGAGCGTGTCCAGGAGTTCACAATGTAAAGCCCCTTCCTACAGAGCGTGTCCAGGAGTTCACAATGTAAAGCCCCTTCCTACAGAGCGTGTCCAGGAGTTCACAATGTAAAGCCCCTTCCTACAGAGCGTGTCAAGGAGTTCACAATGTGAAGCCCCTTCCTACGGAGCGTGTCCAGGAGTTCACAATGTGAAACCCCTTCCTACAGAGCATGTCAAGGAGTTCACAATGTAAAACCCCTTCCTACAGAGCGTGTCCAGCAATTCACAATGTGAAACCCCTTCCTACAGAGCGTGTCCAGGAGTTCACAATGTAAAACCCCTTCCTACAGAGCGTGTCCAGGAGTTCACAATGTAAAACCCCTTCCTACGGAGCTTGTCCAGGAGTTCACAATGTAAAGCCCCTTCCTACAGAGCGTGTCCAGCAGTTCACAATGTGAAACCCCTTCCTACAGAGCGTGTCCAGCAATTCACAATGTGAAACCCCTTCCTACAGAGCGTGTCCAGGAGTTCACAATGTAAAACCCCTTCCTACAGAGCGTGTCCAGGAGTTCACAATGTAAAACCCCTTCCTACGGAGCTTGTCCAGGAGTTCACAATGTAAAGCCCCTTCCTACAGAGCGTGTCCAGGAGTTCACAATGTAAAACCCCTTCCTACAGAGCGTGTCCAGGAGTTCACAATGTAAAGCCCCTTCCTACAGAGCTTGTCTAGGAGTTCACAATGTAAAACCCCTTCCTACGGAGCTTGTCCAGGAGTTCACAATGTAAAGCCCCTTCCTACAGAGCGTGTCCAGGAGTTCACAATGTAAAACCCCTTCCTACGGAGCTTGTCCAGGAGTTCACAATGTAAAGCCCCTTCCTACAGAGCGTGTCCAGGAGTTCACAATGTAAAACCCCTTCCTACAGAGCGTGTCCAGCAATTCACAATGTGAAACCCCTTCCTACAGAGCGTGTCCAGGAGTTCACAATGTAAAACCCCTTCCTACAGAGCGTGTCCAGGAGTTCACAATGTAAAACCCCTTCCTACGGAGCTTGTCCAGGAGTTCACAATGTAAAGCCCCTTCCTACAGAGCGTGTCCAGGAGTTCACAATGTAAAACCCCTTCCTACAGAGCGTGTCTAGGAGTTCACAATGTAAAACCCCTTCCTACGGAGCTTGTCCAGGAGTTCACAATGTAAAGCCCCTTCCTACAGAGCGTGTCCAGGAGTTCACAATGTAAAACCCCTTCCTACGGAGCTTGTCCAGGAGTTCACAATGTAAAGCCCCTTCCTACAGAGCGTGTCCAGGAGTTCACAATGTAAAACCCCTTCCTACAGAGCGTGTCTAGGAGTTCACAATGTAAAGCCCCTTCCTACGGAGCGTGTCTAGGAGTTCACAATGTAAAGCCCCTTCCTACAGAGCGTGTCTAGGAGTTCACAATGTGAAACCCCTTCCTACAGAGCGTGTCCAGGAGTTCACAATGTAAAGCCCCTTCCTACGGAGCGTGTCCAGGAGTTCACAATGTGAAGCCCCTTCCTACAGAGCGTGTCCAGGAGTTCACAATGTAAAGCCCCTTCCTATGGAGCTTGTCTAGGAGTTCACAATGTAAAGCCCCTTCCTACGGAGCTTGTCCAGGAGTTCACAATGTGAAGCCCCTTCCTACAGAGCGTGTCCAGGAGTTCACAATGTAAAGCCCCTTCCTACAGAGCGTGTCCAGGAGTTCACAATGTAAAGCCCCTTCCTACAGAGCGTGTCAAGGAGTTCACAATGTGAATCCCCTTCCTACAGAGCGTGTCCAGGAGTTCACAATGTAAAGCCCCTTCCTACGGAGCGTGTCCTGGAGTTCACAATGTAAAGCCGCTTCCTACGGAGCTTGTCCAGGAGTTCACAATGTAAAGCCCCTTCCTACAGAGCGTGTCCAGCAGTTCACAATGTGAAACCCCTTCCTACAGAGCGTGTCTTGGAGTTCACAATGTAAAGCCCCTTCCTACGGAGCTTGTCCAGGAGTTCACAATGTAAAGCCCCTTCCTACAGAGCGTGTCCAGCAGTTCACAATGTGAAACCCCTTCCTACAGAGCGTGTCCAGGAGTTCACAATGTAAAGCCCCTTCCTACGGAGCGTGTCCAGGAGTTCACAATGTAAAGCCCCTTCCTACAGAGCATGTCCTGGAGTTCACAATGTGAAGCCCCTTCCTACGGAGCGTGTCCAGGAGTTCACTATGTAAAGCCCCTTCCTACGGAGCGTGTCCAGGAGTTCACAATGTAAAGCCCCTTCCTACGGAGCTTGTCCAGGAGTTCACAATGTAAAGCCCCTTCCTACAGAGCGTGTCCAGCAGTTCACAATGTGAAGACCCTTCCTACGGAGCGTGTCCAGGAGTTCACAATCTAAAGCCCCTTCCTACAGAGCGTGTCCAGGAGTTCAGAATGTAAAGCCCCTTCCTACAGAGCGTGTCCTGAGTTCACAATGTAAAGCCCCTTCCTACAGAGCGTGTCCAGGAGTTCACAATGTAAAGCCCCTTCCTACAGAGCGTGTCCTGAGTTCACAATGTAAAGCCCCTTCCTACAGAGCGTGTCCAGGAGTTCACAATGTAAAGCCCCTTCCTACAGAGCATGTCCTGGAGTTCACAATGTGAAGCCCCTTCCTACGGAGCGTGTCCAGGAGTTCACAATGTAAAGCCCCTTCCTACGGAGCGTGTCCAGGAGTTCACAATGTAAAGCCCCTTCCTACAGAGCGTGTCCAGGAGTTCACAATGTAAAGCCCCTTCCTACAGAGCGTGTCCAGGAGTTCACAATGTAAAACCCCTTCCTACAGAGCGTGTCTAGGAGTTCACAATGTAAAGCCCCTTCCTATGGAGCTTGTCAAGGAGTTCACAATGTAAAGCCCCTTCCTACAGAGCGTGTCCTGGAGTCCACAATGTGAAGCCCCTTCCTACGGAGCGTGTCCAGGAGTTCACAATGTAAAGCCCCTTCCTACGGAGCGTGTCCAGGAGTTCACAATGTAAAGCCCCTTCCTACAGAGCGTGTCCCGGAGTTCACAATGTGAAACCCCTTCCTACAGAGCGTGTCCTGGAGTTCACAATGTAAAGCCCCTTCCTGCAGAGCGTGTCCAGGAGTTCACAATGTAAAGCCCCTTCCTACAGAGCTTGTCCAGGAGTTCACAATGTAAAGCCCCTTCCTACAGAGCGTGTCCAGGAGTTCACAATGTAAAGCCCCTTCCTACAGAGCGTGTCCAGGAGTTCACAATGTAAAGCCCCTTCCTACGGAGCGTGTCCAGGAGTTCACAATGTAAAGCCCCTTCCTACGGAGCGTGTCCAGGAGTTCACAATGTAAAGCCCCTTCCTACAGAGCGTGTCCAGCAGTTCACAATGTGAAACCCCTTCCTACAGAGCGTGTCCAGAAGTTCACAATGTAAAGCCCCTTCCTACAGAGCGTGTCCAGGAGTTCACAATGTAAAGCCCCTTCCTATGGAGCTTGTCAAGGAGTTCACAATGTAAAGCCCCTTCCTACGGAGCTTGTGTAGGAGTTCACAATGTAAAGCCCCTTCCTACAGAGCGTGTCCAGGAATTCACAATGTTAAGCCCCTTCCTACCGAGCGTGTCCAGGAGTTCACAATGTAAAGCCCCTTCCTACAGAGCTTGTCCAGGAGTTCACAATGTAAAGCCCCTTCCTACAGAGCGTGTCCAGGAATTCACAATGTTAAGCCCCTTCCTACCGAGCGTGTCCAGGAGTTCACAATGTAAAGCCCCTTCCTACAGAGCTTGTCCAGGAGTTCACAATGTAAAGCCCCTTCCTACGGAGCGTGTCCAGGAGTTCACAATGTAAAGCCCCTTCCTACAGAGCGTGTCCAGGAATTCACAATGTTAAGCCCCTTCCTACCGAGCGTGTCCAGGAGTTCACAATGTAAAGCCCCTTCCTACAGAGCTTGTCCAGGAGTTCACAATGTAAAGCCCCTTCCTACGGAGCGTGTCCAGGAGTTCACAATGTAAAGCCCCTTCCTACAGAGCGTGTCCAGGAGTTCACAATGTAAAGCCCCTTCCTACAGAGCGTGTCAAGGAGTTCACAATGTAAAGCCCCTTCCTATGGAGCGTGTCCAGGAGTTCACAATGTGAAGCCCCTTCCTACAGAGCGTGTCCAGGAGTTCCCAATGTAAAGCCCCTTCCTACGGAGCGTGTCCAGGAGTTCACAATGTGAAGCCCCTTCCTACAGAGCGTGTCCAGGAGTTCACAATGTAAAGCCCCTTCCTACAGAGCGTGTCCAGGAGTTCACAATGTAAAGCCCCTTCCTACAGAGCGTGTCCAGGAGTTCACAATGTAAAACCCCTTCCTACGGAGCTTGTCCAGGAGTTCACAATGTAAAGCCCCTTCCTACAGAGCGTGTCCAGGAGTTCACAATGTGCATCCCCTTCCTACAGAGCTTGTCCAGGAGTTCACAATGTAAAGCCCCTTCCTACAGAGCTTGTCTAGGAGTTCACAATGTAAAGCCCCTTCCTAAAGAGCGTGTCCAGGAGTTCACAATGTAAAGCCCCTTCCTACAGAGCGTGTCCAGGAGTTCACAATGTAAAGCCCCTTCCTACGGAGCGTGTCCAGGAGTTCACAATGTGAAACCCTTCCTACAGAGCGTGTCCAGGAGTTCACAATGTAAAGCCCCTTCCTACAGAGCGTGTCCAGGAGTTCACAATGTAAAGCCCCTTCCTACAGAGCTTGTCCAGGAGTTAACAATTTAAAGCCCCTTCCTACGGAGCGTGTCCAGGAGTTCACAATGTAAAGCCCCTTCCTACAGAGCGTGTCCAGGAGTTCACAATGTAAAACCCCTTCCTACAGAGCGTGTCCAGGAGTTCACAATGTGCATCCCCTTCCTACAGAGCTTGTCCAGGAGTTCACAATGTAAAGCCCCTTCCTACAGAGCTTGTCTAGGAGTTCACAATGTAAAGCCCCTTCCTAAAGAGCGTGTCCAGGAGTTCACAATGTAAAGCCCCTTCCTACAGAGCGTGTCCAGGAGTTCACAATGTAAAGCCCCTTCCTACGGAGCGTGTCCAGGAGTTCACAATGTGAAACCCTTCCTACAGAGCGTGTCCAGGAGTTCACAATGTAAAGCCCCTTCCTACAGAGCGTGTCCAGGAGTTCACAATGTAAAGCCCCTTCCTACAGAGCTTGTCCAGGAGTTAACAATTTAAAGCCCCTTCCTACGGAGCGTGTCCAGGAGTTCACAATGTAAAGCCCCTTCCTACAGAGCGTGTCCAGGAGTTCACAATGTACAGCCCCTTCCTACAGAGCGTGTCCAGGAGTTCACAATGTAAAGCCCCTTCCTACGGAGCGTGTCCAGGAGTTCACAATGTACAGCCCCTTCCTACAGAGCGTGTCCAGGAGTTCATAATGTAAAGCCCCTTCCTACAGAGAGTGTCCAGGAGTTCACAATGTAAAGCCCCTTCCTACTGAGCGTGTCCAGGAGTTCACAATGTGAAACCCCTTCCTACAGAGCGTGTCCAGGAGTTTACAATGTAAAGCCCCTTCCTACAGAGCGTGTCCAGGAGTTAACAATGTAAAGCCGATTCCTACAGAGCGTGTCCAGGAGTTCACAATATAAAGCCCCTTCCTACAGAGCGTGTCCAGGAGTTAACAATGTAAAGCCGCTTCCTACGGAGCTTGTCCTGGAGTTCACAATATAAAGCCCCTTCCTACGGAGCTTGTCCAGGAGTTCACAATGTAAAGCCCCTTCCTACGGAGCTTGTCCAGGAGTTCACAATATAAAGCCCCTTCCTACAGAGCGTGTCCAGGAGTTCACAATGTAAAGCCCCTTCCTACGGAGCTTGTCCAGGAGTTCACAATGTAAAGCCCCTTCCTACAGAGCGTGTCCAGGAGTTCACAATGTAAAGCCCCTTCCTACGGAGCTTGTCCAGGAGTTCACAATGTAAAGCCCCTTCCTACGGAGCTTGTCCAGGAGTTCACAATGTAAAGCCCCTTCCTACGGAGCGTGTCCAGGAGTTCACAATGTAAAGCCCCTTCCTACAGAGCGTGTCCAGGAGTTCACAATGTGAAGCCCCTTCCTACAGAGCGTGTCCAGGAGTTCACAATGTAAAGCCCCTTCCTACAGAGCTTGTCCAGGAGTTCACAATGTGAAGCCCCTTCCTACGGAGCGTGTCCAGGAGTTCACAATGTAAAGCCCCTTCCTACGGAGCACGTCCAGGAGTTCACAATGTTAAGCCCCTTCCTACGGAGCGTGTCCAGGAGTTCACAATGTGAAGCCCCTTCCTACGGAGCGTGTCCAGAAGTTCACAATGTAAAGCCCCTTCCTACGGAGCTTGTCCAGGAGTTCACAATGTGAAGCCCCTTCCTACAGAGCTGGTCCAGGAGCTCACAATGTAAAGCCCCTTCCTACGGAGCGTGTCCAGGAGTTCACAATGTGAAGCCCCTTCCTACAGAGCGTGTCCAGAAGTTCACAATGTAAAGGCCCTTCCTACGGAGCGTGTCCAGGAGTTCACAATGTGAAGCCCCTTCCTACGGAGCTTGTCCGGGAGTTCACAATGTAAAGCCCCTTCCTACGGAGCTTGTCCAGGAGTTCAAAATGTAAAGCCCCTTCCTACAGAGCGTGTCCAGGAGCTCACAATCTAAAGCCCTTTCCTACAGAGCGTGTCCAGGAGTTCACAATGTAAAGCCCCTTCCTACAGAGTGTGTCCAGGAGTTCCCAATGTAAAGACCCTTCCTACAGAGCGTGTCCAGCAGTTTACAATGTAAAGTCCCTTGCTACAGAGCGTGTCCAGGAGTTCAGAATGTAAAGCCGCTTCCTACAGAGCGTGTCCAGGAGATCACAATGTAAAGCCCCTTCCTACAGAGCGTGTCCAGGAGTTCACAATGTAAAGCCCCTTCCTACAAAGCATGTCCAGGAGTTCACAATGTAAAGCCCCTTCCTACAGAGCTTGTCCAGGAGCTCACAATCTAAAGCCCCTTCCTACAGAGCGTGTCCAGGAGTTCACAATGTAAAGCCCCTTCCTACAGAGCGTGTCCAGGAGTTCCCAATGTAAAGCCCCTTCCTACGGAGCGTGTCCAGGAGTTCACAATGTAAAGCCCCTTCCTACAGAGCGTGTCCAGGAGTTCACAATGTAAAGCTCCTTCCTACGGAGCGTGTCCAGGAGTTCACAATGTAAAGCCCCTTCCTACAGAGCGTGTCCAGCAGTTCACAATGTAAAGCCCCTTCCTACGGAGCGTGTCCAGGAGTTCACAATGTAAAGCCCCTTCCTACAGAGCGTGTCCAGGAGTTTACAATGTAAAGCCCCTTCCTACAGAGCGTGTCCAGGAGTTCACAATGTAAAGCCCCTTCCTACAGAGCGTGTCCAGGAGTTCACAATGTAAAGCCCCTTCCTACAGAGCGTGTCAAGGAGTTCACAATGTGAAGCCCCTTCCTACGGAGCGTGTCCAGGAGTTCACAATGTGCATCCCCTTCCTACAGAGCTTGTCCAGGAGTTCACAATGTAAAGCCCCTTCCTACAGAGCTTGTCTAGGAGTTCACAATGTAAAGCCCCTTCCTACAGAGCGTGTCCAGGAGTTCACAATGTAAAGCCCCTTCCTACGGAGCTTGTCCAGGAGTTCACAATGTAAAGCCCCTTCCTACGGAGCTTGTCCAGGAGTTCACAATGTAAAGCCCCTTCCTACGGAGCGTGTCCAGGAGTTCACAATGTAAAGCCCCTTCCTACAGAGCGTGTCCAGGAGTTCACAATGTAAAGCCCCTTCCTACGGAGCGTGTCCAGGAGTTCACAATGTGAAACCCCTTCCTACAGAGCGTGTCCAGGAGTTCACAATGTAAAGCCCCTTCCTACAGAGCGTGTCCAGGAGTTCACAATGTAAAGCCCCTTCCTACAGAGCTTGTCCAGGAGTTAACAATGTAAAGCCCCTTCCTACGGAGCGTGTCCAGGAGTTCACAATGTAAAGCCCCTTCCTACAGAGCGTGTCCAGGAGTTCACAATGTACAGCCCCTTCCTACAGAGCGTGTCCAGGAGTTCACAATGTAAAGCCCCTTCCTACAGAGAGTGTCCAGGAGTTCACAATGTAAAGCCCCTTCCTACGGAGCGTGTCCAGGAGTTCACAATGTGAAACCCCTTCCTACAGAGCGTGTCCAGGAGTTTACAATGTAAAGCCCCTTCCTACAGAGCGTGTCCAGGAGTTAACAATGTAAAGCCGATTCCTACAGAGCGTGTCCAGGAGTTCACAATGTAAAGCCCCTTCCTACGGAGCTTGTCCAGGAGTTCACAATGTAAAGCCCCTTCCTACAGAGCGTGTCCAGGAGTTCACAATGTAAAGCCCCTTCCTACGGAGCTTGTCCAGGAGTTCACAATGTAAAGCCCCTTCCTACGGAGCTTGTCCAGGAGTTCACAATGTAAAGCCCCTTCCTACGGAGCGTGTCCAGGAGTTCACAATGTAAAGCCCCTTCCTACAGAGCGTGTCCAGGAGTTCACAATGTGAAGCCCCTTCCTACAGAGCGTGTCCAGGAGTTCACAATGTAAAGCCCCTTCCTACAGAGCTTGTCCAGGAGTTCACAATGTGAAGCCCCTTCCTACGGAGCGTGTCCTGGAGTTCACAATGTAAAGCCCCTTCCTACGGAGCGCGTCCAGGAGTTCACAATGTTAAGCCCCTTCCTACGGAGCGTGTCCAGAGTTCACAATGTGAAGCCCCTTCCTACAGAGCGTGTCCAGAGTTCACAATGTGAAGCCCCTTCCTACGGAGCGTGTCCAGAAGTTCACAGTGTAAAGCCGCTTCCTACGGAGCTTGTCCAGGAGTTCACAATGTGAAGCCCCTTCCTACAGAGCTGGTCCAGGAGCTCACAATGTAAAGCCCCTTCCTACGGAGCGTGTCCAGGAGTTCACAATGTGAAGCCCCTTCCTACAGAGCGTGTCCAGAAGTTCACAATGTAAAGGCCCTTCCTACGGAGCGTGTCCAGGAGTTCACAATTAGAAGCCCCTTCCTGCGGAGCTTGTCCGGGAGTTCACAATGTAAAGCCCCTTCCTACGGAGCTTGTCCAGGAGTTCAAAATGTAAAGCCCCTTCCTACAGAGCGTGTCCAGGAGCTCACAATCTAAAGCCCTTTCCTACAGAGCGTGTCCAGGAGTTCACAATGTAAAGCCCCTTCCTACAGAGTGTGTCCAGGAGTTCCCAATGTAAAGACCCTTCCTACAGAGCGTGTCCAGCAGTTTACAATGTAAAGTCCCTTCCTACAGAGCGTGTCCAGGAGTTCAGAATGTAAAGCCCCTTCCTACAGAGCGTGTCCAGGAGATCACAATGTAAAGCCCCTTCCTACAGAGCGTGTCCAGGAGTTCACAATGTAAAGCCCCTTCCTACAAAGCATGTCCAGGAGTTCACAATGTAAAGCCCCTTCCTACAGAGCGTGTCCAGGAGTTCACAATGTAAAGCCCCTTCCTACAAAGCATGTCCAGGAGTTCACAATGTAAAGCCCCTTCCTACAGAGCTTGTCCAGGAGCTCACAATCTAAAGCCCCTTCCTACAGAGCGTGTCCAGGAGTTCACAATGTAAAGCCCCTTCCTACAGAGCGTGTCCAGGAGTTCCCAATGTAAAGCCCCTTCCTACGGAGCGTGTCCAGGAGTTCACAATGTAAAGCCCCTTCCTACAGAGCGTGTCCAGGAGTTCACAATGTAAAGCTCCTTCCTACGGAGCGTGTCCAGGAGTTCACAATGTAAAGCCCCTTCCTACAGAGCGTGTCCAGCAGTTCACAATGTAAAGCCCCTTCCTACGGAGCGTGTCCAGGAGTTCACAATGTAAAGCCCCTTCCTACAGAGCGTGTCCAGGAGTTCACAATGTAAAGCCCCTTCCTACGGAGCTTGTCCAGGAGTTCACAATGTAAAGCCCCTTCCTACGGAGCGTGTCCAGGAGTTCACAATGTAAAGCCCCTTCCTACAGAGCGTGTCCAGGAGTTCACAATGTAAAGCCCCTTCCTACAGAGCGTGTCCAGGAGTTCACAATGTAAAGCCCCTTCCTACGGAGCGTGTCCAGGAGCTCACAATTTAAAGCCCCTTCCTACGGAGCGTGTCCAGGAGTTCACAATGTAAAGCCAATTCCTACGGAGCGTGTCCAGGAGTTCACAATGTAAAGCCCCTTCCTACGGAGCGTGTCCAGGAGTTCACAATGTAAAGCCCCTTCCTACGGAGCGTGTCCAGGAGTTCACAATGTAAAGCCCCTTCCTACAGAGATGGTCCAAGAGCTCACAATTTAAAGCCCCTTCCTACGGAGCTTGTCCAGGAGTTCACAATGTAAAGCCCCTTCCTACGGAGCGTGTCCAGGAGTTCACAATGTAAAGCCCCTTCCTACGGAGCGTGTCCAGGAGTTCACAATGTAAAACCCCTTCCTACAGAGCGTGTCCAGGAGTTCATAATGTAAAGCCCCTTCCTACAGAGCGTGTCCAGGAGTTCACAATGTAAAGCCCCTTCCTACGGAGCTTGTCCAGGAGTTCACAATGTAAAGCCCCTTCCTACGGAGCTTGTCCAGGAGTTCACAATGTAAAGCCCCTTCCTACGGAGCTTGTCCAGGAGTTCACAATGTAAAGCCCCTTCCTACAGAGCGTGTCCAGGAGTTCACAATGTAAAGCCCCTTCCTACAGAGCTTGTCCAGGAGTTCACAATGTAAAGCCCCTTCCTACGGAGCTTGTCCAGAGTTCACAATGTAAATCCCCTTCCTACGGAGCGTGTCCAGAAGTTCACAATGTAAAGCCCCTTCCTACAGAGCGTGTCCAGGAGTTCACAATGTAAAGCCCCTTCCTACAGAGCATGTCCAGGAGTTCACAATGTAAACTTTTCTGTTGCATTTGAAATACTTTTCCATTGAGGTTGTCAAAGAGTTCACCTTATAAAACCCCTTCTTATTCTATTTGTCGGAGGTAACAACGTGCTTGTGGGAGAGTTAATTAATTAACATGAACATAATTAAGCTATTACTTTAACAAATGTGATGCAGAAAAAGAATGCATTAGAAATGAGCTGATAACAATAGGCAGTCATAGTTACCCCTGGAGGCCATATCAAAGCTAAGAAGCAATGTTCCTTTGACTAGAAGCAAACCGAATATTGCCGAAATGTGCACAATGTGAATTAGAAGTTTGACGTTAAATGAACTTGCTTAGAAATGTTGTCATAACTGCAGAATGATCCGGTTCAACAAATACATTATTTTATAAGCAACACTTTATTAAATGAATGTCATGAACTTCCTATTTACTCATGTTCCGTATAACATTTGAATAGAACAATTTGTGCATTTTAAACAATGATACTTGCTCATAATAAAAAGAACACATTACCTAGCAGTGATTTTGCCTTTTAGTTAATCGTTCATTGTTCACGCAGTAAAACAAACTTAGATGTAGAGGTCGATCCGTGTATTGAGGCCTACGGGAACCGAGTCTAACGTCTCCAGAATCTAACTACGCAAAGACTGACTGCAGCTAACCTCACATAAAGTGTACGACCGCGGGCCATCTCTTACGAACGGAGGAGCTGAACTTGCTTACCGAAGAGGACTGCCACCCCATTGGCTCATGGAGGGAAGAAGCACAGGGGCATATTATCAAGGGGGGGCGATAAGAGATTATCGTCGCTTTAGCGGCCATTTTCGGCCGCCTAGCGGCGATAATTCTATCGCCCTATTAGCAAGCTGTCGCTAACAGCAATTAGCAACAGCTTGTAGGCGATAGCGAGCGGTTTGGGGCCCGCTTTGCATGTCAGTGATATTTATCGCTAATGACATGCAAAGTCGGCGTACCCAACCTGTTAGCGACTAAAAACAGTCACTAACATCGCTATCGCCTATTATCAACGCAGGCATAGCGATGGAAATATTCGCGCTAAGCGCGAATATCTCCAAGAGCTAACCCCTGCTCAGACCAGTTCTTAGCCATTATATCCAATGGGAGGTGGATATAATGGCTAATACCCTATTAGCGTTAATGCGTGAATATCGCTGTATTCTCAGAGATATTCACGCATTTCGCCACTATCACTGGATTTTTTATCGCTTTAGAGATAAACGTTGCAAATAGCACGTTATCTCTGCGATAATATCTGGCGATGCGCGGCGATAAAAAAAAAACTTGCCAAGCCTATTTAGCGAGAAACATCGCTAGTTGTTGGTAATATGCCCCACAATTCCATGTTTTCCAGATGTTTTCTCTACTTTTATGCGAGTGTGTGTTCCTGGGTAGGTGAGCCCTTCTTGCTGAGCTCTGAAGAGGATTGGCCACCTCCGGACCGCTGATGCTTATGGCTCCTGCTGCATCTGTTTCCCTCTGCTTCTTTTCTATTTGCTTTTCAACAGGTTGCTTCTGCAGCTGTGTGCTGATGTGCTCAGATTTATTGAGACTCCACTGAGTCTCATCAGCTACTCTTTACGGGAAGTTCTGCTGCTCTAGGTTGGCTCGGAAGCTTTATGCTCCTCGGATCGCACTCTTTTCCTTGAAATTAGAATTATTTGTGTGTTCTTGAGCTCTAAAACTCTGCGGCATATTATCAAGGGTGGCGATAGGGAATTTTCGCCGCTTTAGCCGCTGTTTTCGACCGCTAAGCGGCGATAATTCTATCGCCCTATCAGCAAGCTGTCGCTAACAGCAGTTAGCGACAGCTTTTAGGCGATAGTGAGCGGTTTGGGGCCCGCTCTGCATGTCAGTGATATTTATCGCTAACGACATGCAAAGTGGGCGTACCCAACCTGTTAGCGACTAAAAGCAGTCGCTAACGTCACTATCGACTATTAGCAAGGCAGGCGTAGCGATGGAAATATTCCCGCTATTGCCAAAAACTAACGCCTGCTCTAACCAGTTCTTAGCCATGTTATCCAATGGGAGGTGCATAACATGGCTAAGAGCATTTCATTGCTAATGCGTGAATATCGCTGTATTCACAGCGATATTCACGCATTTCGCCACTATCGCCGGAAAATGTATCGCTTTGGAGATAAACGTTGCTAATAGCACGTTATCTCAGCGATAAATTCCGGCGATGCTCAGTGATAAAAAAATCGCTGCTAAGCCTATTTAGCGATAAATATCGCTACTTGTTGGTAATATGCCCCTCTGATCTTTAGAACAGGGAATCTGTTTCTTCATGTAACACGCTTAATGCTCTATATTTTTGATACTTGTTCTAACCATTATTTCTGTAAACCTAATTGATTTATGGACTAACGGAAAAAAGACAAAAAAAGAGAATAACTTTACGAATCTCAAAATGAAAAAGAAAATATTGGAAACATTTATCTAAACTCTCATCCTTTTCTGATCTTAAAACTGTGGATATTATTCAAGTTTGTGATGCCGAATTATGCTCCTTGACTCCTAATACAACATTCCAGGGTCCGTCAACTGGTAGAATAATGTTAATTAAAAATTAAGGCTCCCAGGTTTCTGTTTTTACAGATTTTTGTTGATAAAGACAGAGAGAAAACAATGTGTTTCCTGTCTGCGTTTATTTTTAAAAGCAGAAAAACTAAAATGTTCCATGTGAGTGACTCTCAAAGCTGTCCTTCATGAGTTCCAGGCCAATAGATCAGCAGATGGACATCATGGGCAGTTAAAAACAGGACGAGATGTCGGTAAATACAGGTAGTATTCTATTTTATATTTGTATATTATGCTAATATTTACTTCCTTTGGGTACAGTGTTTTGTTATATTTGGCTGCTTAATTTGCTAAAACGTGTCAGGCGTCAAAGTATGAGTCTATGTTTATTAGTTAAATAAGCGTGGAAATGTACAATTATATTAATGTATTTATTCTCAAAATACAAAATAAATATGGATTAATACAGATGGAAATGTGAAAAAATAAATACAATAAAACCTGATAATAAAGGGAAAATAGAGATTTTTGAAAATGTTAGGGCCCAGTCCATGCTTACACATGTCAGAGAATTGACAATGTAAAATCCATTCCTATTTAAAATGTCACAAGTTAACAATTTAAAATTACTTCCTGTTATGTTGGACAAGTTAAACCCCCACCTATTGTATTTGAGAAATCCAGTTTGGAATGTCCCAGGGGGGGTCCAGTTGTGCCAATGGGGGTCTTTCGCCTTTGGTGTCTTGAGCCCCCTAACCTCGGTCCCTAAAACAGGGGCCCAAGCACCACTTTTGTTCGTTCGACCTCAGGGGAATGAGGAATGGTAGCCAGAGACGAAATCAGGGAGGCGGCTTTGCCCAGAAAATCAAAACTCATCCACGAACAAAAAATAACAATAAATGAAAGTCCAGCCAATGCTTCCTTGAAAAGGAAAAGTGCTGTAATGAACACAGAACTGAATACTAAGCACACAATCAGAAATATTTACAAGATGTCAAGTGGGATTGCAAACTGAAACCTGTGTAAAGGCGCCTCGAAGCAAAAAACAGGCTTTATCAAGACAGACAGCCATCTTTATTCCGGTTCAATGAACCATAAACGTTCACAATATAAAAGATCAAAAGAAAAGAAAATGCAGATCACAGTGCAAAATGTATAGGATAAATGACGTTCATTATAAGGCTTCCATAAAAGTGCCTTATGGTTCAGACAAACCCAAGGAAAGACAAACCTCCAAACTGTCCATGAAAGGACACGTAAAGGGTCCGCCGAGTTACCCAGGATGTCAAGACGACAACTATCAAACAATGTATCAATCCATGGATCCATAGTAATAAAAGAGGCCTCATGGATGAAAACATGAAAAAAAGAACAACAATAAGTAAAAACCCTGAAATATAAAAATCCATCATTATAGATGCATCGTGGAGTTAAAAAGACCAGTGCTCAGAGTGCAGACACAGCGTGCATGTGATGCTAAAATGCGACGGATAGTATTGAAACTTTCCATCTGAGTGATGTCCTGATGTTTCGACCCCACAGATGAAGCTAATAAGAGCGAGACAGCATTGTTCTGAGTCTAGGCTTACAAGGCGAGACAGACATGTCCTGTGGGATCTGGCGCCAAAGGCCTGCAGGATGGGTGGTGAGAAGGACCTTCCAGGTTGCATCTAGAACCCACAACCACAAGAAGTGGGCAGGTGTCACGGTTTGCGGTCACGCGGACAGGGTGGTAGACCATGAACCGTGCTGGGGCTGCGCTACCAGGAAGTGTGCCATACCTGGTCTAACACGGGTGAGACAGAACCCATGGTCTACATTGGTGACCCAGAGAAGCTGGCGTTCAACCCCCACCTCTCGTGCGTGGTCCAGGTGACGCAAGACTGTGACTGACGCGTGTGATTGCAAAGTCCCACCGCAGTTCCATGTTGGTTGAACGTGGGTTTGACCTCGTCAGTTGGATCTAGTCTGGGCTTTATGAGCAGTCTCCAGGCTCTCGGGAGGGGCCCCGGGTGAGCTTGGCAGAGGCGATGTGGAGAAGCGGTCAGAGGGCTTTTCCTTGCAGAGGCTTGATGATGAAGGAGGGGCACATTATGTGTGTAGGAGGTGGCTTGAGTGTGTCCAGAATATCAGAGGTTTGTGTGGAGACAGTGTTTGATGTTAGTGGCTGGTGACTGGGTCTAGGTGGCCGTGTTGATGATGGTGGTGGACTTGTGAAGTTAGACGTGATTTCATTGATTTTCTTCATGGAGAAGGGGTTGATGCGTTGCTTCTGTGGGATGATGGTGAGACGGTGGGTTCTAGTTTGGGCTTCACGCTGTTTTCCTTACAGACGTCTTTGCTTCTGCTGATTCCAGGATTGTCGATGCTCTTGTAGTCAGAGGCCTTGACCGTGGTTTGCTGGCTGGAGCAGAATCCTTCCAGACGGGTGCGGTCCTCCTGGCATTTCAATCTCCATGTCATCTCCTGTCTCTGTAGGACATGCTTGTTTTCCATAGGTCCTTGGGGTTTCCAGGGTGCTGGTGGCTCTGGGGCACAGGTTTTCAGAGGAGCAGAGCATTAGACAGGATTCTTTAAAGTTGTGTTGTAGATGTTTGCATCTGTTGAGGGCTGGAAGTGCCTGGCATAGTTGGATAAGTTCTTCTTGGAGCTCTTCTAGATGGATGCCCTTGAAAGAAAGGATGGAAACTTTTATTTCTGCTCCCTTCATTTTGGCCTGATGTTTACAAGTAGAAGCATTTAACGCCTTAACTGGGGCCGTTATTTCGGCACAGTGCGGGCGTTCTGAAGAGTGGGCGGGGCTGCGTCGGCCGTAGAACGTTTGCAGCACCAAACAGGTAGTGCTCCGAATGTTCAGCGACCGACGGGAGCAGCAATGGGGTGAAAGCACTGTTGCCCCGCCCAGGGGGGTAATAATGTCTTGGAATGATTCCATCTGCCTCGCATTCTCCTTTTCTTTTCCCTATACCCCCACCCCATTAGCATTTTGAGACAGTAGTATGCCTGCTACATACATTAGAATAAGCTCAGCCTCATCACACTCAACTCTCGCCTCAACACATCATTGTTATTCCAAGTGTATAAAAGAAGGAAAGTCATTTCAGAGACTCCAGTAGATTAATATGAGTCAAGACCTCCTTCTGCCTCAACCACGAACCAAAGACAATGCGGCTCAACACAAAAAGAAAGGCGTTGGCGACAGAAAACGGAACCTCGAAATATCAATTAACGGAAGTGAAATGACTGCGCTGACGAGTCCCCCTTCTACTAGAAGTAACTTTGCAGACTCAACTCGGACGTTCACATCATGGCCTGCACACTATCAAGATCACACCACCTCCAAGCCATGTAGGACTTCCCTGCATACCATGTTGTTTTGAAAAACAATACACCAACACATTACTTTGGGAGAAAATCACCTAGTAGCATCTAACCTTGGACCATACAAGAGAATATGTGGTGGCGGGCACACACTGTGGCAACCGACTCCTCTCCATGCAGTTCAAGAACCTGCCCAAGACCAGCCTCCCAGCGGGCTCCCATAAGACACTTCTCCATCTTGAGCTTTCAAATACAACCAACTCTCCACGAACACTGCTAACTACACAAGAAGCATCCCCGTAACTACATAAACCAATACAACATCCCACATGACCTCAAAATCTCCAACATCAATGTAAATGTAAATGTAAATGTAGTATACTTGTAAAGCGCACAGCTGCCCCAGCAACGGGGCGTCCCAGCGCTGTATAACTCTGGGGAACCCGTCCTGGCTTTCCCTGTGGGATGGTCCCTGCTGGTAATCCCCAAGGTGGAGCCAGGCATCCCCGGAATTGGTGGGGCCGTTGTGGAGATTAGGCAAGCTAATGCCCAGAGTTGCCGAGTGGAACCCCTGATTAGAGTAAGCACCGAAGCGAGAATTATCAAGTCCGCTGACCAAGATCCACGACCCTGCCGCGTCGGGAATTGAACCCTGGTCCCGGGCTGACTTCTGCTCTCGGGCCTGCCGCCTCTAACCAGTGAGCCACACTACTCCACCAAGCCATCATCCAAATGACCTCAACGTATCCAACACCAAGACATCATCCAAACGACCTCGACATCTCCAACAACAGGACACCATCCAAATGACCTCAACGTATCCAACACCAAGACATCATACAAATGACCTCAACGTATCCAACACCAAGACATCATTCCAAACGACCTTAACATCTCTAACACCAAGACAATCGTGTGGAAGAATAACCTTTATTCAGGTGACTCAGCTTGATTTTGACCAATAGCAGATTCCTTTGCAAACTGATTGAAAGAGCTGCTTTTAATTGAGTCTCCAAATTCCTAGAAGAAAACAACCTTCTCACTTATTGTCAAAATGGCTTCCATCCTGGCAGAGGAACACTACACCCCCTCATTTCCACCTGAAGACCACAGCTGATTGGAATGGAGTTACCACATACTTCACCTGGGATTGTCTGCTATTCCGTCCAGCACTTCACCCAACTACAGAGGCTAGAGGATGTTATAGAACGAATCATTTTAAACAGAATCTTCCCTTACCTTTTTGGCAGATAAAGCATCATCATGCTCCCACCGCATATCCATATTTATTTTTTGGTAATTTTATCTGTATTTATCCATATTTATTTTTTGGTAATTTTGTTTGTATTTATTCATATTTATTTTTTGGTAATTTTATCTGTATTTATCCATATTTATTTTTTGGTAATTTTATCTGTATTTATCCATATTTATTTTTTGGTAATTTTATTTGTATTTATCCATATTTATTTTGAGTTTTGTGGTAAGATGAAGCTGAAATCAGTATATTTCCACGTTTATTTAACCAATAAATATGCACTCATGCTTGAATGCCGGCCAGGTTTCAGTGATATGAACACCCGCAGAAGATAAATCAATGCACTTATATGAAAATATGCACATTTCAGTATCAACCTTGTGCGTATCTACTGTAGTTAAAGCCTCTATCCTAAATTCCTTCCTTTTTTAACCCCCTCACCTATCAATTCCCACAGCTATTGGCCTGGCAGTCATGGCAGACAGTATTTAGAATTACTCAAAAAGCAACACAATTTCCGTTTTTATCCACATTTAAAAATAAATACAGACAAGAAAATAAATGTTTTCTGTCTGTAATTATCTGTAAAAATCAGTAAAAACGGAAAACAGGGAGCCCTACTAATAAACCTCCCTTTCTAGAGGGAGCACGCGACCTGAAGTATTCAACTGGGTCACTTTCCTTAGAAGGGCAGACAACATAACACAAAAACAATCACCAAAATGCAGCACAAAGGGCGAAATGTGGCACTCCTTGGACAAGTTCCTAGGCTCGCACAAACCGCCTCAGGCAGCCCATACGGCTCAGTTTCCCACCTCCTTCCACCGCCCACCGGAAACCCGTGAACGCTCCTGCTACCTAAAGCGCCGTCACTACTGTCTCGCTGTCCTCTTTTCTCTTTCTTTCTCTGCTCTCCCACTTTCGCTTTCCTCTCACGAGGGTGATACATAGGCCCCTCAAGGCTGCAAACGCCATGGATCGTAAATGACTACCCAACGTGTACATGCCGAACCATATATAATGTACGCAATTGTAACCCCAACGGCGTTATACCCTGACCAGTATTGCCTTCTTTCTTTCGGTACTTAGTATGCTAAAAAAACTTTTCCTATTAAAATCATTTGAAATAAAAAATAAAAAAAAAGTGTTGTGATGTAGAAAATGTCGAATAAAGGGGCCTCATTTATGAAAAGTGACGCATCGCTGCGTGAAAACAGCGATGCGTCACTTTTCACTGCGCCCTCTTTGCGACACCAATGATGTGTCATATTTACAGTATGACGCATCATGGCGCAAGGAGTTACAGATACGTCAGTGTTTCTGACGTATCTGTAAGTGCAAAAGTGACGCAACTCCAGCAATGCGTCCTGCGTCAGTCTTACTCCTGCTGTGAGGCAGGCGCAAGATTTTGACGCAACAGCGTCCTAAAAGTGACGCAGTGAAATCTCATAGATTTCACTGCGTCACTATTACGAGGCTTTTTGCGGGGGAACGCCCCCTCTGCATACATTATACCTGACGCAGGTATAATGTAGCGCAGGGGTTTACAAAGTGACGCATCTGCTTAGATGCGTCACTTTGTAAATGTGGTGCAACAAGGCACATTTTTTACGCCACTTGTGCGTCACTAAAAGTGACACACCAGCGGCATAAAGTGACGCAAGGGCTCATAAATGAGGCCCAAGATATTTAGCAAAAATGAATACACTTCGGAGTAATCCGGGGTTTTTATATTTCAGTCTTCATCAAGTGAACAAAGTTATCAAAAGCATTTAGGTTTCACAATGGGGGGCACCTTCCACGTGGTTTGAGAGCAGCTGGGACATACATGCAGATGGTATCTGAACGCATCAGTGCACCTACCCTGAGGACAACAAAACAAGCAGCAGGAAGACGAGCACCGCACCAACACGAGGCTCCCACACACTCCAGCTGTCCAACCCTTGACCAGACGCGTCTCCTTCAAAGGAGATTTAGGGGCGTACTAGCAAGAACCTCGTTAAAATGATCGCTGTTTTGTCCTCCACATCTAACCTGGGCTTCTATTGGAATTCTATAACGCATATTATCAAGCCCATTATTGCCGTTTTAGCGGCAATTTCCTGCCGCTAAAACAGCGATCATTTTAACGAGGTTCTTGCTAATATGCCCCTTAGATCAATGAATTTTCATTCACAGAATAAAATGTGCATTTGTTAATGTGCGTCACATTTACTTGGGGCGAATAAACATGCATGGAATGAATAAAGCCTAAAAGAAGCCATGTTCTTTCACAAAAACATTGCGTGCACATTCGCCCCCGAACAAGCCTGGTAGGGGATACTTTTCAGACTGCACAGCTTTGTACCGTGCATTACACAGCTCTGCTTGGGCCCAGATTATAAATGCCCCGGAGCGCAGCGCGATATTTATAACAACTGATAAAATCCAACATCACCGGATCTGAATTTATGTGCTTGATAACTAGCACCAATTATCATTTTGCTAAAAAATGGGGCATAACAGGTGTCATTTGGTGATTTCCACACTAAAGCCATATATCTTGGTATTTACTTGGCCTTTTTTCCCCTGGTAAATTTTGTCAGGTGTGACATGCTGGGATGTACCTGTGAACATTTGTGGAGATGCAGTTCTAGGTGAAAAACGTATAATTCCAACATGTTCTGTACAAGTAGTTACCACACATTTTGGAATTAACTAGGCCACTTGTAATCAGGGCCACAGTCACTGAAGCTTACTGCAAAGTTTACAACGGGAGTCAAGGGTGCAATAGTGCAGACTACAACTCATAAACAATCTATAGTACATATTTTGAAATGCACCTCTTTCTGAATGACCAGCATCACTCCAAACACACGACCTGGGTCTGTGCATCTTTGCAGGAAGAGTTATAGTACTTTGAAGGGTTTGAGTCATGTTGTGACTGTTTAAAGTTGTTGTAGTACACAATGCGATGCAACTTTAACCTTTCTTGAAATCTGCTTTCTTTTATCTAAGAAATATACCATTTAAAATCTAAAATGTTATGCCAGACTCCAAACGTTGTGCAGTGTTTCCTATTGTATCGACACCAGAATGATGAAAGGCTAAGATGGTCCTGGTGGAAACCAAACTCATGTCAGGGGCTTTAGAGCCAATTGCAAGGCGCATTTGCCCATCTGGACACAGATGCATATTTTCTGCATGTTTTCTAATAATATTTATATAGGGTTTCATACTTCTTATGTCAGGATGCTACATTACCTTCCCACTTACGCAGTGGCAGTGCACGTTGGAAGTGGTTTCACTACTACTAAGAACGTATAACAAACTGCTTGTAATATTAATGTTTTCATATCCTGAGTAGTTGTACTTTCGTAACAGCAGGAGCAGCCGACTCTTGACCTGGGGAGCCATGTTTGAGTCTCGGCGTCGGCTCAACATCTTGTGATTCAGGGCAGTCACTTAGGGGCAGATTTACAATAACTGGTCATTTGTGCATATTAGCGGAGAAGCGCCAGTTATTTTGTGTCACAGAAAAATAGCCTTGCGCCACCATGGTGCGTTGCATTTACAATGCAGCGCAATGATGGAAAGATGTGTGATGCATCTTCTGACGCATTGCTGGAGTCGTGTCGCAAGCACGAAGTAACTCCAGCAATGGTAAGAAATGCCTATTCCTAACATGCTGTGTCACTCCTTACGCCTGCTTCAAGCCGACGTAAGGTTTTGTCGCAGTGGCGTCTTAAAAGTTGCTCAATGAAATCTTGTAGATTTCACTGCGTCACTTTTACGAGGCTTCCTCACGTCGGACCCTGCATACATTATATCCGACTCAGGTATAATGTAGCGCAGGGCTTTACAACGTGACGCATCTCCCTAGATACGCCACGTTGTAAATATGTTGCAATGTGGCGCATTGTTTACGACACTGCTGCATCACAGAAGTGATGCAACGGCGGCGTAAAGTTGTCGCAAGGGGCTTGTAAATCTGCCACTTCATCTCCTCGTGCTCACCAAAAAATGAATGTAATTGCTGACCATGTAAAGCGTTCCAATACCTTCCGGTCGAGTTTGCGTTAAATAAAAACATGTATTTTCTTTACAGGGCAAAATCCTTCGGCATTTCGCTCTGCCTAAATTGCTCATTTATTGGGGCTCGGTGCCTGGCTTTATTCCAGTCAGCAGGTTGTAGGGGACCCCCGCTGTGTATTTGTGAGGGGGCTCTGATAACAGCAGCCGTGTATCTGCGATGCTGTCTTGACACCTCCCAGGGGTGGGGGGGGGGGGGGGTGTAGGGACACATGAGCTGCGGGGGTGGGCGGGGGGGCACTGAAAAGCTCACAAAGGTTGTTCATGTCAAATCAGTTCTATTGCGTGGGCACCAACAGGAATACCTCACGATGCCTGAACTGCAAGCCAGGCTGGCAGCCCCAGCCCAGCCAGCTCTGCTACAGCAACTGACGGGGGGCTGACACCCGCTCAGCCCTTTGGGTGTTGCTTACACCTGCAACGTGGCGCCTGTTCCAGGTCACCCCCCTGCATCTCTCCAGCAGTCCAGGCCGGACCGGATTGGGAATCAAAACCGGCCCTGGCAAAGTGCTCGGCCGCCCCCCCCTTCCGGCGCCAGGACCGCTTTTTGGCCGATTTTGTTACAGGGCCGATTTTGCAGCTTATGCCTCCGTGCACTAACCAGGACATCCTCTAGCGCCTCTCAGACTGAGAGAGCGCCTTGAAACTGGCAACAAGGCGCTTGTTCCAGGTCACCCCCTGCATCTCTCTCCAGCGGTCCAGGGGCTCTGCTCTCGCTGTTATGGAAACGAGGCTGCGGGCTGCTCTATTTACAGCATCTTATCTCATTATCCTCAGAGACTCCCGGCTGAACACATTCAGAACATAACAAGAAAGCAGTCCTTCCATGTCTAAAATTAGATTGTGAGATAGATTTTGAACTCCGGGAAAGGCATTAGTTTGAACGTGTAGACATTGGCATTCTCCTGCGTCCAATGAACGGCTGCAAACACAAGGAGATGATGGACGGAGCGATGAAACCTTTCAGACACTCACCCATAGTCACAGATCTGGGTTGAATCCATAATCATTCTTTAGCTCACTCCACCACCCCAGTTCTGACATGGCCATATGCAAATCAGTCTGACCCTGTGCCTCATGGGATCAGTCCAGCCCGAACTGCCAAGCCATGTCTTCCATGGACCGGAAACAAGCTTCCTAGGACCGGTTTCTGGCTAATCAACCCTCATCAGCCAGGCTAGCGGCATCCAGTGGCAAAGTGAACAAGGGACTCACGTCTGAGCATACGCTGCCAACTTATGGCGAACAAAGTGGTACAAAAGGGGGTGGTGACGGATGGAGCATCTGAACCAATCAAAAACTCACGCCCAGTCAAAAGATCTGGGCTTAATCCATCACCATTCTTAAGCCCACTCTGCCACCCCATTATAGACATGGCCATATGCAAATCAGTCTGACCCTGTGCCTCATGGGAACAGTCCAGCCTGAACTGCCAAGCTATGCCTTCCCTGGACCGGAAACAAGCTTCCTAGAACCAGTTTCTGGCATTCCAGCCGTCTTCAGCCAGGCTTGCTTGAATCCAGTGGCAAAGTGAGCAAGGGACTCACGTCTGAGCATACCCTGCCACACTTATGGCGGCCAAAAGCGGTACAAAAGGGGGTAGTGATGGACGGAGCAGCTGAATCAATCAAACACTCACACCCAGTCAAAAGATCTGGGTTTGATCCATCACCGTTCTTTAGCCCACTCTGCCACCCCAGTTCAGACATGGCTATATGCAAATCAGTCTGACCCTGTGCCTCATGGGAACAGTCCAGCCCGAACTGCCAAGCCATGTCTTCCCTGGACTGGAAACAAGCTTCCGAGGACCGGTTTCTGGCATTCCAGCCGTCTTCAGCCGGCTTGCTTGAATCCAGTGGCAAAGTGAGCAAGTGACTCACGTCTGAGCATACCCTGCCAACTTATGACGTACAAAGCAAATACAAGGTGATGACGAACGGAGTGCTGAAACTTTTTAGACATTCATCCCCTGTCACAGATCTGGGTTGAATCCATCATCATTCTTTAGCTCACTTCATCACCCCAGTTTAGACATGGCCATATGCAAATCAGTCTTGACCCTTTGCCTCATGGGAACAGTCCCAGCCCAAACTGCCTAGCCAGGTCTTTACTGGACCGGAAAGAAGCATCCTAGGACCAGTTCGGGGTAACACCCCTCATCAGCCAGGCTAGCTTGAATCCAGTGGCAAAGTCAGCAAGGGACCCACGTCTGGGCATACCCTGCCGACTTAGAGCGATCAATGCAAATACAAGACGATGATGGACGGAGCACTGAAAGTTCATCCACAATTAATTTAATTATCAACTAATTAATAAATGAAAATTAATGACCAATTAATAATACATTTACAATAACTTAATTAACAATAACAATAACTACAAAATAATAATAAATTAATTATAATTAAAATGAGGATAAATTAATCAATTAATAAAAATGAATTACCAATACATAATTAATTAACAATAAATGAATAATCAATAACAAAAACTTCTCGGCCGGATGCTTTTGGACGTCTCCAGGGCTGGTTGGAAGAAGAACAAATATTAAGTCCCTACCAGGCCGGCTTCAGATCAAAAATGTCAACCGTAGACCAGATATTAACCCTTTCCATGCTGATGACGGAACCGCTCCGTCATCAGCTGTGGTTGGGCTGTGCTGATGACGGAGCGGTTCCGTCATGGCCCCGCCACCGCGCCTGCGCGGCGCTGATTACGCACCTGCGCGGCGCGTTCTATTGTGCGGGCGGGGCCATGACGGAACCGCTCCATCACGAGCACAGCTCAACCGTGGCTGGTGACGGAGCGGTTCCGTCACCAGCATTCGGCCGCCCCGCCCACTTAGCGCTGCGGCGGAATAGCCGCCGCAGCGATGCGGTTAAGAATACAACTACTTTTCTGGAAAACTGTGACAATAGTGTGTGGCAGCCTCTACCTTGTATTTGTTGATCTGAAGTCGGCTTTCGACCTTGTCCCCGGGAGAAGCTCTGGAGGGTGCTGAGTGACCTTGGGACTCCTCCCCATCTTCTCAAGGTCACAGAGAGGCTCCGCCTGGGAAACTTTGCCCCAGTGCGTTACGGAAGGGCCCGAGAGAGGCATGGGAATTGTAGTTTCCGGAGGGAAGATATTGTGGAAGCCACATTTATATTTAATAAAAGTGACTCTGTCTCTGTCCCTGGATACAGGTGATTCGTTCATTTTTAGATAGAATCCAGAGACGGGCTCTGTGAGGATGAACCTCAGCCTGCTCCCTGCAGTTCGCACCCAGAGATGGACGCCATCTTCATCCACTGCCTCACCCCAGCATTACCAAACAGGTGGACAAGTAAACAAGGGACACAACAGCCGCCTCCAGGGACGAGCATCCTGGCTCCATCCTCTCCTCTGTTGCTAGGCGACCCCGGGAGCCTGGAAGTGGCTGCTTGGAAAGGTCGCTCTGCCTCTCCAGGGTCGGGGTGGCCCGTCGCGCCCCCTGGCAGGGCCGGGAGGGCTGGTCTGAGAGGTCAGTGCGTGGGCAGGCTTTGTGGCTGTGTGTGGGCCTGGGACATTAGGGATATTACCGCCCACATTGCCGGAAGCCACAGGTGCCTGCAGCCCCCCACACCTTGCAAAACACCTGTTCTGAATGCACCAAACACCCGAACATCAGGAAGGAGAAAAGAGCCGAGCAAAACAAGCAGGGGCAAAGAATGATGCCCGCAGAACAAAATCTAACCTGCAAGAGGAAACAAGCATTGCCACACCCAAAGCCGCAAAACATCCCTGATTTAAAAAACAAAAATTTTGAAGCAAATGCCTGCATCATTTTGCAATGCAAAAAGAACAGGTGATGGACAGAATGCAGAACAATGTCATACATTCACCCCAGTATAGAAATCTGGGCCTAAATCCGTCGGGGCTTATTTATGGGCCCATGCGTCACTTTTGCGCCGCCGCTTTTTGTGACGCACCAGCGCCGTAAAAAAAACGCACCATGTTGAGTCAGCATTTAGGTAGATGCGTCACTTTGTAAACTCCTGCGCCACATTATACCTGCGCCAGGTATAATGTATGCAGGGGGAGGGTTCTGATGCAAGTAGGCCTCGTAGAAGTGACGCTGTGAAATCTATGAGATTCACTGCGTCACTTCTACGGTGCAAATGCGTCAATACCTTACGCCTGCCTCACAGCAGGCGTAAGACTGACGCAGGCACATTGAAATGGGACTTGCCCATGTGAAATGACCCATTGATGGAGTTGTGCCGTCATCAGCCAGGATAGCTTGATTCCAGTGGCATGGAGAGTACGTCAGGGTATACCCGTCCCACTCTGGGTGACAAATGCAAAAACAACAGTTGATAGACAGAATGCAGAACAATGTCATACATTCACCCCAGTACAGAGATCTGGACCTAAATCTATAGTCTTTTTGCTCACCATGCTATTCCAGTTTGGACTTAGCCATATGCAAATCAGTCTTCACCCTGCGCCCAATGAGAACAGTCCAGCCCGAACTGCCAGACCAGGTCCTCCCTGGACTGGAAACAAGCATCCTAGGACCGGTTTCGGGGTTTCACCCCTCTTCAGCCAGGATAGCTTCATTCCAGTGGCATGGAGAGCATGTGACTCACGATTGAGCATACCCATCCCACTCGGGGTGACAAATGCAAAAACAACAGTTGATAGACAGAATGCAGAACAATATCATACATTCACCCCAGTGCAGAGATCAGGGCCTAAATCCATCGTTTTTTTGCACTCCATACCACCCCAGTTCAGACATGGCCATATGCAAAGCAGCCGTAACCCTGTGCCTCATGGGAACAGTTCAGCCCGAACTGCCAAGCCATGTCTTTCCTGGACCGGAATCAAGCATCCTAGGACCGGTTTCTGGCTATCAGCCGTCTTCAGCCAGGATAGCTTGACTCCAGTGGTGTGGAGAGCCTGGGACTCACGTCTGAGCATACCCAGCCCACTCGGGGTGACAAATGCAAAAAACAACAATTGATGGACAGAATGCAGAACAATGTCATACATTCACCCCAGTACAGACATCTGGAATCAAGCTATCCTGGCTGAAGAGGGGTGAAACCCCGAAACCGGTCCTGGGATGCTTGTATCTGGTCCAGGGGGGACCTAGCTTGGCAACTCGGGCTGGACTGTTCCCATGAGGCACAGGGTCAAGACTGATTTGCATATGGCCAGGTCTAAACTGGGGAGGCTTGGTGAGCAAAATAATTATTGATTTGACCCAGATCTCTTGCCTGGGGGTGAATGTTTTGATTTGTTCTGATTCCGTCCATCAATTGTGTGTCTTTTGCTCACTCAGAGAAGAGGCACACGCTGAGGAGGTGGAAGCGCGCTGTAAATACCCACTGAGGGCGTCTGAAGAAGCGAGGGCAGAGATGGAAAGAAGAAAAACACACATTTAGAGATTGGCACAAAGAGAAGCAAAGTCACATCAACCAGGACCATATGTAGGAAATTAGCAAAAAATAAGAGCGAGGTCTGTGGGAAGCCGCCAGGCTCCGGGTTGTGAGGGCGCGAACATATGTGACAGCAGCAGGCAGGCACCGGCATGGTGTCAATAACAGCAGTGATAACAATACAGAGCAAAACAGCCTGGAAAGCCAAAAGCACCAGCTTTAGCATTGAGAGAGAGGAACAGCATGGAGCTCAGAGTGCCCAGAAGATGCCCCAGTGATGCCCCAGGGGTACCACCTGGCACCGGCTTTAGCATTGAGAGAGAGGAACAGCATTGAGCTCAGCAGAGTGCCCAGAAGATGCCCCAGGGGTGCCACCTGGCACCGGCTTTAGCACTGAGAGAGAGGAACAGCAAGGAGCTCAGAGTGCCTAGAACATGCCACAGTGATGCCCCAGGGGTACCACCTGGCACCGGCTTTAGCATTGAGACAGAGGCACAGCATGGAGCTCAGAGTGCCCAGAGATGCCCCAGTGATGCCCCAGGGGTACCACCTGGCACCGGCTTTAGCATTGAGAGAGAGGAACAGTATTGGACTCAGAGTGCCCAGAGATGCCCCAGTGATGCCCCAGGTGTACCACCTGGCACCGGCTTTAGCAATGAGAGATAGGCACAGCATTGGGCTCAGAGTGCTCAGGAGATGTCCCAGTGATGCCCAGGGGTACCACCTGGCACCGGCTTTAGCAATGAGAGAGAGGAACAGCATTGGGCTCAGAGTGCCCAGAACATGCCCCAGTGATGCCCCAGGGGTACCACCTGGCACCGGCTTTAGCAATGAGAGAGAGGAACAGCATTGGGCTCAGAGTGCCCAGAACATGCCCCAGTGATGCCCCAGGGGTACCACCTGGCACCGGCTTTAGCAATGAGAGATAGGCACAGCATTGGGCTCAGAGTGCCCAGAAGATGCCCCAGTGATGCCCAGGGGTACCACCTGGCACCGGCTTTAGTAAAGAGACAGAGACACAGCATTGGGCTCAGAGTGCCCAGAAGACGCCCCAGTGATGCCCCAGGGGTACCACCTGGCACTGGCTTTAGCAATGAGAGATAGGCACAGCATTGGGCTCAGAGTGCCCAGGAGATGCCCCAGTGATGCCCCAGGGGTTACCACCAGGTACGCACACGCTATGAGTTGGATTCAAGCTCACTATATTACAAGGGTAGATCAAAGCACAGAGGGGCAGATTTACAAGCCCCTTGCGCCTCATTTACGCCGCCATTGCTTCACTTTTGTGACGCAGTGGCGGCGCAAATCCTGCGCCATGGTGCAGGGTACTTTCAACGAGACGCATCTGGGAGATGCGTCACGTTGTAAAGCCCTGCGCCACATGTAGGCGTTCCTGTGGGGGGGGGGACGTTCCTGCGCAGGAACACCTCCTAAAAGTGGCTGAGTGAAATCTACAAGATTTCACTCAGTCACTTTTCCAACACCGTTGCATCAAAACCCTGCGCCTGCTTGAAGCAGGCGTTAGGATTGACGCAGCATTGTACAGATAGGGCCCCCAGAGCATTGCTGGAGCTGCGTCTCGCTTGCGATGCAATTCCAGCAATGCGCCGCCTTTACGGCAGCAGATGTGTCATGCATCTGTGCCGTTTTTGCCCCATGGTGCACCGTATTCTAAATGCTGCGCATCCATGGTGGTGGAGCCCTGACGCACAATAACTGGCACATCCCTGCTGATATGCATGGATGCACCAGTTATTGTAAATCTGCCCCAAAGTTTATATGTTTCCCATCTCTTCCTACACATTAATATGTCCTCAATACAGGGGCGCCCCAGGTGGGCTAAAAGGTGAACCAAAGGGGGCGGGGCTAACTCTTCAAATAATAGGGCGGAGCTATTCTTAGTGTCAATACAGGAAAAGAGAGCGCTAAATTGTGCATTTTAAATGTATTGGTGAAATCGAATGTGATTACCACAAACATATTTTAAAGAATTTAACAGCTCTAATAGTCGACTAAGAGAGGAATGAATCACTTGATGGGTAAAAAGCAACTTCTACTGACTTTAATCTAGAGCACTCCCGTCAGTGTTTGGAAACTTACTTCAAAGCGACAACTTTATATAACAATTCTCCTAAAATCCTTTCTATGAAATGACATTGAGCTCGTGAAATATTTTTAATTTCATCTTCAGAAGGATGCTCCCGCTCGACTGTTAACAGAAGCGTCGCTCTCAGCCTGCTCGTCGGGATGTTGCAAAGTATTTGTTCGCGGCCGCACACATGGACTTGTCTCAGAAATATCTGGGGGCATATTATCAAGGACCGGTGTTAAAATTATCGCCGTTTTATCTGCAGGAAACTGCCGATAAAATGGCGATAATGGGCTTCTTAATACGCCCTTGTTAATTCCCACAGAAGTCCATGTTAACACCAGAACATGGGCTTCTATGGGAATTCACAAGGGCGTATTATCAAGCCCATTATCGCCGCTTTAGCGGCAGTTTCCTGCCGCTAAAGAGGCGACAATTTTAGCATCGGTCCTTGATAATATGCCCCTAAGTTTTCTGATCTCAGGAGGTGTGACTCGCAAGCCTTGGGTATGGCCGGTAACGCATCTTCCCTCCATCCCTCCTGAGATGGAATACGCGAGTGTCCGTCAGCTGGCAACATTACTGCCTGGGTATTACTGTGCCCGGAATCTGCGCGATTCTAAATCAAAATAAAATAACTGTTTGCAGCCCACATTGGCCACTTGTCATGTGAGATGACGGAACCACACAGATGCAAGAACTCACCAGGCCTCAAGAACTGGCATAAAAACGTAGCTGCTTTGAAATAAGTTTGTAACAGTTGGCGTTCGAGCTGCTTTGGAAACAAGGACATAGAATGTGCGGCTGATGGGCACTGTCCAGCTAAGCGTTCAATCCAACAGAAATAGTTGTATGCCATAACAACCGTACTTTCAGTACTGTTCTGGAGCCCCAGCACGTACAGTGCCAAAATCACTAAAATATCAATGTGTAGTATGTTTATCTAGGGACCTGTATCGATACTCCTATTTCTGCCCTTGTCCGGTTAATAAATCACTAATGGCCATACAACGGCACAGAAACCCGTTTTCAGATTAGGTCATAGCGCATGCTATCACATTAGGCAAGCACTATTCCTCCAGCCCCCCTAGAATGCACACTGAGTTCTCAAAACAAACCAAACCTCCAGCGGACCTGGGAAATCCCCCGCAGCTATTGTTTTGATTTAGTTCGAGAACTCCTGTAAAGAATGTAAGAACGACCAGTTCTTATGACATCCTTAATGACGTCTTATGTCCATCCTTATGTCAATCTCGGCACCTTTCAGGTATAAAAATACCGACGCTGATCTAAGCAAAGACACGGTGGTGATGAGCTTGGAGCAGCGCTACTTGCCGGAGAGCCCAGCTGATGCAGGAAGCCCACGGACGCTGCCCCTCCCTTTTGACGCGCTGAGAGAGACGCTGCCTTTTCTCCTGCCGAGAAATCCAGCCTCCGGCGTTTCCAGCCGCCCTCGCGGGTAACTGGGATACCGAGTCCTGAGACAGAGATACCAGCCCTCCAGCCTTCTAAATCCCAGGTACTGAACTGACTAACCCCTTACAGAGAATTCTTGAGTCAGATTCTTGGCAAACCAAACTTAACTTAATCTGCTACTTATTTACTCCCGCCCACGTATTAGGCTTAGGTCAGGTACACCGGGGTAGGCGTAGTTAGAAGCACCAGTTGAGTACGATTAGTCAATGTATATATGTATGTATATCTTTTATCCATTTTAAGTATCATATGGCTAAGAAACCATATCAATGCTTTTACAGTATTATTTTATAATTCTGCTTTTACTGTATGCACTTTACTTAACTATAAGTATTGCAATTGTAGCGATTCATTTCTCTTGTATGAGAAAAGAGACTGATCAATAAATAACACCTTTTTATTGAACACGCCCGTCTCTTCCTTTTCTCTACAATCTGGTGAAACTAAGAATGCACGTACTGACTGAGTAAAATAGTTGTCTTTTGTTTTCACAGGACTCTAGAGATATACTCTTGATTAGGGAGAGCAAAGTTGTCATGTTCTATGGTTGTCAGAAACTAAATCCCTTCTTGTCTATTCAGGGAGGTTAAACTCCTCCTTGCCTATCCGAGAAAGTTTCTAGTGAACTCTGAGCTAGCTGGCACACATAACTTTAAGTCTAATATCGTCAGTAGAAGACCTAGTTAACCTCTGCCCTAGGGCTATACTATTGAAGATATTATTCCAATGCGCAGAGCCTATTGGGAAAATAGGAACTACACTACAATGTTGGGTCCGATTCACAAAAGTAAACTGAGATAAAACTCTACGTTTAGGACATTCTGTATTCACAAAGAGCATTTACTACTCGTAAATACTCTTTGGCCCTGATTCACAGAACTAACTTAAGACAAAATCCTAAACTTACTACTTTTGGTATTCACAGAAGGCATTTACTACTTTGGTTAAACTTACTACTTTTGGTTAAACTTACTACTTTTGGTATTCACAGAAGGCATTTACTACTTTGGTTAAACCTACTACTTTTGGTTAAACTTACTACTTTTGGTGTTCACAGAAGGCATTTACTACTTTGGTTAAACTTACTAATTTTGGTTAAACTTACCACTTTTGGTTAAACTTACTACTTTTGGTATTCACAAAAGGCATTTACTACTTTGGTTAAACTTACTACTTTTGGTTAAACTTACTACTTTTGGTTAAACTTACTACTTTTGGTTAAACTTACTACTTTTGGTATTCACAGAAGGCATTTACTACTTTTGGTTAAACTTACAACTTTTGGTTAAACTTGCTACTTTTGGTATTCACAGAAGGCATTTACTACTTTGGTTAAACTTACTACTTTTGGTTAAACTTACTACTTTTGGTGTTCACAGAAGGCATTTACTACTTTGGTTAAACTTACTACTTTTGGTTAAACTTACTACTTTTGGTATTCACATAAGGCATTTACTACTTTTGGTTAAACTTACTACTTTTGGTATTCACAGAAGGCATTTACTACTTTGGTTAAACTTACTACTTTTGGTTAAACTTACTACTTTTGGTGTTCACAGAAGGCATTTACTACTTTGGTTAAACTTACTACTTTTGGTATTCACAGAACGCATTTCCTACTTTGGTTAAACTTACTAATTTTGGTTAAACTTACTACTTTTGGTATTCACAGAAGGCATTTACTACTTTTGGTTAAACTTACTAATTTTGGTATTCACAGAAGGCATTTACTACTTTGGTTAAACTTACTACTTTTGGTTAAACTTACTACTTTTGGTATTCACAGAAGGTATTTCCTACTTTGGTTAAACTTACTAATTTTGGTTAAACTTACTACTTTTGGTTAAACTTACTACTTTTGGTATTCACAGAAGGCATTTACTACTTTTGGTTAAACTTACTACTTTTGGTATTCACAGAAGGCATTTACTACTTTGGTTAAACTTACTACTTTTGTTTAAACTTACTACTTTTGGTATTCACAGAAGGCATTTACTACTTTGGTTAAACTTACTACTTTTGGTTAAACTTACTACTTTTGGTGTTCACAGAAGGCATTTACTACTTTGGTTAAACTTACTAATTTTGGTTAAACTTACCACTTTTGGTTAAACTTACTACTTTTGGTATTCACAGAAGGCATTTACTACTTTGGTTAAACTTACTACTTTTGGTTAAACTTACTACTTTTGGTATTCACAGAAGGCATTTCCTACTTTGGTTAAACTTACTACTTTTGGTTAAACTTACTACTTTTGGTATTCACAGAAGGCATTTCCTACTTTGGTTAAACTAACTACTTTTGGTTAAACTTACTACTTTTGGAATTCACAGAAGGCATTTACTACTTTGGTTAAACTTACTACTTTTGGTTAAACTTACTACTTTTGGTATTCACAGAAGGCATTTCCTACTTTGGTTAAACTTACTACTTTTGGAATTCACAGAAGGCATTTACTACTTTGGTTAAACTTACTAATTTTGGTTAAACTTACTACTTTTGGTTAAACTTACTACTTTTGGTATTCACAGAAGGCATTTACTACTTTGGTTAAACTTACTACTTTTGGTTAAACTTACTACTTTTGGAATTCACAGAAGGCATTTACTACTTTGATTAAACTTACTAACTTTGGTATTCACAGAAGGCATTTACTACTTTGGTTAAACTTACTACTTTTGGTTAAACTTACTACTTTTGGAATTCACAGAAGGCATTTACTACTTTGGTTAAACTTACTAATTTTGGTATTCACAGAAGGCATTTACTACTTTGGTTAAACTTACTACTTTTGGTTAAACTTACTACTTTTGGAATTCACAGAAGGCATTTACTACTTTTGGTTAAACTTACTACTTTTGGTATTCACAGAAGGCATTTACTACTTTGGTTAAACTTACTACTTTTGGTTAAACTTACTACTTTTGGAATTCACAGAAGGCATTTACTACTTTGATTAAACTTACTAACTTTGGTATACACAGAAGGCATTTACTACTTTGGTTAAACTTACTACTTTTGGTTAAACTTACTACTTTTGGAATTCACAGAAGGCATTTACTACTTTGGTTAAACTTACTAATTTTGGTATTTACAGAAGGCATTTACTACTTTGGTTAAACTTACTACTTTTGGTTAAACTTACTACTTTTGGAATTCACAGAAGGCATTTACTACTTTTGGTTAAACTTACTACTTTTGGTATTCACAGAAGGCATTTACTACTTTGGTTAAACTTACTACTTTTGGTTAAACTTACTACTTTTGGAATTCACAGAAGGCATTTACTACTTTGGTTAAACTTACTAATTTTGGTTAAACTTACTACTTTTGGTTAAACTTACTACTTTTGGTATTCACAGAAGGCATTTACTACTTTGGTTAAACTTACTACTTTTGGTTAAACTTACTACTTTTGGTATTCACAGAAGGCATTTACTACTTTGGTTAAACTTACTACTTTTGGTTAAACTTACTACTTTTGGTTAAACTTACTACTTTTGGTATTCACAGAAGGCATTTACTACTTTTGGTTAAACTTACTACTTTTGGTTAAACTTACTACTTTTGGTATTCACAGAAGGCATTTACTACTTTGTTTAAACTTACTACTTTTGGTTAAACTTACTACTTTTGGTTAAACTTACTACTTTTGGTATTCACAGAAGGCATTTACTATTTTGGTTAAACTTACTACTTTTGGTTAAACTTACTACTTTTGGTATTCACAGAAGGCATTTAGTAGTAGTAAACTAAGTTTACTACTATGTGCGGGACAGGGAACAGGAGAGGTAGAAGGGAGCGAGTCTGACACCTGAAGTAGAGATTTTAAAGAAGGCTTTACTTTTAAGTATGCTTTTTGTCGTCTACTCGTGAGTCTCAATCGGGCAAACTCGTCCGGCTCCATCCTTACGCCTCTAGGGAATGCTGGTAGTTCCAGGGTGCTTCTACCACGCAGGGGGTGGGAGCCCGCCAGACCGGTAATTCAGCAGTGGTCGTCGGGGCCGAGGTCCTCCTCACAGGTCAGGAAGGCAAAAAAAAGGAGAAAGAGAGGAGTCACTCTGATGTTCCTCGTAGGACGCTTTGGGGCCGGGGAAGTGAGGGACACCAAGTGCTGAATTGTATTTATAAACGGTCGATCCTGTGCCTTTAGTGCTCGTGAGGGAAAGGTTTGAGGAGACTATACACTATTTACACTAGCTGTTTACTCGTTCGAATGGCCACTACGAGCAAGCCAGCCCGCCACTCTGCCCCGTACCTTTGTAAGCCACGCTCCTCCCGCAGGAACGTGGCGGGGCGAATCACCGGTACGTTGGCCTCCTGGCTTGAAGTCCACAGCTGGGCTCGTCAGGGTTTCTTACTCGCCGCACTCCGGTTCCGTTTTCACTCTCCAAACTCTCGCGCCTTCTTCTCCTCGGGAAACGCCGTTCGTAGTCTTCCGGGTCCTGCCTCCTTTTGGCTCTGTAACGACCCAGGGGGGCGGAGTCTCATCTCCCTCGACGTCGGATTTAAAGGGTCCGTGTTCCTTCTTGTCTTCGTCTCCCCACCGGTACTCAGTGTCCGCCCGAGGCCACTCCTCCAGCCAGGGGGAGGTAGGCTGTTTGTCGGAAATAGAAAGGGGCGAAAAGGGAACAGCTGACCACCAGTCTATTGCAACATCAAGGTCATCACTGTGGACATCACTGTGGAGCCCCGCCCCGTCACATACTACTAAATGCCTTCTGTGAATACCAAAAGTAGAAAATAAAATTTGAGGGGGCGGACAAAAAAATACCTCTGCTTCACACCCGAAAGGCAGAATTCAGGAACTCCGCGTTCCTCCTCAGACTGCGGAGTGTCCGAATTCTGCAAACTCCGCGAGCGGAGGGAGTTTACCGCCCGGGCCTAGGTAAAACCTGCAAACATGGATAAACAATAAGGTGACATAGTAACATGCAGAAAGGGATTAACAGTGGAATGAGCTAAGGTAATCCCTGACCTCTTCTTGAAGCAACTAGTTAGTGATAATGCATCTTTAATTGCCGTCTGCCTCACGGAAAATCCTATAGAGCAGGACCTACAACTGGGTTTTGAAAAATGATATCTATATCTAGAAATCTCACAATAAATATCCCTAAAAGAGAAAAGCCCCTGTTTAGGTGGTTTAACTCCGAATGCTCAGCTATTTATAAATGGATGGTGCATTTTAGGAGTATTTTTCACCCAGAACCTATAACCCCAGATATCACCCTCAGAAATACAGAAATAGCAAATACTGAAATAGTGCATTATAGACCCTGAACTTTGTTTGATTCTTTATACTTCGAGGTCAATTAAGTGGAGGAAGCAATTAGTAAATATACAGCGGGGAACGCGACAGGGGCTGACGGCGCTCCAGCTTAGGATTTAAATCAAATGAACAATTGTGGGTCCCACCTTTAGCCAATGCTATTTGAAATTTTGTTAGAAGTTTTATCTCTGAATCATGGAAAATGGCCATTATTGTCTTGATTTTTAAATAAAGGCGATAGGACTTCTCTGGCATGTTATGGGCCTATTTCATTAATTGACTCAAGTATGAAGATACTCGGTAGAGTCATTTTGTCAAACTTGCGATTTGGTTTTAGGCCGGGAGTGAGTACAATAGTTCAATGGCTATATTTGTAAGCGGCGATAATTCTATCGCTCTATTAGCAAGCTGTCGCTAACAGCAGTTAGCGACAGCTTGTAGGCGATAGCGCGCGGTTTGGGCCCGCTTTGCATGTCAGCGATGTTTATCGCTAATGACATGCAAAGTGGGCGTACCCAACCCGTTAGTGACTGAAAGCAGTCGCTAACATCGCTATCACCTATTACCAACACAGGCGTAGCGATGGAAATATTCGCGCTAAACGCCAATATCTCCAAAAACTAACGCCTACTCAGAGTAGTTCTTAGCCATTATATCCAATGGGAGGTGGATATAGTGGCTAAGACCCTGTTAGCGATAATGCGTGAATATCGCTGAATTACCAGTGATATTCATGCATTTCACCGCTAACGCTGGATATTTTATCGCTTAAGAGATAAACGTTGCTAATAGCACGTTATCTCTGTGATAATAATACCCGGCGATGCTTGGCATTAAAAAAATACTCGCACACCCATTTAGCGATAAATATCGCTAGTTGTTGATAATATGCCCCCAGATACTCCTGGCACATGGGGCCATAAAATACCTAGGGCCCGATGTAGGTAGCCAAATACCGGTCGGTAACGGCCGAAAATCGGTAAATTCGGCCATTAACGACCTGTATTAGTGCATCGAGATGTATGTCACCAAAAACGTACCGAATCGGTAAATACCAGTCGGTAAAACACCGAATCGGTATTACGCGATTCGGAATTTACCGAATACATAATCTCCGAATCGGTAAATAAGAAATGGTAAAAAAGGCCATTTGAGATGTAGCAAAGTCAGGAAATACCGAATTTCGTGAAATTCGGTATTTAAGAGTCGGTATTTAACATGGATTGGAAGCAGGTGGAAACCAGGAACAGGATATATAAGAAGCTCCCAAAATGCAACAGTACACCCACAATGGCGGCCTTCTACATAATTGCAAGGCGGCTACGGATACAGGCAGCAGGAGAGAGGGTCTGGCTAAGGGAGGAGCAGGTATATAGGCAGAGGATCACCCTCTTCCAACTCACTGAAGCAGAGATCCTGCAAAGGTACCGACTCCACCCCAGAACCATCCTGGACTTGATCAGGGACCTCCACCCATATCTGGAACACGCAACCCCAAGAGCACACGCCATCCCACCCCATGTACAGGTGCTGTGCTGCCTACACCTTCTTGCCTCTGGGAGCTACCAGCACGTGATAACCTCTGCAGGTGGGGTGTCCCAGAGCTGCCTGTCACGCTTCTTCAGAAAACTCCTTGACGCCATGATGCAGAGGATGGAGCACTACATTGAGTTCCCTGAGACACCTGCAGAACTAGCAAGAACAAAAACCGAATTCTATCAACTTGCACAGTTCCCGCACATCATCGGCTGCATTGATGGTACGCACATCCCACTATGCCCACCTGCAGCAACTGAGCACATTTACAGAAACCGGAAGTCCACACATTCAATCAATGTGCAGGTGATCTGCAACGCTAGCAACATAATTACGGACATTGTAGCCAAATATCCTGGGAGTACCCACGACTCCTACATATTCACCAACAGTGGGATATACAGACGCCTTGTTGCTGGTGATTTTGGTGATGGATACCTGCTGGGTAAGTATGTGTGAGACACCCTGACAGTTCATGCAGAAGGAGCACTCCTGAGTATGTGACTAATCTCATTATCCTTTCACACCCAGGTGACAGTGCATATGCCCTGCGTTCATTTGTGCTCACCCCCTACCTGAACCCATCCACCAGGAGTGAAAGGCGTTATAACCTGGCACACAGGACAACACGTTGCGTGGTGGAACGTACTTTTGGACTGCTCAAAAGTAGATTTAGCTGCCTCCATAAGAGTGGAGGTGCACGGCAATACACGCCAATTATCTGTTGCAAGATCATTGCGACCTGCGCCATGCTGCACAATCTTGCCACCAAGGAGGGCACAGAGATAGAACTAACATATCATGAGGACATTGATGATGGTACAGTACAAGCAGATCACAATGCAGCAGGAGCAGCACCAGCAACAGATGGTCGACTGCGACGTGCAGAAATTACCAACAGATACTTCTAATTGAGCGATGACACACAGCCAGGTCCAGTGATTGGAACACTCACTTTAATGTACACTACTGCACCTTCCAAAAAAATATATATCAAATTAAATGCACCTTGCACAATGTTTAGCCAAAGTTTCCTCACTATGACCTGTCCTGTGTTCAATATGTCTCTCAATGCTTGCGCTTACGCATGGTGTTTTGCGAGCCACGGGGCTGGGGGTCTACATGCGCAGTGGTGCCGGTGTCATCAGCATGGAGTCTGCTGCTCCTACGTATGTCCTGAACAGGCGTGCTGGACCCACTCCTGCTCGTTGACTCCTCAGTGTCCCCAACAACCATGTTACCACCTGTGGCTGTCAGCTGTGTCAGCATTGCCACCATTGCAGTGGTCACCCTCCCCATCCTCCGGGACAAGTCACTGCAGCAGTGTACAATGTCAGTCTGCAGATTAACAGAGCGGCGACACTGCAGGGTGGTGGAAGATGCCAAGTGGTTGATCGACTGATTGAGCAGCCTGACCTCGCGCCTGTACCTGCGCCTCTCTTGGTGGTCACTTTCAAGCCTGTCACAGAGGGTGCCCATGCGCACCCCCATGCCCCTCACCCCCTCTGCCATGGACTCCATCCCTTTGCCCATTGCCTCCATCCCTTTGCCCATGGCCTCCATTCCCCTTGCCATGGCACCTATCCCCCGGTCAATGTCCGACATCCTGGTATTCAGGATGCTCACCTGCCGGTGCACTGCCATGATGCCTTTGGCCTGCATACGCTGGACTTTCACCATTGTGGCTTCAAGCCCAGCGAAGACACCCTGCACATCCTGGCCCACATTCTGCTCTCGTGCCCTACGGACACGGTCACCTGCACGGCCAGATCCCAGTGAGCCAAGTTGTCCAGCGTGGCCAGCCATTGTTGGTGTTGTAGGTCTGGGAGCCACTACCACTTCCTCATCGGAGCTCTCCAGGATCCGTAAAGGTGGGACATCCTGCCTCCTTGGCCTCACGCGCACAGGGGACCCTGCGCTGGGTGTTGTGGCTCCTGCTGGTGCTGGCTGTGTCTGTGTGTCAAACAGCAGGGGCGAGAGTGGCCGAGCAGTGGTGTCGTCCTCCATTGCTGTGGGTGCCTGGGGTGTGGATGTTTCCTCAGGGACACTGGTAGGTCCAGCTGTGTCTTTTGCCTTCTCCCGCGCAGACGATGTTGTGGCACTACACTCCCCTCCCTGCGCTGCTCTGCGCGATGACTCTCCTGTGAACAGACATGGACATTGATCAGCTGTGTGTTTTCCCAACACAGATTCCTAACACACATTTTCATTTGTCTAGACTGTTTGTGCATGGGGAGTGTGGCATGGAATGCAGGGTTCGGTGTTGGCAGCTTTGATGTATGTACCTTTGACTACAACTACCATGATGCTTTGCTGGGGACTACAGTCCTGTGTGCTGGATTGTGAGTGATTCAACCACATTGGGGAAGGGGCCTGGGAATCGGTTGGGTACATGTCCCTGCATCTTACCTTTCTTCCTTGCAGCTCTTGCTGAGCTATCAGCATCCCCGATCCCATGTATGCTCTCAGGCTCCATGGTTGATTCCACGAGCTGCTCCAGGTCGGTGAGGCTTGGGGCACGGCTCTTGCCCCCACCGGTTGCTGCTGATTCCTACCTCTGGGTAGCTAGTTTTTTCTTGGTGGAGATCCTCAGATCATACCACCTCTTCTTCATGTCGTCAATTTCTCGGTGGGTCACTCCTAGGGCATTGACCTTGCTCTGTATTGCCAGCCAGGTGTTCCTCTTAACAGACTCAGCTACTTGCAGAGACTGTCTCCCGAACAGCTGGCTGTAGTGCTGCACAACCTCCTCCACCAGCACCTGGAGCTCTGTTGGGCTGAATTTCACCTTCCTCTTTCTGTCCCCTCCATCCTTCTGTGCCTCCTGGGACTCCATGCTGTTTCTCTGTTGGTCTCAGTGCAGCCTGCTCCTCTGTCTCCCTTCCAGCTCTCTCTGCAGTTCTGTTGCTCTGCACCTGCATGGGTGTGGCCACCTCCAGGTACTGGGGTGTGGCACTTGCACCTGATTGGCTGATCTCTCAGATGCCAAGATGTGGGGTGTGATGGGTGTCCCTGATTGGTGCACAGGCTCACATGTCATGTATTCGAAATTTCGAGATCGGATTTTACCGAATCGGTATTTACCGAATCGGTATTTACCGATTCGGTAAATTCCGATTCGGTGTCTCCCATTCATTCCTATGGGACTGGAAGGCCATAGGGTTGTATGGGTGTTACCGACTCGGATATTACCGAATCGGTAGATACCGATTCGGTATTTACCGAGTTTGAATACCGATTGATACCGAATCGGTATTTTGTATCGGATTTTTACCTACATTTGGGTTTCCGGTTCATAAATACCGATTCGGTATGAGTCGGTATTTATGAACCGGTAAAAAAAAATTACCTACATCGGGCCCCTATTTTATTATATACGGATGATGCCATCTTAATCGCACAAACCGCAAATGGCTTGCTAGTAATACTGGACGGTTTTGTAAATGCTATGACCACTTTAGATCACTTTAGATCTTAAAATAAATGATTTTAACTCTTTTGTAAGGATTTGCAGGCCACAAAACACAAAAAACTAAAACATATTCGATGGGAAGGGCAATACTAGAGAAAGTTCATACTTTTAACTACTTGGGAATTTTATTTAGCTCGGCCCTTTCATGGAAACAGCTTTTAACTGTTCGGTCACACCAGTTTAAAAGTAATGTTGAAGCAACTTTTAGATTCTCTCACATGGTAGGACAACAAAAACCAGGAAAAGAGCTTATTCATCTCTATGAAACAAAAGGTGTTTCATCAAGACCTTAAGAGGCTGGCCTGTGGGGATATACAAATGTAGACCTCTTACAAAATGTGAGAAGACGAATACAGGTCGCCCAAGGCACAGTAAAGGTATTATACATAAAGAGCTTGTCCTTCCATACTTAACAGACCTTCTAAATCTCTCCCCCTCATTGTTATGGGTCAAAGCTTGGTCCAACCCTGCGGCCACCTTGGTGCGGGGATGCCTGGGTCTAACAAGGGTCAGGGAGCTCAAGCCACTCGAGGCTTAACACGGACGCCCTCACGGAGCAGATAAAGTTTGAAATTCATATTCCGAGCTGACTGAGGGCCAGATGTAGGTAATCCCAATTTACCGATTCTTAAATACCGAATTTTACCGATTTGGTATTTAAGAATAAGAAAATGGGATGTAGATACATTTTCGGTAGAAATTCGGTATTTACCGATTAGGTAATTCCCATTCATTCCTATTCCTGGAGGCCCATAGGAATGGATGGTAATTACTGAATCGGTAAATACCGATTCGGTAAAATGGGGGAAACATTCAAGGGTGCCAGGGTGTCACTTTGACACCCTGTTGCACCCCTGAATCGTGCTTGTGTGCAGATGTGGCACACATACATGCCCTAAAGGCATGTATGTCTGCCACATGGCAGACATGCATGGTGGTAAATAACAAATCCTTACAGATGAAAAGCACTCACTTGAGTGCTTCCTACATTTCAGATTCGGTAATTTACCAAATCAGTATTTAAGAATTCGGTAATTTACCGAATTCTTAAATACCGATTCGGTAAATTACCGAATCTGAAAAGTAGCCATCTACATCCCAAATGCCTAATATCGGTCGGTAACAGCCGAAAATCAGTAATTTTGGCCGTTACTGACCGGTATTAGGGTTATTACATCTGGCCCTGAGACACTAACACGTCCGTCAGCTACCTCGATCCTCATGGATGCTGAAACCTTCTGACTCAAGTTATCAGTCACTGCTCCACAACGTATTCACAGCGGATTTGCCCGCATGGCTACAGGAAACGTGTACCTTAGCCGCACGTCTTAGATTCAAGATCCCGGTCCCGCGATCAAGAGCGGGCACACGAAAAGGTCCAGATATCCCACAGGCTGCCCTATCCTGTCCTGATGAAGATCCGCACGGCCAAGGATTAAATTACCCTCAAGGCCACAAGACGGGTTGAAGCGTCGACGCCCCCTTCTGTCCAGCCTGGACCGCGTAATTTCCCCCTCACGTGCCATACTAGAATGGATGTCTAGTTCAATGTGGAAACTGTATGATTTAGACTGTATACTGAAAAACATGGCCAGACCTTGTAGAACGGTGATTGAAAAGCAGTCCATGTGTTTAAATATGTCTAGCTTCCCTATGTCACCTTTCTGAATATCCCTCTTCACCCACTCACCCTTGAGCACCCTTGCTACATGCGCGTTCCCTCTGAAGCAACCTCCCTTGTTTAAATTACTTAAAAAATGACCACAACCGCTTTCGTTTCACCAATTGTCATGAAAATAAATGCATGGTGATGGAGATTATGGTTTGTTGCACTTTTTCTTGGTTTATAATGAGTAATGTATTGAATACCCTGAGCTATCGTGCTGGTCTTTAAGAGCTCATAACTATGGAATGACACTACTTAGTAGGGATTTATCCCATCACCAAATGAAGGTCTAGGACCATTGCTTTTTGTATGATCTAACCCTGCGGCCGCCTTGGTGCGGGGATGCCTGGGTCGGTATACAGCCTTTACAACGAAACTTTTACAACGACATACCATTACAACGCAACTTTTACAACGCAAACTATTACAACGCATTGCTCTGGGGGCGCTCTAGGATAGGGAATAGGTTAATTTACTATCCAATAACCTTCCCTACTATCCACGGGGACTGGAGTTGGAATAGTAAATTAAACTATTCACTATCCAGCGCCTAAAAGCATTATGCGTTGTAAAAGTATGCGTTGTAAAAACTGCGTTGTAAAAGCATGCGTTGTAAAAGCATGCGTTGTAACGTCATACATCCCCTGGGTCCAACAAGGGTCAGGGAGATCTTTTGGCGCATTTTCTGCTTGGGTGGTTTTGTTCCGGCTCTACCTGGTGGCGACAGGTTTCGACCACTGGGGCCAGGCCGGCTCAGATGGGGCCACAAGGGTTCTGGTCTAGGTCTCGGCTTCGCCTAGGGGCGACATGCTTCACCCTGTGGGGCTAGTGGGTTGCCTCCCTGGCCCCCACGCGGTGCCTGGGGCCCATGGGGGTATCGGAGAGCACACCCGTGCGAGGGCAATCATGGCAAAGGCCGGGAGCAGCCCGCGACTGACTTTCTACCCGTCCGTCCTGACAGTGGTAGGTGCCAAGAGATTGGCAGCAAAGCAGGCGGCGGGGCCAGGGGCGAGTTGACCGATCTTCTCCAGCCCCTCTGTGGGGAGGTGTCACAGGAGGAACATACCTGTTTTGTTGATGCCCTTTGCCAAGGATATTCCTGAGTACATTGCATATTATACCTACCGCCGACAGTGTTGTAGCAGAAACAATGACGGCCCGGCCTGCAGGGGTGGTTTTAAATAGGCCAGGGTTCTCAGGCTCGAAAATGATACAGTTGTTGCTTTGCAAGGTCAGATCCCTCTGGGCTGCCATATTAAGGTTGTGTAACGGTGCTGCTGGTGTTATGGTACATAGACTCTTTACACCTTCACAAATACTAGTATTAGAGCGGTGACTGTCCCGGAGCTGGAGCACTTGTGTTGGGAGCCAAGCTGCCAAGGGGCACGCTGGTCCGGCGCGTTGGAGGTGGTGACCGGCTCAAGCTGCGTGCTTGAAGCCACCCCCACCCCCCTTTAGAAGGGACCTTGGGGCATATTACCAACAAATAGCGATATTTATCGCTAAGTAGGGTTAGCGGTAATATTTTGATTGCTGCGCATCACAGGTTTTTATCGCTGAGATAACTTGCTATTAGCGGTTTATCTCAAAAGCGATAAGAATCAGGCAAAAAGCATCAATATCGCTGAGAATACAGCGATATTCACGCATTAGCGGCGAAATGCTCTTATCCATGTTATCCACCTCCCATTGGAAACCATGGCTAAGAACTGGTCTGAGCAGGCGTTAGTTTTTGGCGATAGCGGGAATATTTCCATCACTACGCCTGCCTTGCTAATAGGCGATAGCGACGTTAGCGACTGCTTTCAGTCGCTAACAGGTTGGGTACGCCCACTTTGCATGTCATTAGCGATAAATATCGCTGACATGCAAAGCGGGCCCCAAACCGCTCGCTATCGCCTAAAAGCTGTCGCTAACGGCTGTTAGTGACAGCTTGCTAATAGAGCGATAGAATTATCGCCACTTAGCAGCCGAAATCGCCACCCTTGGTAAAATGCTCCCTAATTCTATAGTGCAGGTAACGCACTACTGGTTGGTTGCATTGCAGTGGGTGAGGCTGCTTCGCGCACTGGGCCCCATGCTCACAGTCTGAGTGCACACAGGGGTGTGCTGACATGCTGGCAGCAGATGGGCCTCCGTTTCGGCCGGGCACAACGTGATTCGCAAGGCTGAGGGCATGTAAGGGGGCTGTGTCCTTGTCATGGTAGCATGCTAGTCGGTTCGCAATATGCAAAGCTGCTACATCTAGTGCACAAAGGAAATGAGGTACACTACACTTTACGAGAATGAAGCAAGTAATATCACTACGCCTGCCTTGCTAATAGGCGATAGTATTTCCAAACCCCCCTCGGCGCCTGGTGACATGGTCCAAATTTGAATGCAGTTATGTCACAGTTCCACATTCGTGAACGACACTTTCACTTTACTCTGAGCATGCAGGATTGATTAGCAGTCCAGGCGCTTTATGCTGTGTTCTCCATAGGGTTATGCCCCACCCCCGACGGCATGTGCAGTCTGTCGTTGGTAAGTAAGATGCGACCTGAACTATGTTGACCCTGATTATGCAATATTTTAAACCAACAAAGTATGGGAAAAAGAACTTGGGTGGACTTACTGTTTCTGTGCCCGGCACCGGGACTTAGGACAGCTGCGCATTTAAAAATGAGCAGAGGATTAGTTGTTCTAGGATCCAACACATGTTTTAAAAAGACTAATACCTGCCAGCCAAACAATCCTTAAGCTTGGGGGCTTGACCAGTCTGAAGTTTCACTTGTGCGATGTGATGGTTAGGAGTTGTGAAAAGGCGAGCACTGGCAGTGGCAAGGGGTGGCACAAACTGCAGTAACCTCATCACAAGGACAAAGCCTCACCTTGTACTGCAAGTACGGCTCACTTACATTTGCATCTTGCGACCTTTGACAAGCCTAATAGTCACGACTTGTTGTTCATATACCCAGATGCAATGAAGGAAACGGACACTGGCAAGTAGGGCAGATCGCTAGTCAAGGCACAAATTCTTAGATACGTGTTGTATGCCATGCCCTTATTCACAGGGGTGGGCGGAATTTGCATAACCGCGTTACGCAAATCTATGCGAAACGGTAAAAAAATCTCCGCGAACACGCAGAAATTCCGCGAACATGCGGAATTGCTTGTTCGCTATGCTTTTTTACTGTTCGCAATCGCTGTTTGCGCGCTCACTGGGAGGGACCCACATTTTTCTCCCCTGCCAGTGATCCACACTTTTAACAGTGGCACCAGGCTTTATAAGTACAGCCTCCTTGAGTTAAAACATCAATGGAGAATGTCACCCCGGAACTTTTAATAATGCTGTAATTGTCCACTCTGCTAAAATACTGTATCTAGTTACCTGTGCAATATTTGTCAGCACGGCAGGGGCAACGTGGGGTGTGCCCTGGCATGAATGAATGAATGAATAACTTTATTGTTTGGTTACTCAAAACCATTACATTAAAACAAACGTATAAAAGGATCACAAAAGTTAAAATGGTTAAGATAGGCAGTGTGTTAGCGAAATAGTCTATGCATCTGCGGAGACTCTATTTACTTGGGCCCTGAGTGGCCATCAACTTTGTCCGTGTCTCTTGAATGAACTTGCCAAATGAGGCCATGTCTTTTACTGTGGACAATGTGTATAATTGATGGACCGCCTCCTTTGCGGTGCGGGTCCCCGCTTGTCTTAGGATGGGTCTAAGGTAAAGGCTGCGTGCTTCCCGCAGGGCCGGGCAGAAAAATAGCAGATGAGCATGAGACTCGCGTTTGTAATTACAGAGCCTGTATTCTACAACACCCAATTCTGCCCGTTCAACGGCATATAATTCTTTAAGGGGCAGAGGGTGTAGTCTGTAGCCTAGAATCTTATTGAGAGCTGTGCGGCCCACGGCCTGCGTGAGATGATGTTTAGGATTATAAGCAGTGTGCGGCAGGCATAGGGTCTCGTGCAGGTCTCTTGTCACTAATGACTCCAAGTCCAAATCGCGGGAGCAAGCCCGAACTTGTTTCTTGATGGCGTTTTTAATCGCCGTGTAGTTGACTAGTTCGCGGTCCCAAAACTCAGTGGCCAGGTTGAGGCGAACTTTTGCCGCGGTAAGGATGGCTGACCAAGGATTCCCGGGTTCCGTGAAGATATATTTCAGAACTGCCTTAAGTGTCTTTTCTTTTGCAGCTGTAGCAAGGTAGTAATATTTGCTTATGGCCGCCATCTCTTCCAGATTTTGTTGGTTGAGCATAAATTCTAGGCTGATAAGGGTATTTCTAGTGCACTTTGGTAGGTGAAATATTCTTTTGTATGCTCTGCAGTGAATTTTTTCAAGTTCCTTATTGAGTTTGCCCGGGTATGCTTGCTGAGCATAATTGAGGGCCGGCATTACTTTGGCCTTTAATACTCTTCGGATAGCCGTTGTGGATGGGCTGTGTAAGGAAGCTTGTAGTTTGCAGAGTGCGTAAGTGATGGTTTTCCCTTTGCCTTGGATTTTCTTTAACTGGGCGCCAAAGAGACCTTACTCGTGGAAGCAGACTCCCAGGTAGGTGTATCGCTGTGTGCTTTCCAATGATAGATTACCAAGGTTCAATTTTGTTCGTTTTTTGTGTCAATAGTGCCCAAAAATAACTATTTTAGACTTGGAAGGATTTACCACCAATCTGTTTTCGTTGTTATATGTTGCCAGGGCGGTCAGCATCTTTTGTAGTCCAATTTTAGTATGGTCCAGCAGTACCAGATCGTCAGCGTACTGCATAAACTGGATTTTTGTCCCTCCAATACTTGGGGTTGCTAGGGCTGCCCCCAACAGGGCTGTCTCCATGTCTGCTGTGTACAGATTGAACAGCAGTGGCGCTAACACGCACCCTTGCTTTAGACCTCGGTCCGTGTTGATTTTCTCAGATGCAAAGTCACTCGAGAGTTTAATTCTAACCCACGTTTTTTGGTAGAGTGACTGAATTGCTCTTAGCAGGGTCGGATTGATGTTCCATTGTGCCAGCTTTCTCCATAAAATTGCGCGGTCTACCCCATTGAAGGCGGCCGAGTAATCGATGAAGCAGGCGAATAAAGGGAGGATTTTACGCGACCGAGCTTGATAGGCCAAATAGGAAAGTGCGGTGATGTTATCCACGGTCGAAGATCCAGGTCTAAAGCCAGTTTGGCGGAAAGGCAAAAGGCCTTCTTCACACGCCCAATCTGTGAGGTCAGTCAATATTGCGCTAGCGTAGGCTTTGCCCTCGATGTCCAAGAGGGCGATCAGTCTGTAATTGGACGGGTCTGATTTGGGCCCCTTCTTATGTATTGGGTGTAGAAGCGAGCCTCTCCAGGAGTCTGGCACATCCCCCAAGAGACAGCATTCGTTGTATAGGTGGGACAGATTTTCGGACCAGAATTCAATGTTTGCTTTAAACAATTGGCCAGGAAGACCATTTGGGCCTGGTGCGCCACTTTTCCTGATTTTTTTTAGGATTTTTGAGACTAGCAATTTAAAAGGCAAAGCCTTCTTATTGGTGGTGGAATATGGCTCATCTCTTACTATCGGTCCATTGTTTGACTGGGAAACCGGCGTATCTTCGTTATAAAGAGTTTTTACGTGGGCTACCCAGGTTGAAGCCTCAAGGGAGTTTTCTCTATGATTAGTGCCTCGGCCAAGATTACTTAGGTAGCTCCAAAACTCTTGTGTTTTCCCGGGGCTCAGCAGGTCAAAGATCTTTAGCCATTGTCCGTCGCAGTATTCGCGTTTTGCAGCCCATACTTTCTTGGAATGGCTTTTTACAGCCTCTTGTAGTTGTTTTTTATCTGAGGCTGTGCCATTTTTACGAAAAGCTTTTCGTTTCATATTCAAGTGTTTAGCACTGTTTTTGATTACCCGGTTGAATCCGAGTACAGCTGGTGGGTGCCAATGGGGAGTCCTGTTTGAGTCCACTCGAAGTATCGCCGCTAATGTCCCAGTGATGCCATCCCATGTTATTATAGCGCTCTTCTTCTGTTCACACGGTGGCCAACCCGCCCACGAATTTGTCCAGCTATTAAATTTGTAGATCGCTGCGTGCCCCCATTTAATTCTTCTGGGGAGCTTTGCCAGTTCATCTCCGTCAGCGGCCCCCATGTATTGCAGCCTATGGCGTATTTCTGCTGTCAGGTTCAAAGTGATTGTTAAAGCGGCATGGTCGCTGTCACTGCGCGGATGGACCGTATATTCTGACATTAGGGGTTGCAGTTTGTTGCTTAAAATGATGTAATCGATCGTCGTCTGATTATTATATGTCGGAGCGACAAAGACCCCTGGCTTGTTCTTTATATGAACTGAATGTGCTGTGGCCAGTTTATACGATTTTAATAATTCGTTCATTGCCTTAGTAGGACCAGACTGGTGTTTAATTACGTTCAAGGCCCCTATGTTGTGAATATTGAGGTCACCGAGGATAATGCAATCTAGTGCCGGAAATTGTAGCAACAAAGACTCTAGATGGTTTGTTAGCATGGGCGGGTTTGCAAGATGCCCATACGGGTTATGATAGATGTTAATTACTAGAATTGAAGTTGTTCCGTGTGATGGATAGAGGCCTTTCAGAATGCCTGCCTGGAGCGTGTTTGGTAGGTTGTGTATTTCCGTAAATTCTAGTTTAAGTGAATGCTTTATATAGATGCATGTCCCGCCTGATGGTCTTCCAAATATGTTGGTCTTTGTTGCTGCTTTGCCGTATTCTGCGGATCCTCTCATTGAAAGAGGTTTAATCAGCCAAGATTCTTGTATGCAGATGATATCCGCCTCCTCCAGAAAAGTCACCGCAGCTTGATTATGTGACAGCTTTTTGAAGCCTGCAACGTTCCAAGTCATGATTTTCAGAGTCTTTGTGGTTCCAGCTTTGTTTAAGAGTATCACCTGCTTGTTGGACGTGCGTTGGTGTGCGTGACCTGAGTCTTCAGGGAGGTGCTATTAGGAGCGGAGATTCAATGCTAGTGGCAGCCAGGACCAGTCCTTGTGTGCGCGGCCCCTTGTTACGCATGAGCGTTTTCCTTGGCTCAGATTTGTAGTTATCTTAATTGGGGTGCTGTTGATTAGGCCTGTGTTCGTGCAGCCCTTGGACCCTTGAAGGATTGACGCTGCTTCTTGGGCGTTCGAGCATGGGTGCCCCCCGACGTGCTGGCTGCTGCTTTATTTGTATGCCCCAGTTTTCCAGTAGCGTTTGTTGGCTCTTCAGGGTCTCCACCATATGTGGGCTGATGAAAGTTATCTCTGTAGTTTCATTTTTCTCATGCGGGTCTGGCGGAAGGAAGGAGATGGTCTCAATGTCGGAGGTTTTTATCCCTTCCAGCCCTGGGATGTTTGCGCAGAGTATCAGGAGATTGCTGCGATTAAGAATATCCCACTTGCCCTGAGAGGTGTATTCGGGATACAGCCTTATATTCCGATCCTGAGTTGTTAATTGAGTTGAGTGGGGTACAAAATACACATCCTTCTGCGTCTTGGCCTGGGTGCCAGAGAATAGTGGCTGAGCCATGCCGGGCCAGTGAAGGGTTGCCTGGACTAAAGGCCTTGTGTTTTGCTGGGCTACCACCACACTGGGGAAGGGGCTGAGCGGCTTGTTGTTAATTGGCCTGTTCTCTGCATAGTCAAGTATGGGGGCCAGGGTCCAATCGGAAGGGCGTGGGGAAGTTTCCGTGGTTGCAGTGGTCACTATGGGTTTTTTGACAACTGGTGACACTTGGGTCACTCTGCTCGATGTGGGCTTTATGTCAGTGGGTTGTCGAAAACTTATTAGACTAGGATCGAGGTCATTTAGAGAGGCATGATTTACTTCCCCATTATGTTGTCCCTGCCGGACGGTTGCTTGGTTTTCTGTTTTCACGGCAGGAGTATGCCGGAGTGCTGCCGGTTGAACCGGCGTCATCGGATCTGTTGTTGAGTTAGTTATATGCGGAGCTTCTGCGGCTGTTGCCATTTCTGCTGTTTTAGTGTTAGCTGCCAATTGGATCGTTTTCTGGGTCTCGATGTGACCGGGAGTCTGTGTGTCAGGGCGTAGCCAGTGCCGAATGGAACAGGTGGCGAGTGGTTTGTTTTTGTGCACCTTGTTGAGTGTTCTTAGTTTTTTTTTGTTCTTCCGGGATAGATTTTGGCACACTAGGCTATTCAGATTGGAGGTGTGTTGAGAATCCTGGTTTTTAACCTGATCAGGGATGGTTTTTATACCGCTCTCAGAGATCATCGCTGGGGGCACCGAGCAGGCGTTTTTTTTACATTGGCTGGTTTCCGTGCTACAAATTTGATGTGTTGTTATACCTTTTGTTTTAACGATGCCTAGGCGGTGTCCTGTGCGGGCGGTTTTTGATGCTTGCTTACTTCCTTCTTGAGATCCTCGACTAATGTGGTCATGATGTTTGGTAGGTTTTCTAGACTGTGCAGAATTGGACTGCAACCACAAGGCTCTATATATAAGTTTGTTCTATCCTGTGCTCTTCGAATCAATGAATTCAAATTGTCCAATTTGGAGTCTATCCCGGCTATCAAGCTAGCCACAATTTGCAGGATGTTGATTTGTGCATCAAGCTTGTCTGCATGCATTATGGCTGCGCCTGTCATTGAAGTGAGGGTGTCTTTGATCATTGATAGATGATTAGAAATCACTGGTGTCTTTTCCCCCTTATCCTCTCGGCTGCTCGCGGACTTTGGGGACCAGGCGGTTTTGTCGTGTTCCGGGGTGCTCCATCGTGACAAGTTCGGGTGCTGTTTTTGTGATAAGCCAGGTGTGTTTGGATTTCCTCCTTCGATTGCCGCGTAGATGCTATCAGGCACATCGGGCGTAGTTACACCTTTTGCTGAGGTTCTTCCTTCTCTGACAGCGTGCGGGCTGTCAAGCTCGTCAGTTGTTGGCTCTCCGTTCGAAATAAGGTGCTGCTGAAAGCCCTCCAGTTGTTGATCGGTCGGGGCTGTTGTGATCATATGCGAAGGCTTAAGTAAAGCTGTGTTTGAGACTGCTGATTCGAGAAGTGTTCCGCCCCGATGCATGGTTATTGTTGGTGAGGGAGGAATGCCGGGTGCCCAGGAGACTGTGGGTACTGAAGACTGTCCGTCCTCTATTGCCCTATCGGTAAATGGGCTGTTTGGAATCCGGTGGGAATCTGCTGTATTTAGTGCTTTGAGGTTGAAAAAGTTTCTTATGTCTCTGTTGTCTACCGTCCCATTAGGAGCGTCTTTCGTGCTGGAACAGGGCTTATGGGCAGTTGGCTTAGGGGTCCTCCATGGTGAAGCTGGTTGGCCCGCAGCTGAGAGTTCTACCGGTGCACCCGGGGACGTGGGTGTTGCTCCGGTTGCTCCGGTTGTGCCTGTAAGTTCCCCGTCCAGGGGCCCTGGCCCTAACCATAGGTAGGAGCTCCCTGTACCTGGGGGGTAGAACAGCTTCGCCTTCTGTCTCCTGGCTGATCTATGGGGGCGGGGCCTCTCCTGTAGTTGTATTAGATTAGAGTTTCTGGTCCTCATGATTTATCGAGCTGATTGACTTGCCTGATTCAGCAGGACGCCAATCCTTCTGCTTAATGTGATGGAGGTGGTAGGAGCAGTGGCAAGGTAATGGGGGTAATGAGGGTAATGATCACCCAGTCCTTTTGTAGCACCCTACCACTGTCGGGCTGTTCACACGGCTCCCGCCATTTGGGGCACTCTTCGAGGCTCCTGATCCCCCGGGGGTCTCTTCACGGCCCCTGACGCTGCCTGACGCTGCCGAGTGGTTCCCGCGACTCCAGCACGGGGGGGGGGTCTTCTGCAGCCGGGCTATTCCCGCGGCTCCCGCCGCCCGAGGGGTCTCTTCGCGGCTCCTGCTGCTGCCGGGCTGTTCCCCACGGCTCCTGCCGCCCGGGGGGTCCTTTCGCTGTTTTTTACTGTTCTTGCCGGTCCTGGGGAGTTACTTGCGTCTGGTGCCGGTAGTGCGACTGCGGCGGTGAGGCCCTCACACACAGCAGCTTCTGGAAAGCCCACACCCGCGTTCCGTACTCCGCGTTCCGGCAAGTGGCAAGTGGCAAAACTGCAGCCGGAAAGCTGCTCACCGGTAACAATAAAAAGAAAACCCGGGACACTACCCCCCGTGACTCCCACTTCGTCCGGGGAGCCCCCGGGGCACCACGTGCGTTAGTCTCTGGACTCTGCGCTCTGCTCTCGGAGGGCTCACGCTGGTACAGCTGATGCAGCCGCACCCGAGACTTTCCTCACTTTCCTTATGAGCGTTGTCGAGACACCTTTGGCCGTTGCTGCCGCGTCCGGGGGTTATCGCGGCTACGTCCTGGGAACCACTAAGTTCCAGCCGCTCCCAGGACCGGCCGCCCCCAGTACTCTACTCACGGCTCTTGGCCCTGCCACGGGCGGGATACTTTCGGCGTTCGGCGTTCCTTAAAGGCGGGGTGGGCTTGCTGCGTAGACGGCCTGCTTGCCTTTTAATTCAGGTGCTTTTCCCCTCTTTCGGCGCCGCTTTTTCCTCCGTTCCGTGCCAGGAGCCGGCGTCTTCCTCGGTATCGTCTCGCTGCTCTCCGCTCGCTCGCTACCCTTGCACAACAGCCCTGGCATACAGGTATACAAATCAAGCATTTGACGTTTGGAATCTGTGGGGCTGTGGGCACGGCTGGGCTGCGCGTAGGTCAACCATATGTCGCATGTGCTCTCCTGCTCAGGTCTAAAACCAAGGGGCAGTTACTTGGGCATGCTCCTTGCTGTATTCAGCGCGCTAATCTAATGCATGTGTATGTAAGGGCATGGTATATCGCAAGAACTGCTAATTACACACATCCTAGAGTACCTCCAAGATACGGGTATGCCCATTTCACAGACTTCCGGAGGAGGGCTAGCAATTCCGGGGGATACAAAGCGAACCAGGACATGGTTGGTTCAGCACCAGAGGTCACTATTGGTCAGCAGGTAGGGTTCCCTGGGATAGGATTACAGCAAGTACGCAGGATGGGCTGCGTATGGGTCACCCCACAAGGGGTGCAGTGACTGCAATAGTGGTCACATTATAAGCCTTCCCTCAATACAGATAGTCTCCATTCATGAGCTCGCCAAGTTACAGGGTGCCTCAATAAACAACATTCCCCGCCGGGACAACCATAGATACAAGGGGGAGGAAGCTGGCTTCTAGCAGGGGGGCTGCTCTCCCACAATGGGGGAAACACGGCGTTTAGAGCGCCAATGGCTACAAGGTTGAAGGAATGGTGGCAGGGCCATTATTCAAGCAAAGCTAGGTAGCTGGAATTGGCAGAACTTTCTATGTGCATGACTTGCACGAGGAAGGGTTATCAGCCTGGAATCACAGCAGTTCTATTTGCAGGCAGAAGGTGAGGGGGTTGCACACATTATGGCCAGGTTATGCAGCAGGTCTACAGGTATTTTATCTATAGGTCTCAGATGTGAATACTAGTACATTTCTTAAGGTGTACTTGCATTTGGCATAGAGATCGCGGTGTAATCCCCAGGTCAAAGACCCTTTCCAAACAAGATAGCCCACTAGGGTATGTGCCTGCTGGTAACACCATTTTTAATGGGTAGTGCATCAGTAGCTAGCTCTATCTTTCACTCTGAGTGTGATAAAATTAGTAACAGTATGTTACATTGTAATTTACAGCCTTTATTAAATAGCAAAGTAATAATTACAATTGTACAGAGTGCGCTACGCACAGTTATTATTAGTGTAAGGATTCCACTACACCGGCACAACATCACATATATTGGGCATTCAGGAGACATGCTAGATGTTCCGCCCATACCCTAATGGGAGGTAAACACACCTTCTCAGCTATGTTAACAACAGGACACCTGCAACAGTGAGTGCTGCCAAGCGGCAAGGAGTTGAAGGGTAGATAGGACTGGGAGGTCCTTCTGGCCTCTTGCAGGCAGGGTGCTTTCTAAGGGCAGAGGAGGGGTCAAGCTAAAGAACCTGGGGGCATATTTCCAAGCAATAGCGATAATTATCGCTATTGCTTGGTTAGAGACAATATTTTACCGCTAAGCTGCGGCGATTTTTATTGCAGATAAACCTTGGTATTACCAAGGTTTATCGCAAATGCGATAAAAAACGGCCGCAATGCATGGATATCGCTGAAAAGTCAGCGATATTCATGCATTACGGAGCTAATGCTCTTAGCCATGTTATCCACCTCCCATTGGATAACATGGCTAAGAACTGCTCAGGGCAGGTGTTAGCTTTTGGAGATATTTGCGCTTAGCGCGAATGTCTCCAAAAGTTGGTAATAGGAGATAGCGATGTTAGCGACTGTTTCCAGTCGCTAACATCTTGGCACGCCCACTTTGCATGTCATTAGTGATAAATATCACTGACATGCAAAGTGGGGCCCAAGATGGTCGCTATCTCCTACTAGCTGTCGCTAACTGGTGTTAGCGACAGCTAGGTAATAGGGAGATAATTTTATCTCCGCTTTCTTGGCTTTTGAAGCCAAAAAAGCAGAGATAAACCCCCTTAATAATATGCCCCCTGGATCGCTTCACCTGCTGGGTGCGATGGTGGTTTCAACAGCAGGGTCACAGGGTCTACCCCCGGGGACCTATCATCCTAAAGTATGAGGTCAATGTTAGATTTTAACAGGTTTAAATGAGCAGGGGACCATGGACTTGGTGTGGCACAAAAGACAATGCCCCAAGGATACAAGACTAAAAGACGACATGGGCACGCTGGTTATCAATAGATATGGGGTATGTGCATACTAAGTGGCCAGCTAATGAGAATGTCCCTCAGCATAACCAGTGGGTACCACAGGACGGTCATCAGTAGAAGGATAAGCGGGCGCCACGCAGCTGGCAGAAGGTGTGAGGCTAGCGTGCGATCGCCATGTTAGGAAGTGGCCACTTAACGGGGACACCCCTCAACATAAGCAGTAGGTACCACAGGACGCTTCACTTATGGTTGAGACTGCCTGCCCCATAGAAGGCCCAGCCAGATGGGTAGGAGCAGTTGCCCTTAGAGGGGAGTGTGAGAAGTTGGCCTGGCATATGCTGTCCACTATTCTAGTAGGCACCTTGCACCAGTCCAAACAACACCTTACTGATGGTAGGTTTAGACAAGCTTAATAGAAAGATATCCTAGTGGTAGCTGTGGGGAGCAGCCTTCAGGCTAAGTCTTGAAGGAATGTAAAGCAGCTTGTTTTACCAGTCTATAATCTCATGAATGACCAAATAAAAGGAGCACCGCACCAGGTATATATATAAAATATATGCATTTATTATAAACACATCCCTCTAGTCTCTTTATGAGGCTAGAGGTAAATGTACAATACAGGAACTTAAATAACACACAGTAAAATAGCACAGTGTATGTTTTGCCCTAGGGGCCTCACAAACCATATACTAAGAAAGTGGTATAAGTACCGCTGTGAACATAGAGACCAGGCCTAGGGCCTGTAGAACCGCTGGGGCAACCAGGAACCCCCCAAGGTAGGGACGCAGGAGACCCACGGGGGACGCGTGCAGTGTCTAAACACAGCCGGAATCACCATTGACTTCCGTGGAGAAAGTTACGGTTAGATTTTGAAAGGAGTGGACACTTTGAGAGTCAAGACCCACAGGAGCACCGAAGTACTCGTGTTACCTCACCCAGGGAAGCCGGGTGCATAGGTGTCTTTTTGTGGCGGGTTTCGTCGTAGTTTCCTATGGAGAGCTGCAAAGAAGTGCTGCAGGCGACCAGATAAAAAGTGTCCAGGTGGATCCAAGGGTGGATCGGAGATCAGAAGAACCTGAAAGCAGAGGGGACAGAGTCTGTGTCACTAGCCAGTGACCAGGAAGGCGACAAAGAGATGCCAGCCGATGTCGGGTGATTTCAGGTGATGTAGGTGAAGCTTGACTCTTCAGCCACAAAGACCAGGAGGCGTCGACGACAACCAGGAGCTGGATTCGAGCTGTTCCATATCGGATGTCGAGTGCTGCAGCATCTGTATCCAGATTGGACCCAACAAGCCTTGGCAACAGCAACCCACGCAGAATGGAAAGATTGGCTTCGGTGCAGACTAGCAAGGTCTGAGGGAATTACTCTTTGGAGGGGAGACAGGGCATGTCTGGAGCAAGCAGGAAAGCCCATGAAAAAAAGTAGATTCCTTCGTGGGGACCCACCAGTCGATGGACCTGGGATCGCGAAGGTACCTCAAGCAGGAATGCAGGAAGCGGGCCCATGGGACACTAGCAGAGTGTAGGCCCTCAAGTTTCGGTGCCAGAGGTGCTCAGGGCTTGGACTACAAGTAGCCCAATGCAGAACTTCAGGAATGCTTGGAAAGTCGATGCACTAGCAAATGTGCTGGATGTCCTGGAGCTCCGGGCCCACGTCTCTCGTAATGGCTACAGGTCTCAGCTCTGCTGAGATCTTGTGTCTGCTTCGGAAATGTCTGGAAGTTCATGTCCTGTGTTGCAGATTCTTCAGGATCTGGCGGGAGCCTCGAAAATGCAGACCGGCAAGATGCTTCTTTGGTGCCTGTTTGAACAGGGGGGTCACTCCTTGACCCCAAGGAGATTTCGTCAGTCTTCTAGTCGAAATAGAATGTCGAAGGTCCGAGATATATGTTTCAGAGTTTCGTCCAGGGTAATCTAAAGTCCTAGGGACTGGGGTTCTATACTTATACTAAGTTTAGGGGTTGGACTAACTCTAAGGTACCACCTATAGGAGGACCTGGGAAGGGGCTGGTTACACCCCTTCCCCTTTGTCCAGTTTTGCGCCAGAGCAGGGGCTGAGCGCCCCTGCAACCGGTTGGAACTGGGGTATGCACAGGGACACCTTGTGTGCCACCGGGCAGTGTCTGAAAAGCATTCTGGGAATGCACCCACCCGGCCCCAATACACTAAAGCCTGTCTGGGGAGGTGGGTACACATCCCTGGACAGGAAATCTATTGTCCAGGCCTCCCCTGCCGGAGTGGTGTCTAGCAGCAGGAGGTCAGACTCATGTCTGTGGCAGCAGCATCCATTTTGTGATGCTGGGGCTCTTTTAAACTTCTACTGGTTAGACCAGTCTGTACATGTTTTCTCCCTCTCGAAAGAAGGGTGGAATTCTACCCCCACCGCCAGGACTGGTGGGGGGGGGGGTAGCATTCCAAAGTGTTTGACACCAAACGCAACATGTTTTGATGCAACCATTCCAAAGTTGGCATTAACCGCAAGGTTATAATGCACTTAAGAGTATATGGTATGGCTGTATCACAGAACAGCTATTAGGAAGGGATTCCAAAACCTGCAGAGGGGCTCAGCTCATGCTAGGGCACCCTCTCACATAAAACCAAGCACTCTGCCTCCGGAATTGTCAAGGCGTGCTATAGGAGTGACTTATAGGTTAATATGTGTCTGTTTTCAAAGGTAGATATAGGTATACTATATCTAAGTAAGGGGTGCATGCACCACCTTACCCAGGCTGTAGTAGCAGACCTGTGGTATCATTTTGGAAGGCTTCCCGGGGTGGCATAATACATGCTTCAGCCCCTGGCAGGCCTCTGGGGTACCTATGCCCTTGGTACCTAAGGTACCATATACTAGGGACTCACAAGGGTAACCCAGTAACCAATCTGGAGAGTACCTAATATACATGCAATCAATATAGAGAGAGAACGGCTAGGCTGGGGTCCTGGATAGCAGGAGCCCAGCCAGACTAAAGTCGATAAATCAGTGAAACACAGCAAAAAGTGGGGGTAACTATAGTAAGCAGATCCTACTCTCCTGCAGGGGACAAGGTCCTCAGGGTGTGGGGTACACTTGTTGGAGACCTCTGGATGATAAAGTGTATTAGAGCTCCTACTTTTCCTCTCTCGCATCGAAAAGAAAGGGCAGCTAAGTTATTTGGATGATTTACTACATGGCTTCACGAGCCACGTGACTCCCTGGGGAAGAGGGCTCTGTTGCAAGAGATGAAGTCCTCCATGTGTAAGTTTAGCTACGATTGGGGGCATGTGAGTTTTGCTTGCCAGTCCACAGGGTGTTTTAAAGAAGATGGGGTTACACCTGCCAAAAGAGGGCGGGAACTTGTTTGCTGGAGCGAGGAGAGGCCCGGGTATCAGCTGGAGGTAGGTAAAGATGCCTACCCTTGTCCAGGGGGACATGGACAGGTTTGTTGGACCTGGAGAGGGGCTCGAGCAAGCAGGATGTAGGTAAATAGGCTTCGGTGCAAACTGGAGGTATAGAAAGGTGTGCAGTGCGCAAATTAAGGGTGTTAAGCAACCCAGCATGCCTTTTTTTTGCCAGGATCAATGGTTGGGTATATGGCCTTTCCTGCGTCTTCGGGTGGCACGAGGGGCGGAATGCAGGAATCGGAGACTGGTGTTGTTTCCACCACTGAGTTAATTCAGTTTGGGGACCAGGCTAGCGCTGGTACAGCTTGCTGAAGATAGCTGCGGCACAGACCGGGGGCAGGGGGGTGTCTTCCCTCCTAACAGTGGGACATACACTTAAGAGGCAATGAGTTGTCTTCCCTGGTTAGGATGGCACTGCTGTAAGAAATTTCGGGCCCGATGTAGGAGCACTAATACCGGTAAGTACAGATTCGGTAATTTTACCGATTCTGTACATTTACCGATTCGGTAAAATACCGAATCGGTAAATGTACAGAATCGGTAAATAGAGATGTAGGTGGCACTCTGAAGAGTGCCACAGGCCTTCAAGAGTCGGTATTTTACCACCCAATCCAATTGGGTGGTAAAATACCGAATCCAGGTGTGCATGCACATCTGTGCATGCACACCTGTGCCATGTGACACACAGACATGCCCTTAGGGCAGGTATGCCTGCCACATGGCACACAAGCCTGTAATCGGGGTGCTAGAGGGTGTCAAAGTGACACCCCCTGCACCCTTGCAAGAATAGGTAATTACCGAATCGGTAAATACCGATTCGGTATTCCACATTGATTCCTATGGGCTTCAAGGCCCATAGGAATCAATGGGGGATACCGAATCGGTATTTACAGAATCGGTAAATACCGAATCTTACAGATTCGGTATTTACTGAATCAGAATTACCTACATTTCCCCTCCTCTATTTTACCACATCTTAAATACCGAATCGGTATGAATTGGTATTTTAGAAGTGGTAAATTAGATTTACCTACATCGGGCCCTAAGTCCTCCATGCGTAAGATAGCAACTATTGATGACATGTGAGATTGCGGTCACAGATAACCCCTTGATCAGTAAAGCAAGGAGCCCGGTCAAGGGAGGCCAGGAAACCTCGTGCTAAAGAGTTAACCGCGCCAATGACGCCATGCGTAAATTCTCTGAACAGAGTAGACATTATTTGGCTAGGATACCCAGGCAGGCGCGGGACCTGCTTGCTGTAGAAGCTGCAGCAGAGTCTTGGGGGCGGAGGGGGGGATTCCTCCCCCCTAATGTGCTGGTCATACACCTGGGTGGGAATCATCTGGCATCTCTGTGGAGAAGGGCACTGATGGGGCTTTACGGGGGCAGGACGCACAATCAAGGGAAGTCATGGAGGGTTCTTGCAGGAAGGTTAACAGCACCATGTGGAAATTCACTGAGCAAAGGGGGTTTGGCTTCAGCCGTCCTGGGTAACTGCACACGAAGACCACAGGGTGTTTTGATGAAGAGGGGGTACACCTGTCCAGAGTGGGTATGGACTGTTCTTACTTGATCTGGGGGAGGCCTTGGAGACAGCAGCGTGTAGGAAAGGAGGCTATCTTGGTGGGGGGCTCTGGGATGACGGTGGCCACACCCAGAGCTGTGGCGGAGTTACAGGGCGATCCAGAGGCTGTAAGGTACAGAAGGGTACCTTCTGCAGGAGCACAACGAGGGTGCAAAGGCCAAATATCCACAGGGAGGCCCTTATGGGGCCTGAGCAAAGGGGTGGGCTGTTGGTCCACCGGTGGGGGGGGTCTTCTCTCCCCAGAAATATGGCAAACACCGTTGGGCAGGGCCACGGTGTCATTTGGCTTATCAGGTGGCAAGTGGTGAGGGGCTGCCTGCCTTGGGATCACCCGTAAGATAACCCACCATCTTGGCATATTTGTAATGCTAATGAACCTGCAGCAGTTTTCTCCACAAAGAAGGTGTCTTGTCTGGTTATTCTCAGGGAGATTGCTGTATGGGGGGATGGTGAGTGTTGCCGATATTGGCACTATGACATGTGGGGCACGGAGGACATCCTTACATCTTCAAGGGCACATTAGGTCCAATCAACTTACACAAAAGACAAGCACAAGACAAACACAATTCAATCCCCCTCCCAAGAGGGCTCAGCACTTGAGCCCTCGCTCCTGATATCAGCTGTGATTATTAGTTCTATGCCTCGCAGGGCCGATCCAGCATTTCATACTTACAAAAATGCTTCCGTGCACCCAAGTCTTTTAGAGCCCTTACAAAGGGCACAGCGGTGCACTGCGCTACGTGAAAACAATGATTAAACGGTGAAAGAAGCGCGCAGGCCACTTAGGCACATCTCAAGCACAGAAAAAGCATCAGGCGGAAAGGAAAATCAATTTACCTGGACTCAGCCAGGAACATTGACTCAAATGGAAAACTATAGCATTTCTGGCAGAGAGTCAAGGGCGGAGAGATGGAAAAAGAGCCACAGACCGCGTCCACTCAGCGGTGCGGGCACGCCCAAAGATGGCGCCGGTGACCTGCACCACTGGGGCGCGACCTCGTGGTTACGGCGTCTTCACCTGGACGTGATCGGCTCCTTCGTCAATGCAGATCAGCATCGGTCCTCTGATTAATAAAAGATGCATTTATTTTTTTATTCTTTTTAATACCAGCTAGCTAACGTTGCCTCTCAGAGCTCCGCCCCTGCTCAGAGAGGCCATTTCCAGCCTTTTAAATTAAGAGACACTGGGCCTGATTCACAGAACTAACTTAAGACAAAATCCTAAACTTACTACTTTTGGTATTCACAGAAGTTAGGATTTTGGGGCATATTACCAAGCAATAGCGATAATTATCGCTATTGCTTGGTTAGAGACAAAAATTTACTGCTGAGCTGCGGCGATTTTTATCGCAGATAAACCTTGGTATTACCAATGGGTTTTTTTTGTTTGTTTTTTTATCGCAAATGCGATAAAAATCGGCCGCAATGCATGGATATCGATGAAAAGTCAGCGATATTCATGCATTACCGAGCTAATGCTCTTAGCCATGTTATCCACCTCCCATTGGATAACATGGCTAAGAACTGCTCAGGGCAGGTGTTAGCTTTTGGAGATATTTGCGCTTAGCGCGAATGTCTCCAAAAGTTGGTAATAGGAGATAGCGATGTTAGCGACTGTTTCCAGTCGCTAACATCTTGGCACGCCCACTTTGCATGTCATTAGTGATAAATATCACTGACATGCAAAGTGGGGCCCAAGATGGTCGCTATCTCCTACTAGCTGTCGCTAACTGGTGTTAGCGACAGCTAGGTAATAGGGAGATAATTTTATCTCCGCTTTCTTTGCTTTTAAAGCCAAAAAAGCGGAGATAAACCCCCTTGATAATATGCCCCTTTGTCCTAACTTAAGTCTGTCTTAAGTCTGTCTTAAGACAAACTTAAGACAAAATCCTAACTTCTGTGAATTCCAAAAGTAGTAAGTTTAGGATTCTGTCTTAAGTTAGTTCTGTGAATCGGGCCCACTGTTACGAGTTGGCTATTTACAGTCAGGCCTCAATTTGAGAATAACATATCCAAACAAGCATTGACGAAGCTTATAGGCCTCACTTTGGGACTTATTGGCCTATAGTCATGCAGCACAGCATACCCATGGGCAATAAACATGAAACAAGCTTTGGCAAAGCAAGTTGGCTGTGCTATGCAAGAACTATTGGCTTTGCCAAAATGTTTTAGCCATGTTGTACACCAGCGCGGCTGCTGTTCAGCAGGGCTGAAAATTAGTGGGGTGAAGGAGAGTGGGCGTTGTAGAGTGGAGTGTCGTAAAGTGGATGAGTGGTGGGGAGAGGAGTGAAGTGGCGTGTCACGGAGTAAAGTACAGTATTGTTGAGTGTTGTGGAGAGAGTAGAGTACATATAGTGGAATGGCGTAGTGTAGAGTAGGGTGGCGTAGACTGCAGTGGCATGGAGTAGATTGTTTCAGAATAGAGTGAAGTGGCGTAGAGTGGAGTGGCGTAGAGTGCAGTGTTATAAAGTAGAGGTTCGTTGGGCCCGATTCACAGTATTAACTTAAGACAAAATCCTAAACTTACTACCATTTTGGTATTCACAGAAGGCACTTACTCATTTCGATATTCACAGAAGTTAGGGGTCCTAACTTTACTACTCCTAAACTGAGAAAAATCCTAACTTTAAGACTTTCGGTATTCACAGAAGGCATTTAGGAGTCCTAAAGCTAGGACTCCTAACTTCTGTGAATACCGAAATGAGTAAGTGCCTTCTGTAAATACCGAAATGAGTAAGTGCCTTCTGTAAATACCGAAATGAGTAAGTGCCTTCTGTGAATACCGAAATGAGTAAGTGCCTTCTGTGAATACCAAAATGAGTAAGTGCCTTCTGTGAACACCAAAATGAGTAAGTGCCTTCTGTGAATATGAAAATGGTAGTAAGTTTAGGATTTTGTCTTAAGTTAGTTCTGTGAATCGGGCCCATAGAGTGCAGTGGTGCAGAGTAGATTAGAGTCACTTTGAGTGCAGTGGCACAGAGTGGAGTGATGCAGAGTTGAGTGGCGTAGAGTGGCATGAAGTAGAGTGACTTAAAGTAGAGTTGCAGAGCGTGTAGTGTTGCTGAGTATACTGTTGTAGAGTGCAGTGGTATAGAGTAGAGTGGTGTGGAGTGCATTGGCAGAGCAGAGTGGTGTAGAGTGCAGTGGCACAGAGTAGAATAGAGTGCAGTGACAGAGTACAATGGCGTAGAGTGCAGTGGTGCAGAGTAGATTGGCGTAGCGTGCATTGGTTTTGAGAACAGTGGTATGGGGTGCATTGGCATTGAGTGCAGTGCTGTAGAGTGGTGTAGGGTGGAGTGGTGCTAGAAACACAGAGTGGCAAAAAAGAAAGCAGAGGGCGGGGGAGAAGAAGAAGCAATAGGTAATGGAGAGCAACATAGAATGCAGTGGGAGCAAACAGGCAGAGAGAGCAACGGATCAGGAAGGAGACAATCAGAGAGAAGAGAAAGCAATGTGGAGGGAGCATATGACAGGGAGCACAGTGAGAGTGGTGCAGGTAAAACCACAGAGAAACAGAGTGCAACAAGTGCCGAAGTAATGTCCTGAGCTTAGCTTAAGTGGGGAAAGACCGAGAGGGCATGATGTCCGCTCCGCAGCTGTGTGGAACTGGGCTCGATGGCGAGTTCCGGTGTTTGTGGGTCATTACTTCGGCCACATCGCCATCGGTTTTACCGCTACTCGTCCCGTTTTTGTTCAACAAATTCCGCCCACACTTCCACTGGCCTGACCACTACTGGTCACCAGCTGGTTCATAATTCAGGCCACACTGCCACTGGCCTCACCACGCCTGGTCCTGCATTTTTACCATCCAGAGGATTCACGCTGCCCTGCTCCATGCCAGAGGACATCCTTCCAGGCCATTCGTAGGATCCTGCCCATTTCCTTCGGCCGCTTGCGCAATCGATGGTATCCACTGCCTTCCCTGATTCCGTGTTCACGCGTGACTCTGCGACTACATGGGACCATCGTATCATAACTTGCTCTGAGCAACTTCTCAAGTATTTTCTTTATGCTTAAGTCCTGATGAAGATCCCATAACCTGGTTGGGGATCGAAACGTCGTTGACACCGGCATCTTAAGCTCTAAACTAACAATTAGGAAATTGTGGAGTACTAGATGTTCTTTTTTTTTATATATATTTTTATTAATTATAACACAAGAGTAAAATGTACATATCGGGTGTCAGTTGACAAAATATAGTACATCCGCGGGCGGGCAGGTGGATTAAGGAAATACATTACGGTCAAAATCATCAGCGAGATATCAATACCAGCTTAGAGCTGAGGCAAAACAATACAATACAGATGACCATAAGCAAACCGCATCAGTACCCGCCCACCAGGAATAAAGGATATGCGAATTAGACAGTCGACACCCAGGTATGAGGAACAAAAAGGATCAGGAGAATATGCCACATCTCTTGTGAAGAAGGAAAAGGGAAATAGAAAGGTCATAGAACAAAATAAAGGAAAAAAAAAAAAAACTACCCCCCACCCTGCACCCCTGCAGATGGCTACAACCTAACACCACTAGCAGCGTGCCTGTCGCCCCCTAAACTACACCCAAGGAAGGGAAAAGCTAGAGGAGGAGATGTGTTACAAAACGATACGGGCTCCCGGACTCCCTTCCCCCCCGCCAAAAGCAGACATCCCCTACCGTAGTATTAAGCAGATTATGACAGACCAATAAACAAATCAATAGGGGAGCCACAGACAGGAGAAAAGGACCATCCCGCCCGGCCCCCGGCTCTACAGAGGCAGCAAATCCCTGTTCGAGCACGGAAGTAGCACCAAACCCAGACAATCAGAATCCCATCTTGCCATCGCGCCCACAGACACAACCCGGCAGAGCCAAAAGAAAGTCATTGCACCAAATTCAAGGAAAATTCAGCCCTGGCCCACACGATCCATTACACAGACCCCATCCATTATAACCAGGCCGCTACGATTCTTCATGCGAGCCCTGGCCAGTCGAACCGCCACCACAGCAAGAATATCCAGAAATAGAATAGTGTCAAAATCAACACGAAAGGAGTGATACCAGGATAGACAGTCACAAAGTCGAAATGTCAAACCAAGTTCACTGCCCACCAGCGATAAGTCAGCAAAGCGTTTTTGATCACTCGGAAAGAAAAGAGGCGAGGCAGTAATCCGACATTCACTGGAGAAGTCACACTGAAGTACAGCAATAGTCACATCCAGCTCGGGCGATATCGACACGGGGCAAACCACACAGCCAGTACTTTCGGGCTCGCTCGCCGCCATCTTAGGGTCGCAAAAAATTTCCAAGTCCGATTCCAACACAGGGTCCTCGGTAGCGATCGGAGCTTGCTCCGCGGGTGAGGCATCTTGGCTCACAACCAACAGAGGGTCGGAGTCCGGTCTCAGGCAATTGTGATCAACAGTTACCCCCAACTTCTGGACGGTGGCGGTGACGCAGTCGTGGAGCTCCCAAATGGCGGCCATTATTGTGCGTAGCGACGGTGTACTTTCAGCCCGCTCCATCGCCCCTCAGTGAGCGACCGGGCGGGTATCCGGACCCCGGAGGTCGACTACTCCGGGGCACCAGGCAAAGGCAATACAGATGACAACTGTTAGCACTTCAAAAGCACAATCTCAGCACCGTCGCCGCCAGCGAGGAACCAAGCCCATCGACCCCGGGAGCTCAACGGGGCCTCCGGGCGGCGGATCCCCAACCAAAACAGTTTTTAAGGCGAGCCGCCGTAGTTGCAGGATAAAGCTGCCACCGGACACCATCCAAAACGGAAAGGAAAAAAAGCCACTTCGGGAGACCGGAACCACCCAAGTCCCGTGGCCGATGTTGTTCAACTTCAACCCGGCTGGGTTAGAACTCGAGGCCCCGGCTTCAGCTCCGGGTTAGGCCGAGAAAGGCGCACGGCGTATCTTCCTCATTTGAGCAGCCAGAAATTCCGGGATTGCACCTTTAGAGTTAGGCGCACTTCAGCTGCACGGGAGTTCAGCGGGGAGTCAGGATGGAAGACAGGATGTATGAGCCTCCGGCGGAGGTCGGCGGAGCCGGGAGCTTATGCAGCCATCTTGGTTGCTAGCGTAGCTCCTCGTCACCTAGATGTTCTTTTTTACTGTGACTACTACTAATTTGCATTTTCACCTCGTAAGTCACTTTTAAGTCACCTGCCTGTGGGAAGGAATATGGTTGATTTCCCAATACCCTTTCACGCCCTGCTCACTCACTGATTATATATTGTTTTGTTGTTATTGTTGGTCAATTAAATATTAAAATATTGTCTATCTAGACATAAGCAAATCCAATTTTGAGTGTAATTTTGCGGCTATTTACATTAACTTAACTTGTAAGGGACCGCTGTCTCTGAGAATTTACTACTACCCTTGGTCTCTTTTGATTACAAGGTTCCCTTTGTTCCTTTTCCTGACCAGGAGAGGGGCAGACACAAGATGGACATGGCAAGCCATCAAACAAAATCAGAGATATTTCACTGCTGCTCTCTCCCCTCCACTGCAAGCTGATGCTTCACCTATATGTGAGCAAACACGTCAACACTGGGCCATGGCTCCGTCCCTTGGATATATAAGGATTTGATGCATCTCTACTTTGCATGTTGTGTCTAGTGCTGTATTAGAAAAATTAGCCGTGACTCCATTCCTTGGATCTGTAGGACTTAGATGAGCCTACTATGCAGTGTTGGGTCTTGTTCAGCATTAGAACAGTCGCGCATGGCTCCATCCTTTGGATCTGTAGGACTTGGATGAGTCTACTTTTTTGTACTGTGCCTGGTACAGCATTGGAACCCTTGGCTCCAGCCCTTAGATAAGTAGGACTTTAACAACTTTGTACTGTGTTGAGTTGTGTCTAGTGCAGAGTTAGAACACTTGGCCATGGCTCCACCACTTGGAACTGTGCAACTTTGTTGAGTCTGTGCTTTGTTGTGTTGTATCCAGTGCAGATTTGGCACACTCAAAAGTGGCTCCAACACTTGGATCTGTCGGACTTTGTTGAGTCTGTACTTTGTCGTGTTGTGTCTAGGGAAGCAGTAGAACACTTGACCGTGGCTCCAACACTTCAATATGTAGAACTTTGATTAGTCTATACACTGTTGAGTTGTGTCTAGTGCAGTTAGAACACTTGGCAGTGACTCCAACACTTGGGTCCGTGGGACTTTGTTGAGTCTGTACTTTGTCGTGTTGTGTCTAGTAGAGCATTTGAACACTTGGCCATGGTTCCAACCCTTAGATAAGTAGGACTTTGACGAGTCAGCACTTTGCTGAGTTGTGTCTAGTGCAGTTAGAACACTTGACCGTGACTCCAACACTTGGATCTGTAGAATGTTGATGAGTCAGCACTTTGCTGAGTTGTGTCTAGTGCAGAGTTAGAACACTTGGCCGTGACTCCAACACTTGGATCTGTAGAACGTTGATGAGTCAGCACTTTGCTGAGTTGTGTCTAGTGCAGAGTTAGAACACTTGGCCGTGACTCCAACACTTGGATCTGTAGAACGTTGATGAGTCAGCACTTTGCTGAGTTGTGTCTAGTGCAGAGTTAGAACACTTGGCCGTGACTCCAGCACTTGGATCTGTAGAACGTTGATGAGTCAGTACTTTGCTGAGTTGTGTCTAGTGCAGAGTTAGAACACTTGGCCGTGACTCCAACACTTGGATCTGTAGAACGTTGATGAGTCAGCACTTTGCTGAGTTGTGTCTAGTGCAGTTAGAACACTTGGCCGTGACTCCAACACTTGGATCTGTAGAACGTTGATGAGTCAGCACTTTGCTGAGTTGTGTCTAGTGCACAGTTAGAACACTTGGCCGTGTCTCCAACACTTGGATCTGTAGAACGTTGATGAGTCAGCACTTTGCTGAGTTGTGTCTAGTGCAGAGTTAGAACACTTGGCCGTGACTCCAGCACTTGGATCTGTAGAACGTTGATGAGTCAGCACTTTGCTGAGTTGTGTCTAGTGCAGAGTTAGAACACTTGGCCGTGACTCCAACAATTGGATCTGTAGAACGTTGATGAGTCAGCACTTTGCTGAGTTGTGTCTAGTGCAGAGTTAGAACACTTGGCCGTGACTCCAACACTTGGATCTGTAGAACGTTGATGAGTCAGCACTTTGCTGAGTTGTGTCTAGTGCAGAGTTAGAACACTCGGTCATGGTTCAAATGGGTCTGTACGACTTTGATGAAACTGTGCTTTGTCGTGTTGGGTCTAGTGCAGCGTTAGAACATTTGGCTATGGGTCCACCACTTGGATCTGTAGGACTCTTTAGTCGCTGCTTCGGTCTGCACCTTGTTGCTCCTCCATGGGTCTTATAACGCTCACCTGAGGCTCCCTCACCTGGGTTGCAGGGACTTCATTGAGTTCGTACCACATGCTATGTGCGTGCACAGGTTTGAAAACACTGCCTGAGGAATCGGCTGGAACTAACAATCACTCAATCAGGGTTTATAAAGCGCGGCTACTCACGTGAGGGTCCCAAGGCGCTGAGGGGTGGAAAGGGTTGCGGCTGCTGATCCACCTAAGCACTGGGGTTCAGTCGGCTAGCCAGGTCTTGAGGTCCTTCCGGGACTGGTTCAGGACGGGAATTGTCTGAGGAGGGAGGCAGGGTGTTCTAGGTCTTGGAGGCAAGATAGGAGAAGGATCTTCCTCCAGTTCTGGTCTTGTGGTTCCAAGGGACGGTGGCGAGGGCCAGCTGGGAAGAACGGAGGCATCTGGTGGGTAGGTGGAGTGAGAGGCGGTGGTTCAGGTAGGCTGGTCTTGCGTTGTGAAGGGCTTTGTTTCTTTCTTGTCAATCAGAGGCCATGTGCGACATTGACTTGCAGATTCATCCTTGTGAGGCTTGAATATCAACTCCATTCCTTTGTTTGACTATAGTATTGTGGTCATAATATTTTCAGTGTAAAATATTGAGGGACAGAATTTTGAAGGGTAAGTGCATAATTTTTAGGGCTCGACCTCTGCCAATGCGCTTGCGCATTGCAGATGTTGAGATATATTGGGGCTTAACGAGAGCTTAACCAAACTGGCGATTTGATGCTGTGCCCGTGAAAAAAGCGCGTGCACGCATCAAAGCCACCAGCCTCCCTCCCACAAGCTTCCCCCAGCGTGCGCTCTGGCATTTCTCCTCCCCTAATTACTCGCTGCCCACGGCCGGCCGGCAAATCAAAGGCTTGGTACGTTTCATCTGTTTACTTATTTTTTTTTCATTCGGAGCGTTTATAACTTTCATCAGTCCGCTTCGCCCATGCTTGTTCTTTCTACAATTTGTGGTGTTCGTGGCTGCAGTGTCCGTGTTGTCTGTTTTTCCGCCATCCATTGTTGCTCTGTTGTGAGTGTTCCTCTGCCTCTCGTGCCGCCATAGCCCCTTCTTATCACTGTGATCCTGGACAACTTCATCAGTAACGCTTATAAGGGAGAAAGAGAGAAGCCATGGAGTTTGTCTATGTGTCTAGCCTTACACTTTGGCTGTGCAGTTAAATGTGCAGCAAACATCGATCGCAATTTCTGATCCTCTGTGACACAATAACATTTATGTTTGTGAAATTATAATAACATTATTATTTTCTTTAAGAAAAATAGTTTTATTATGGTACATGTGCAACCAGGGGCAACTTCTTTCGCGTGCACTGCCTCTGCTGCGAGGCTTCAGCACACCAGGCTGCAGACCCCCTCACCCCCAGTCACTTCATCCGCGCCCACTTCACACTCGCTCTGCAGGTCATAAACAGGACCATCTGCTCCACTCCCAGCGCTGCATGACCTTCTTCAAAGCCAGCTTGTAACACAAGCTGCCCTCAGACATTCCATTCTGAACTTTTTTAACTACACTGCTAAATAAATCAAATGTGGTGCGTCAACAACACATACATTGGGCACTCTTTTTAGGAGTTTCTAAGTTACCTGCATTGCTAAATCAAATCTCCTGCCTCTAAACATGGACTTCTTAACTAGAAACACTTTTCTTAGACAATGTAACATTGTATAGCGTTACAGGGGAAACAGACATGAGGCGCCACTATGGCAAAGACAGAGGCATCCTGCCTGATTAATCGATTAGCATTTCTAACGTGTTGGGGAAAAAAATGCCCCAGCCAAGAAGGAAACACCAACGCACATAGACAACACCTCCTTAATTGATGTTTCCTGTATCATTCAAACCCCCTACTGCAGTCTGCATATTTTTGCCCATGTGGAGTAAGTTACACAACATAGAGGAGTTCTTGTGTTGGTTTTATTACACGCCATTTGTACAGCATTTTCTGTTTGCACAGTACAATACATGGTTGTCTCGCTTCCTTCTCTCAATTTTGATTTGCCACACATATTCCCACAAAACATTTATAAGTTTCCATATTATAACTTTGGGGGGGGGGGTTTAGAAATCCACTCACACCTTTCTTTCATTGTGGAGCCAAATCTAATTTTTGGGTCCATTTCTCTTTGCATTAAGTCATTGTCTCACACTCTACATTTTTGGGGACACTCTTTATTTTATTGCACTCATTTTTGTGCCTTCTTCTCCTCTGATTGTACTCGTTTTTCGTGCCTTCTGCTCCCCTGATTATTCTTGCCTTCTGCTCCCCTGATTGCCCTCGTTTTCTTGCCTTCTGCTTCCCAGATTGTACTCGTTTTTTCATCGCCCCAATCCATCCATCCATCTCCATCCATCCCACTCCATCCATCCATCCCCCCACTTCATCCATCCATCCATCCCACTCCATCCATCCATCCATCCCACTCCATCCATCCATCCCCACACTCCATCCATCCATCCATCCATCCCCCCACTCCATCCATCCATCCCCCCACTCCATCCATCCATCCCCCCACTCCATCCATCCATCCCTCCACTCCATCCATCCATCCATCCATCCATCCATCCATCCCCCCACTCCATCCATCCATCCCCCCACTCCATCCATCCATCCCCCCCATCCATCCATCCATCCCACTCCATCCATCCATCCATCCCACTCCATCCATCCATCCCCCCACTCCATCCATCCATCCCCCCACTCCATCCATCCATCCATCCCACTCCATCCATCCATCCCACTCCATCCATCCATCCACCCCACTCCATCCATCCATCCACCCCACTCAATCCATCCATCCACCCCACTCCATCCATCCATCCGCCCCACTCCATCGATCCATCCCCCCACTCCATCCATCCATCCCCCTACTCCATCCATCCATCCATCCACCCCACTCCATCCATCCATCCATCCCACTCCAACCATCCATCTCCATCCATCCCACTCCATCCATCCATCCCCCCACTCCATCCATCCCCCCACTCCATCCATCCATTCCCCTACTCCATCCATCCATCCATCCACCCCACTCCATCCATCCATCCATCCCACTCCAACCATCCATCTCCATCCATCCCACTCCATCCATCCATCCCCCCACTCCATCCATCCCCCCACTCCATCCATCCATTCATCTATCCCACTCCATCCATCCATCCATCCCACTCCATCCATCCATCCCACTCTATCCATCCATCCCACTCCATCCATCCATCCATCCATCCCACTCCATCCATCCATCCCCCCACTCCATCCATCCCCCCTACTCCATCCATCCATTCATTCCCGCACTCCATCCATCCATCCATCCATCCATTCCCCCGACTCCATCCATCCCTCCCCGCCCCACACTCCATTCCTCCCCCGCCCCACACTACATCCCATGCCCTCTTGCCCTGCCTCTATCTCTCACCCTGCCTCTATCTCTCGCCCTCCCTCTATCTATCTATCGCCCTCACTATCCATCGCATCAACACAGCATCACTCAGGGGCACCACAACATCACTGTGCGCTACTACAGCATCACTGAACGCCACAGCATCACTCGTCGCTACCACCGCATCAATCTGTGCAACCATTCAACAACAACTGATTCAAATATGTTCTCTCAATGTTTCAAACTTTATTACAAATGTCACCCAAAAAATGTTTTCACTTCTGTTCTTGGATTTTAATCACAATAAAATACACTAAACATAGTCTTCCAAAAAGTTATTTGCAAAAGTTGAAGCTATTGCCATTATAAATTTCAATAACCTTTATTTAAGTATTAAATATTGGAAAAAATACAACCCATTGTTATTTTTAATATTAATACATCTAAGTCATGTAAATACAACACATATTGCAATACAAATGCTATAAGTGTCACGTTTGCAGAAGTTAACACTATTGGCATTGTAAACGACAAAGCTATTAATTTCGCTATTTTCAAAATAAAAACATGAATAAAAAATTTGTCATTTACAATACTTATACCTCTAACTTTCCTAATGCGAGACCTATTTCATAGCAAATGCTTGTTTATGTTTGTCAATAATTGTGATATTAAACTATAGTATACATAAATTCTTAGGGGTATATTTATAAAAAAATGACGCAGCACTGCACCGCAAGCCATTTGTTTGTGCCGCGCTGCATCACTTTCAAAGCACAGGGATGCGTCATATTTACAACATTATGTCGCATCCCTGTGCTGGTGCACAATTGGCTGCCATGCACCAACGTAGGCACCCTTGCGCCATGGGGCAAGGGTGTCTGCGTTTTGGGGGACATTCATAGGAGGTGTTTCCACTCTCTATCTGTGCTGCAGAAACCAGCACACATAGAAGGAGGAAAAACCTGGGTGAAATAGAAGTACTTCTCCTCTTTCCCCTCCTTACGCCCCCCGTGGAAGACGTAGGATTCTGACGCATTCCCAGGTTTAAGAAATGTTGTAAATATGGGAATGCGTCAGAATCCATGGGGGTTGCATGAGAACGCCCACAGCAACACCAATGACACACCACTTTCACGCACAGTTCTGCGTGGAAAGGAGCTGTACTTACAAGGCCACGAAAAGCCATGCAGCGTGGATTTATGTGGCCTTGTAAATATTGAGAACCACACTACGCCACCGGTGTGTTAAAAAAAAAGTGACATACTGGTGGCACAAGAGGCTTGCAAATATGCGTGGTGGTATATCATATTATTTTTATGTATTATGTTTTTTGGCTTTTTTTAGTTGATAGCTAGATAGAGAGGATGATAGATAGATAGATAGATAGATAGATAGATAGATAGATAGATAGATAGATAGATAGATAGATAGATAGATAGATAGATAGATAGATAGATAGATAGATAGATAGATAGATAGATAGATAGATAGATAGATAGATAGATAGATAGATAGATAGATAGATAGATAGATAGAGTGAGGGCAGTAGATAGATAGATAGATAGATAGATAGATAGATAGATAGATAGATAGATAGATAGATAGATAGATAGATAGATAGATAGATAGATAGATAGATAGAGTGAGGGCGATAGACAGATAGATAGATAGAGTGAGGGCGATAGATCGATAGATAGATAGATAGATAGATAGATAGATAGATAGATAGATAGATAGATAGATAGATAGATAGATAGATAGATAGATAGATAGATAGATAGATAGATAGATAGATAGATAGATAGATAGATAGATAGATAGATAGATAGATAGATAGATAGATAGATAGATAGAGTGAGGGCGATAGACAGATAGACAGATAGAGTGAGGGCGATAGATAGATAGATAGATAGATAGATAGATATAGGTAGATAGATAGATAGATAGATAGATAGATAGATAGATAGATAGATAGATAGATAGATAGATAGATAGATAGATAGATAGATAGATAGATAGATAGATAGATAGATAGATAGAGTGAGGGCGATAGATAGATAGATAGATAGATAGATAGATAGATAGATAGATAGATAGATAGATAGATAGATAGATAGATAGATAGAGTGAGGTCGATAGATATAGATAGATAGAGTGAGGGCGATAGATAGATAGATAGAGTGAGGGCGATAGATATAGATAGATAGAGTGAGGGCGATAGATAGATAGATAGATAGAGTGAGGGCGATAGATAGATAGATAGATAGATAGATAGATAGATAGATAGATAGATAGATAGATAGATAGATAGATAGATAGATAGATAGATAGATAGATAGATAGATAGATAGATAGATAGATAGATAGATAGAGTGAGGTCGATAGATATAGATAGATAGAGTGAGGGCGATAGATAGATAGATAGAGTGAGGGCGATAGATATAGATAGATAGAGTGAGGGCGATAGATAGATAGATAGATAGATAGATAGATAGATAGAGTGAGGGCGATAGATAGATAGATAGATAGATAGATAGATAGATAGATAGATAGATAGATAGATAGATAGATAGATAGATAGATAGATAGATAGATAGATAGATAGATAGATAGATAGATAGAGTGAGGGCGATAGATAGATAGATAGATAGATAGATAGATAGATAGATAGATAGATAGATAGATAGATAGATAGATAGATAGATAGATAGATAGATAGATAGATAGATAGATAGATAGATAGATAGATAGATAGAGTGAGGGCGATAGATAGATAGATAGATAGATAGATAGATAGATAGATAGATAGATAGATAGATAGATAGATAGATAGATAGATAGATAGATAGATAGATAGATAGATAGATAGATAGAGTGAGGGCGATAGATAGATAGATAGATAGATAGATAGATAGATAGATAGATAGATAGATAGATAGATAGATAGATAGATAGATAGATAGATAGATAGATAGATAGATAGATAGATAGATAGATAGATAGATAGATAGATAGAGTGAGGTCGATAGATATAGATAGATAGAGTGAGGGCGATAGATAGATAGATAGAGTGAGGGCGATAGATATAGATAGATAGAGTGAGGGCGATAGATAGATAGATAGATAGAGTGAGGGCGATAGATAGATAGATAGATAGATAGATAGATAGATAGATAGATAGATAGATAGATAGATAGATAGATAGATAGATAGATAGATAGATAGATAGATAGATAGATAGATAGATAGATAGATAGATAGATAGATAGATAGATAGAGTGAGGTCGATAGATATAGATAGATAGAGTGAGGGCGATAGATAGATAGATAGAGTGAGGGCGATAGATATAGATAGATAGAGTGAGGGCGATAGATAGATAGATAGATAGATAGATAGAGTGAGGGCGATAGATAGATAGATAGATAGATAGATAGATAGATAGATAGATAGATAGATAGATAGATAGATAGATAGATAGATAGATAGATAGATAGATAGATAGATAGATAGATAGATAGATAGATAGATAGATAGATAGATAGATAGATAGATAGATAGATAGATAGAGTGAGGGCGATAGATAGATAGATAGATAGATAGATAGATAGATAGATAGATAGATAGATAGATAGATAGATAGATAGATAGATAGATAGATAGATAGATAGATAGATAGATAGATAGATAGATAGATAGATAGAGTGAGGGCGATAGATAGATAGATAGATAGATAGATAGATAGATAGATAGATAGATAGATAGATAGATAGATAGATAGATAGATAGATAGATAGATAGATAGATAGATAGATAGATAGATAGATAGATAGAGTGAGGGCGATAGATAGATAGATAGATAGATAGATAGAGAGATAGATAGATAGATAGATAGATAGATAGATAGATAGATAGATAGATAGATAGATAGATAGATAGATAGATAGATAGATAGATAGATAGATAGATAGATAGATAGATAGATAGATAGATAGATAGATAGACAGAGTAGAATTAATGGCATTTTCAAATCCTCCCCCAAATGTTGAGATCATTGGGGAGAATAAATGCATAGTGTTTAATTTGCAAAATATATATTATATCACATTTTATTTATAATATTAATATTCAATGTTATCCATCTTTATGTTAGATTTCCCATTCATCACAAACTAATAGTGTGTCCGTTTTCATTTTTTGGGTTGCGGAATTTATTAACCCCTTCCGCGCTCATGACGAGCTCAGCTCGTCTTGAGTTACGCCGCTCGTACGCTCATGACGAGCTGAGCTCGTCATGTAACGCGGCTTTTCAAAAACGCAGCGCGCAGCGGGAAAACCGCTAGCGCGCATGCGGTTAATAGATTGGTGAGTACTGTTTTATTTTAATGGTACATTAATAAATATGATATTAGGAACGCAATTATTATAAGCTTATTTTATCTTAATTGAAACATTTAAACATATAGGAAATATTAAAACAATATTGAAGTTAATGTATTTCTATTTAATACATTGAAAAAAACAAAAATAGGAAACTGTGGGGTGAATGTGGAGCTCATTATTTGAGGGAGAAAACATTCTATACATATAAGGGAATTTAGTTAACTTTCTTTATTTGCATATTGGTATTTAATTGTGAAGATTTTTAATTTTAAAAAGTGAGTTTTGTTTTTGTTAATCTATGTATATATATTTCAACATTATTAATAAATTACAAAAAAAAGTTCAAGTTCACTATGAACATTATTTTTTGTTTGAATATTTTTTACAGTTTTCAAATGCGAAATAAATTATTTTATCTATTAGACTTGCTACTCTTTAAAAAAACTATTATAATTTCAATCCTATTATTTGATTTGTTTATTTTAATATAAAATATTTCTATTTATATTGAATAATAATAATACAATAATAGACTAAAAGGATATTTCATTACATAAACCTAATGTAAATTAAATTATATGTTCACCTATGTTTAGATCCCTCTAATGTATGGAGCACCTCTGAGCCTGTGCCTTGTCCTATTGAATCTATACATTCACCCATACTTAGTACTTTGGGAATATAAGAAAATCTGATATTGTACCTAGTTGTGTTGAATCTATACATTCACCCATGGCTATAACCCTGGAATGTGTAAAATACCTCTGAGCCTGTACCTCATCATGATAAATTAATACAAGCACCAATACTCAGAGCCCTGGTATGTGTAGGAGACCTCTCAGCCTGTACCTTGTCATTTTAAATCTATACATTCATGCATGCTTAGAACCTTGCTATGTTGAATCAATACATTTACCCATGGCTAGGAGTCTGGGGTGTATGGGGCACCTCTGAGCCTATACCTTGGTGTATTGAATCTATACATTCAACAATGCTAACAACCCTGGGATATATAGGAGACCTCTGAACCTGTACCTTGTTGTGTCGAATCTATGCATTCACCCATGCTAAGAACCCAGGGACGTATAGGAGACCTCTGAGTCTGTATGTTGTTGTATAAAATCTATACGTTCACCCATGCTTATAATCTTGTGATGTATAGGAGAACTCTGAGCCTGTACCTTGCCATGTTAAATCTATACATACACCCACGGCTAGAATTCTGGGGTGTACGGAGCACCACTGAGCCTGTACATTGTTGTGATGAGTTTATACATTCACCCTTGCTTAGAACCCTGCAATATAAAGGAGACCTCTGTGCCTTTACCTTGTTGTGTTGAATCAATACATTTACCCATCTAACCAGTGTGGCTCACTGGTTAGAGGCGGCAGACCCGGAGCCGAAGTAGTTTCAGATCCTAGGTGCTAGTCCGGAGAAAGTATAGTTGTACGTTTTCTTATTCTGAAATGTCTGAGGTTTCAAAAGCAAGGGGGGAGCTCTTAGAGGAGCCAGTCTGGATATCGGCCAATCACATAAGGTTGTATTCCCATAGCCTATTCTGGGTATCACTTGAGCTTGTACGGCTGGTTTTATGTCGTTGTCGTTGAGAAATGGTTTTAGTTTTCTAAGAATGTTGACATGAAAGTTTGCTCCTCTGGTGACTGTGCTGATGTGTTCCTGCATGGTGGGATTCTGTTGAGTGTTATTCCCGGCGGTCTTGAGGAATCTATGATGAGTGCTGTCAGTTGAAGGCTGTTAGGTGTTTCATCCAGCCTTCAATGTTGACGTGTCTTTGTGGTGAGGCAATTAGAGGAATTCGGATTTGAGCGTGTTAAGTTTGCAGTGGTTTCTGGTGAGACAGTTGTGTGTTGAGTAAACGGATATCATCCGGGGATGATATTTTTAGGTATAGTTGGGTATCGTCTTCATGCATGTGGTAATGAACATTGGAGAGTTTCAGAATTTCAGTTAAGGGTTCCATGAATAGATTGAAGAGGGTAGGTGATAAGGAGGGACTTGATTCTTTGAGTTTGGTTGTCTAAGAAGGAGGTGAACCAATTTAGGACAGCCCCTGATAAACTCATTCTGTGTTCAAGTAGGTCCAGGAGACTGTTATGTTTGACCGTATCGAAAGGCTGATGATCGGTCTAAGAGGATTAAGAGGCAGGATTCGATGATCGACGATGTGGGTCATGGCGTTTCCGTGCTGTGATTCTGCCTGAAGCCTGATTGGAACTGGTCAATGAGGTGGAATTGGTCTATATGGTTGCTTAGTTGGGAGTGGACGCACTTCTCCAGTAGTTTTGCTAAGGTAGTAATAGTGGATATTGGACGGCAGTTATCTGGGATTGTGTGGTCAGCTGTGGGTGTTTTAGAATGGAGGCTAACTGTCCTGCTTTTAGGCAGTTCGGAAGGGTCCCTTGCAGCAGTAAAGCATTAACTATCTTGGTCTAGAGGGGTATTAGAGAAGTTTTGATCTTGCGGGAGAGTTTGGCTGGAAGAGGGTCGCAGAGGTGATTTGATGGTTTAAGTGTTGATAACATCTTAAGAATGGCATTTTGGTCAAAGGTTTTGAAAGTGTTCCATGACGCTTTGTTTTTGAAGGTAAGTCTGTATTGGTTAGGGGTTTGTACAGTCAGCGGCATGTGGAGGGTATATTGTGGTATTGTGAGGTGTTCCATTTCTGTTTGGAAGTCAATTCCTATTTTTTAAGATCTTTTAAGGAAGTAAGAGGCAAATATGTAGCAGTTTGATTGTGAGTTGGGACCTAATGTGGGCGCCTTCAGTTCTGAATGGATTGATTGATCATTTTGAGCAGTTTCCTTGGGCGAGTTCTGGCCTTGTTTAATTGAACTTTGATGAAATTTGCTTTTGAGATTCTGATGTGTTTGTTGTAGGCGCTCCTTCGTGATCTCAGTTGCTTAAGGTGCTCTAGGGATGGCGGGGATCTCTAGTCTCAGGTTGCGTCTTTGTTCATTTAGGCTCCCATTGTACCCTGGTTTGGAGTCTTTTGAGGCAAAAGGGCGCAACTGGTACAAGAATGCTAGTCATCAAGCTGCTATAGTGGGTTGTGAGGTCGTGGGCACCTGTCAAGTCCGCTGGTGGCGGGAGTACGCTGTTGCTGAGCGATGCCAAGTCATTGAGGTTAATGTCACGAGTGTTCCTTTTCCAATGTTTGGGTTTCTTAAGTTGTGGTTTATGTGTCTTTGTTGGTTCGTGATAAGGAAGGTGATGCAGAGGTGGTTCGTCCAGTCACATGGGACGATCGATACAAGTTTGACGCAGTTTGTCCTACCAATGACAAGATCCAGTGTAGCGCCCAAGATGTGCGTCGGGCTGTCAGAGATATTGTCCAGGTTGAGGTCAGTTAGGAAGATTTTTAGGCTGTTAACTGCAGAGTCGTTCCAATCGGTTAAAGTCACCGAGGAAGGTTTGGGGGCAGTGTTGCCCTACGTTGGAAGTGATGAATTCCATGATTTGTTCGATGAATGGGGCGTTGTCACCTGGAGGGTGGTAGATCAGGTGTAATTGACATAGGGGACAGTTGTTGCTCACAATGGGGCCGATTCACAGAACGAACTTAAGACAAAATCCTAAACTTACTCCTTTTGGTATTCACAGAATTTAGGATTTTGTCTTAAGTTTAGCTTAAGACAAACTTAGGACAGACTTAAGAAAAAATCCTAACTCAAGTCTGTCTTAAGTCTGTCTTAAGTCTGTCTTAAGTCTGTCTTAAGTCTGTCTTAAGTCTGTCTTAAGACAAAATCCTAACTTCTGTGAATACCAAAAGTAGTAAGTTTAGGATTTTATCTTAAGTTAGTTCTGTGAATCAGGCTCAATGTTTATGCTTAGGTATTCATAAGTGGAAAGGTCGATGGTTTGTAACTGATTCACCATAAGGTTATTGCGATGTATACACCCGATCTTTTTGGTGTGCCTACTCCTATAATGCCATAGTCTGGAGGGGCTAAAATGTCAAGGATTGGTGAAGAGTCGTTCTTTGCCCGTGTTCCAGTTAGGACAACTAGGTTAAGATCATGAGTAAGCATGAGGTCAGCTGTGTCGCTGCGAGTTTCATGGCCGATCTGCAGTTTAGGAGCACGGACTTCAGCTGCGGTTTGGTGTCCAGCTGTGTCGCTGCGCGTTTCATGGCCGATCCTCAGTTTAGGAGCATGGACATCAGGTGCGGTTTGGTGTCCAGCTGTGTCGCTGCGCGTTTCATGGCAGATCCTCAGTTTAGGAGCTTGGACTCCAGCTGCGGTTTGGTGTCCAGCTGTGTTGCTGCGCGTTTCATGGCCGATCTGAAGTTTAGGAGCACGGACTTCAACTGCGGTTTGGTGTCCAGCTGTGTCGCTGCACGTTTCATGGCCGATCTGCAGTTTAGGAGCACGGACTTCAGCTGCAGTTTGGTGTCCAGCTGTGTCGCTGCACATTTCATGGCCGATCTGCAGTTTAGGAGCATGGACTTCAGCTGCGGTTTGGTGTCCAGCTGTGTCGCTGCGCGTTTCATGGCCGATCTGCAGTTTAGGAGCATGGACATCAGCTGCGGTTTGGTGTCCAGCTGTGTCGCTGCGCGGTTCATGGCCGATCTGCAGTTTAGGAGCACGGACTTCAGCTGCCGTTTGGTGTCCAGCTGTGTCGCTGCGCGTTTCATGGCCGATCTGCAGTTTAGGAGCACGGACTTCAGCTGCGGTTTGGTGTCCAGCTGTGTCGCTGCGTGTTTTTTTATGGCCGATCTGCAGTTTAGGAGCACGGACTTCAGCTGCGGTTTGGTGTCCAGCTGTGTCGCTGCGTGTTTCATGGCCGATCTGCAGTTTAGGAGCATGAGCTTCAGCTACGGTTTGGTGTCCAGCTGTGTCGCTGCGTGTTTCATGGCCGATCTGCAGTTTTGGAGCATGGACTTCAGCTGCGGTTTGGTGTCCAGATGTGTCGCTGCGTGTTTTTTTATGGCCGATCCTCAGTTTAGGAGCACGGACTTCAGCTGCGGTTTGGTGTCCAGCTGTGTCGCTGCGTGTTTCATGGCCGATCTGCAGTTTAGGAGCAGGAGCTTCAGCTACGGTTTGGTGTCCAGCTGTGTCGCTGCGTGTTTCATGGCCGATCTGCAGTTTAGGAGCACGGACTCCAGCTGCGGTTTGGTGTCCAGCTGTGTCGCTGCGTGTTTCATGGCCGATCTGCAGTTTAGGAGCACGGACTCCAGCTGCGGTTTGGTGTCCAGCTGTGTCGCTGCGCGTTTCATGGCCGATCTGCAGTTTAGGAGCACGGACTTCAGCTGCGGTTTGGTGTCCAGCTGTGTCGCGGCGCGTTTCATGGTGATCTGCAGTTTAGGAGCACGGACTTCAGCTGCGGTTTGGTGTCCAGCTGTGTCGCTGCGCGTTTCATGGCCGATCTGCAGTTTAGGAGCACGGACTTCAGCTGCGGTTTGGTGTCCAACTGTGTCGCTGCGCGTTTCATGGCCGATCTGCAGTTTAGGAGCACGGACTCCAGCTGCGGTTTGGTGTCCAGTTGTGTCGCTGCGCGTTTCATGGCCAATCTGCAGTTTAGGAGCACGGACTCCAGCTGCGGTTTGGTGTCCAGCTGTGTCGCTGCGCGTTTCATGGCCGATCTGCAGTTTAGGAGCACGGACTTCAGCTGCGGTTTGGTGTCCAGCTGTGTCGCTGCGCGTTTCATGGCCGATCTGCAGTTTAGGAGCACCGACTTCAGCTGCGGTTTGGTGTCCAGCTGTGTCGCGGCACGTTTCATGGCTGATCTGCAGTTTAGGAGCACCGACTTCAGCTGCGGTTCGATGTCCAGCTGTGTTGCGGCGCGTTTCATGGCTAATCTGCAGTTTAGGAGCACGGACTTCAGCTGCGGTTTGGTGTCCAGCTGTGTCGCTGCGCGTTTCATGGCCGATCTGCAGTTTAGGAGCACGGACTTCAGCTGCGGTTTGGTGTCCAGCTGTGTCGCTGCGCGTTTCATGGCCGATCTGCAGTTTAGGAGCACGGACTCCAGCTGCGGTTTGGTGTCCAGCTGTGTCGCTGCGCGTTTCATGGCCGATCCTCAGTTTAGGAGCACGGACTCCAGCTGCGGTTTGGTGTCCAGCTGTGTCGCTGCGTGTTTCATGGCCGATCCTCAGTTTAGGAGCACGGACTCCAGCTGCGGTTTGGTGTCCAGCTGTGTCGCTGCGCGTTTCATGGCCGATCTGCAGTTTAGGAGCACGGACTCCAGCTGCGGTTTGGTGTCCAGCTGTGTCGCTGCGCGTTTCATGGCCGATCTGCAGTTTAGGAGCACGGACTCCAGCTGCGGTTTGGTGTCCAGCTGTGTCGCTGCGTGTTTCATGGCCGATCCTCAGTTTAGGAGCACGGACTCCAGCTGCGGTTTGGTGTCCAGCTGTGTCGCTGCGCGTTTCATGGCCGATCTGCAGTTTAGGAGCACGGACTTCAGCTGCGGTTTGGTGTCCAGCTGTGTCGCTGCACGTTTCATGGCCGATCTGCAGTTTAGGAGCACGGACTTCAGCTGCGGTTTGGTGTCCAGCTGTGTCGCTGCGCGTTTGATGGCCGATCTGCAGTTTAGGAGCATGGACTTCAGCTGCGGTTTGGTGTCCAGCTGTGTCGCTGCGCGTTTCATGGCCGATCTGCAGTTTAGGAGCATGGACTTCAGCTGCGGTTTGGTGTCCAGCTGTGTCGCTGCGCGTTTCATGGCCGATCTGCAGTTTAGGAGCACGGACTTCAGCTGCGGTTTGGTGTTCAGCTGTGTCGCTGCGTGTTTTTTTATGGCCGATCTGCAGTTTAGGAGCACGGACTTCAGCTGCGGTTTGGTGTCCAGCTGTGTCGCGGCGCGTTTCATGGCTGATCTGCAGTTTAGGAGCACGGACTTCAGCTGCGGTTTGGTGTCCAGCTGTGTCGCTGCGTGTTTCATGGCCGATCTGCAGTTTAGGAGCATGAGCTTCAGCTACGGTTTGGTGTCCAGCTGTGTCGCTGCGTGTTTCATGGCCGATCTGCAGTTTAGGAGCACGGACTTCAGCTGCGGTTTGGTGTCCAGCTGTGTCGCTGCGCGTTTCATGGCCGATCTGCAGTTCAGGAGCATGGACTTCAGCTGCGGTTTGGTGTCCAGCTGTGTCGCTGCGTGTTTTTTTATGGCCGGTCTGCAGTTTAGGAGCATGGACTTCAGCTGCGGTTTGGTGTCCAGCTGTGTCGCTGCATGTTTCATGGCCGATCTGCAGTTTAGGAGCATGAGCTTCAGCTACGGTTTGGTGTCCAGCTGTGTCGCTGCGTGTTTCATGGCCGATCTGCAGTTTAGGAGCTCGAACTTCAGCTGCGGTTTGGTGTCCAGCTGTGTCGCTGCGCGTTTCATGGCCGATCTGCAGTTTAGGAGCACCGACTTCAGCTGCGGTTTGGTGTCCAGCTGTGTCGCTGCGTGTTTCATGGCCGATCTGCAGTTTAGGAGCATGAGCTTCAGCTACGGTTTGGTGTCCAGCTGTGTCGCTGCGTGTTTCATGGCCGATCTGCAGTTTAGGAGCTCGAACTTCAGCTGCGATTTGGTGTCCAGCTGTGTCGCGGCGCGTTTCATGGCTGATCTGCAGTTTAGGAGCACAGACTTCAGCTGCGGTTTGGTGTCCAGCTGTGTCGCTGCGTGTTTCATGGCCGATCTGCAGTTTAGGAGCATGAGCTTCAGCTACGGTTTGGTGTCCAGCTGTGTCGCTGCGTGTTTCATGGCCGAGCTGCAGTTTAGGAGCACGGACTTCAGCTGCGGTTTGGTGTCCAGCTGTGTCGCTGCGCGTTTCATGGCCGATCTGCAGTTCAGGAGCATGGACTTCAGCTGCGGTTTGGTGTCCAGCTGTGTCGCTGCGTGTTTTTTTATGGCCGATCTGCAGTTTAGGAGCACGGACTTCAGCTGCGGTTTGGTGTCCAGCTGTGTCGCTGCGTGTTTCATGGCCGATCTGCAGTTTAGGAGCATGAGCTTCAGCTACGGTTTGGTGTCCAGCTGTGTCGCTGCGTGTTTCATGGCCGATCTGCAGTTTAGGTGTAAAAAGGGGGTGACGCTACCAACCAGAATATAAGATCCTTAAGTATTGCCCGGCGGTGTCGCCTCTTAAACCCACAAAGAAGTTAAACTATTGAAGAGGCAGGCGCTGGAGACTGGAAGGCAGGAAACAAGGTTTTTATTCTCTCCGGAGGAGAACACGGCAAAACAGACAGCAGGTATCGTTCTGAGGTGCTCTGTCTGCATCTCTGAGGCCTGGCCTCTTATACATAAGTTAATCACTTTATTGCATGAAACACATTCTCGTTAATCCTTTGATGTACGGAAAGACATCCTCGGAACCTCCCCTTCAGGCCCGTTCCCACACATAGTTACAGTTGAAGTCCCCACCCCGGTCACAACAGGTGATGATCATCGCGCAGCTGGATATTCCGCCGATTCACGGAATGTGTGGGGTTCGATCGGATCTCGTAGGGTGGGGGCTTTGATTGACCCGAGGGTCCTTTAATGGGAGGAAGCTTCCTACTGTACTGGGGGCAATAAACGGTATCCGCAGAGTCAGGTGGTGGCCTGGGAACGAGGAAGACAAACGGGCACACAGGGAAAAAGGGGTTTGTATCAAAGGACCTGGGACCATGAAAGGAAAGAAGGGAGGTGTCGTGCTGGGAACAGGATGGGATTCCGAGGCAAAGCTGCGCTGAAGAGGGGTTTATGACCCGAGGCATGTGAGGGCGAGGGGGTTGTCGGTATGCGGGGGGGGGGTGCCTGCAAGGCTAGGAGAGGGAGAGAGACGCGCTGGCTATCAGCAAAGGGCAGGGAAGCCATGGTGTTCAAAATGGCGGCTGTTTATGTGCGTGAAAGGGTTCGAGAAGAGCAAGAGGGCGCCGATAATGTTGACGGTTTCAGCCTAACTTTCAACAGTCCTCCCTTTTCAACATATCTAGCCAACTTGCTTACTCAATGTCAATTTTCATCAAATTCCTAACCTCGACATCATACAACGCTCTCATGTGTTCGTTTCCAAAGTCCACAGTTTGGGGGAAAATACAACTTGCACATAAAGAACACAGAGGTGGCAGACATTGAATTCCTAAGCATAAACCACATATTACAACTACAGGAACCAGGATAATGGTGAGCAGTCTCCAGCCCCAGTTCTTAACGGTGTCCCAGAACCAACCACCGAGTGACCATTCTTCTTGTTCTTGGCGGACTTCTGAAGAGAGTCTGTGAAGATGTTCGATGGCTTTGTACACTGAGGGTGAGTTGTCCGGTATGTATGTACAACAGCTGGACCCAATAATGCGGCATGCTCCTCCACGGTCCGCCAGAACCACATCTAGAACAAGGCGGTTCTGAAGAGCCACCAGACGGACCGCTTGGAGCTCAGCAGTGTTGTTAGCAAAGATACCAGCTGTGATGTTCATGGTTGTATCAACTGCCTGAGTCAGATGTCGGATGGCACGGCTGTTTGCCATCGGGCCCCAGAGGGGGACGAGTCCTTTCATAGCATCGAGGAACTGCGCTCCCGTTGAGTCGGCTTGCTCAATGTCTTTGGCTCGTTTTTGTCTATGGTGATTCGCTGGTGCCACATAAGTCGGGGGAAGGACGAAGGAGATGAAACAAGTGCCCCCCCCAGCCTTTGGGGAGCCAGGTGTAGGCTTTTGTGCCGCAGACGAAATACATGTTTGGGGACGACACAAAGGAAGGTGGGTCCGTGGAATCCAAAGTTCTGGTAAAGCGGCAAGCGCTGCGGCCCACCAGCTGCGTCCCAAGTCCTTCTACACACATGTGGCCTGTGACGTTGATGACCGATAGGGCCACAGGCAGAGTGGCAGCCGTCCGTTTCCGCAGATAGGAGAAGGTGGGTCTGGTTGGATTGTTGAACACCTGCATTTCAATTCGTTCTTTTTCAGGGATGTCCATGTGGATTGAGTCGCTGGGGGTCAGCGGGCAGAAGTGTGTCTTTGTCTTGTTTCGCCCGACCCCGTGAGAAGAATGTGCTGCAGTTCTGCTGGAGGTGGCATTGTCCTTATAGCTCTCTTGCAGGAGGATCAGCCAAGCAAGGCAGGAGCCGTGGACAGAGAAGGGTGAAGGGATGAATGGTATTGAATGTCCAGTGGCATGGGGTAGCAACCCACAGATCCAGCAGTTGGTGGTATTGGTGGCAAGATTGTGCTGGTGAAGTAGCTGCACGAAAGAGTTGTTCCAAAACTCCCTTCGCCTCTCTCTTAGTTGAGGAGAGAGCGAAATCAGATAATGTTCCTTCATGGTGGTAGGTTGAGCAGTGGTTAGGAATGTTTCGTGAGCAGGCGCATGTTCTTCCATAATCCAGAGCGTGGTCATGAGGAGAAAACAGAAGAGGATTGTGATGAAGAGTGCAATTGTCTTTGAGCGATGAAGTCTGTCTGTTCTCGGATTTCTGTAGTGGGTATTTCCTGCTGTCTCCGTCGGCTTCTTATTTGGCGCTTCCATCATCTTCTTATCTGGCGCTTCCATCATCTTCGTTTTCAAGGTGCTCGGTAGTGGGCAGGACCACAGACTTAGTTTAGCTTCTCTCCAGGTAACCCTTGGTAGTTTGGGTCACCGTTCTGAGATCCTTTAACCTAGTCCGTGGCCTACTTAGCCGAAGCTCCCTCCTTTCGACGCAGGAAATACCCTTCTCGAGATGGTACAGTGGGGTCAGGATGTTTTGAAAGTTCAAGTGTCTCTGTGTCAGGATAGCAATTCAACGATGGTCGGTCCTGGTTCAGGAGCTCTTCTTGGGTGTTGACGGTGTCTGTCGTGGCCAGGGCTGGGGAGACCTTTTTGCAGTGATGGGCGTGCAGCCAGTGCTTCTTCCCCTCCACTCGAAGTGCGGTCCGAGTGGTGATCAGCACTTGCCAGGGGCCCGTCCACCGGGGTTCCAAACTCTTTGATCGCTGAAAATTTCGGATCAGCACGAAGTCCCCCGGCTGGATGGCGTGACCCGGACCCCTAGAAGCATCGGGGATGGCCTGCTGCACCTGCTGATGAATGACAGACAGAGTTTCAGTCAATTTATACAGATAATCAGACATTAGGACGTCCGGAACGTCATGAATGGAAGTTGGTTTCGGGGCAGACCAGACGCTCATGGGTCGACCGAAGACAACTTCATAAGGAGTTAAGTGATGTCGGGTGGGGGTAGAGCGCATCGATAGCAATGCCAGTGGGAGGGCGTCTGGCCATTTCAGGCCCGTGGTAGCCACTATTTTGGCCAGTTTAAGCTTTAGTGTGGCATTGTGTCGTTCGACAAGTCCAGCAGATTGGGGGTGGAAGACTGCGTGGAATTTCTGTTTAATACCCAACCCATTTAGGATGAGCTGGATAACTTTGGCTATGAAGTGGGGGCCATTATCACTCCATAAAACACGACAGAGGCCATAACGGGGGAAAAACTCCTTTAACAGAACCTTTGCAGTGGCCATAGCGGTGTTGTCACGGGTTGGATATGCTTCCACCCACTTGCTAAATGCGCACACCACAACAAGTACATATTTCAGGCCTTGGCATCTGTCTAACTGGATGTAGTCCATCTTCAGGACTTCAAATGGGTGGTTTGGGACCCCAAATCCCCCCCGGGGTACTACAGTTCCTTTCCCGGGGTTGTGTTGCAGGCATATTAAGCATTGTTGGACCAGGCGTTTGGCGGAATCTGGGATCTTATCATTGTGCCAAACCCTGGAGACAAGTTCGATCATGGGGGCTGATCCTATGTGGGCAGGGGAGTGTGCCATGGTCAATATGGGAATCAAGTATGAATCAGGTAGCAACCATTTGTTCGTGTCTTTTGTCCGCCAGCAGCCTTCATCGTCTTTCAATCCCACCCGTGTCCATTCAGTCAACTCGTGTTGTGTGCTAGCCGTTTGAATGTCCCTGATAGTGTCTCCAACGTCAGTCCATTTTTCCGCTTGTGATCTGGTCACGTACATATGTGTTGTCGTCCTATTTTCAGCTGTCGTTCGGGCGGTGATGTCGGCTAGTGCATTTCCCTGTCCAATAATGTCTGTCACCTTCTTGTGTGCCTGGCATTTGATGACGGCAAGCTTGTTGGGGAGGAGGACAGCTTCGATTAAGGCGGAGACTAGATCCCCGTGCAAAATGGGTGTGCCGTGTGAGGTCAAGAATCCCCTTTCCCTCCAAAGGAGCCCAAAATGGTGAACCACCCCGAAGGCATACTGGCTGTCGGTGTAAATGTTCGCTGTGGTTCCTGTTGCCAGGATGCAGGCTCGTGTCAAAGCAATCAGTTCCGCTGCCTGGGCAGATCGCTGGGTGATGCGGGCTGTTTCTACTACGGTTCGAGCCGTGGTGACTGCATAGGCAGCGGAAGTGGTACCATCGGAGAGTTTGATGCAAGAACCGTCCACCCACAGCTCCCCGTCGGGGTCAGGGAAAGCCGTGTCTCTGAGATCGACCCTACTCCTGGTCTGTTCGTCCGTAAGAGTCACGCAGTCATGCACGGGGTGCACATTGGGATCGTTCTCTGGCAAGGGTAACAGAGTTGCCGGGTTCAGTGTGGTGCATCTTTTCAGGGTGATATGGGGGGCAAGCAAGGTCAGTTCGTATCCAGTCAGTCGTGCACTCGTCAGATGTTGCGTCTTGGTTTGGTTCAGGAGGGTGTCGACTGCATGGGGTACCAGTACCGTGAGGGAATTCGAGAGTCAAATGTTGCTAACCACTTCCTCTACCACTCCTGCGTCTATCAGTGACTGGATAATCATTACCAATGCCTTCTCGCCCTCTGGCGATATCCGATATTGGGGGAGTTTTGGGAGTGTTACGTCTGGTCGGACAGTAATGTGTACTGGGTCAATTAACATACGCCCTACGTCCGAATCCGCTTTGGCCCACAGATACGGAGGCAGAGTGTCAAGCAGGTATGCGTCAACGTCGGTGATGGAAAACATGTGTCGGGGAGAGCAATGTCTAAGCAGAACGGGGTTGTCGTAAAGAAACACTCGAACTCCATCTTGAGAACACCTGATCGTCGCTCGGAAGTGTTTCAGTAAGTCAAGTCCCATAATGGCGTCAGGGCTATTGGAGGAGAGCAAGAACGTGGTGTCGGTGGTGTTGTTTTCTACGTCAAAGAGAATCGGGGCAGACAAAGGGTTGGTGGAGGGCGTTCCATCGAAACCTGTCGATGTTATGAGTGAGCCAGACAAGGGTGCCCTTGGAATCAGTCGTTTAGATAACGCACTACGTGTTGCGCCAGTGTCTACCAGAAATGGTGACTTGGTACCCAGGACCTTAGCAGTGACGTAAGGGCCCTGCTGGTCAACATAGAGCTCGACTGGATCCCTCCCTTGCCCTTGGCTGTCCTATGCGAAGTTGTGGGTGTCTTCATAGTCAGATTGTTGATATTGGTTCTGCCTGGGTCGATCGAACGTATTTGGTCTGCCTGATCTGTCGTTAGTCGCGTCATTTGGGGGCCCTCGCTGTTGTCCCTTAGGTCTCGGTCCGTTTGCTACGTCCCTGGGGTCTTTGTTTCTGATCATTTCCAGAAGAACTGGGCACTGGGATTTCCAATGGCCAGTCCCTTTGCAGAAAGCGCACTGGTTCTCTCTAAGGTCTGTGCGCCCACTGTAGGAAGTCAGAGTGCGGTCTTGGGGAAATGTAGTCTTGGGGACGTTCGTCTGGTGGTTTCCCCGGTATTGGTCTCGTCCTATAGTCACCCCTTGTAGTTTGGCAATCATCACCCTCTCTTTCAAGTCCTTCTTCTTTTTCTCTGTCGCCCTATCGTTTTCATTTTTCTGATGTTCATAATATTGGGCCATTTGGAGAATCGCTGTAGGCTTGGAGGCTGCCCAACTACTCTCGCTGGCCTGTAGTTTCTGGGAGATCTCCGATGACAGGCCCTTAACATAATTCTGGACAAACAGATGGTGTCCGGTTGCAGTGGTCATGTCCTGGCCGCTGTAATCGGAGAACACCGTTTCAAACCGGGAGAAGTATTCTGATACATCCTCCTGGGGTTTCTGGCGACAGGCTGTTACTATCGACCAGTCCACTTTCTTTTCTGGGATCAGGGTTTTTAATTTCTCTACGATTTTATCTGGAAGGTCTAGAATGGATTTCAAAGGCTTTTGTCCTGGTCCCCGTTGTTTATCCAGGTCATTGAGTTGTGACCAGGTTTGTCCAAACAGCTCAAGGTGGTCGACTTTCCGGATTTGCTTCCACACATCAGCTGGTAGACATAACCCGAAGAACAAGTCGATGTCAGCCAGGGTCATAATCGTTGAGCCCAGGGCTGTACCCAATTCAGTGTAGAAGGCAGTGGGGTTTTTACGTAGGTCGGGTAGAGATTTTCGGAATGTCAGTATCTCTTGCCGGTCCCATGGCTGGTAGACCCAGTTGTACACTACCCTTCCCTTCGCATCTTGGTTGTTTGCATCATCGTGAGTCCCTGTACCTCGGGGAGGAACCCAGTAAGGGGCAGCCTCTCGTATCGGCATCATGGTGTTAGATTGCTCGGTTGGTGGTTTGGTCACTACGGAGGTCGCGGATTTAGCTCCCGGCTCTCGTTCAGTGAGGTGGCGGAAAACCTCAAGCGTACGCGTAAGGAGGTCCGACACATCACACTCGCCCTCATCCCCGATATCGACCTTCCGGTACAGAGTCGTTAGGCTCCCGGGACCGTTGTCTCGATATCGGTCCTCGTATGCATTCAAGACATGATAACACAGTCGTACGGTAAAATGTCGTCTGTGACTCCCTGTATACGAGCTGAACATATCTGTGATGTACTCTTCATCATCCTTCCTTTCTACCAGTGTCCTTGCTATTTTGTCGATCCCCGCTCGCTCATCTTTGCTTAGTCTGCTTGTTCTTGCAGGGCCAGCCCCTCGAGTCTCATGGTCGTCTAACGTTGTTGTTGATGCGGTTTTTAATACAAGGGGTTCGGCTGGCACAGAGGCCATTGGGGCCGAAGCTGTGGCGGTACCTTCGTTTGTACCTGGGGGTGGCGCGTGCTGCGCCAAGGGTTGGGAAGGAATTTACAACAAGGGGTGGTGATGGACAGAGTCTCTGAATTAAGCAGAGTACTCTCACCCAGTCAAGAGATCAGGGCTAGATCCAACACCGTTTTTTAGCTCATTGCACCATCCCAGTTTCAGAACCTGGCTGTATGCAAATTAGTCTGTCCCTGGCCCAGTGCATCATGGGAACAGGGCAGACCAGACTACAAAAGCCAATTCTTACACTGGGAAGGAAACAAGCTTCCGGGGACCGGTTTCTGCCATTTCAGGCGTCTTCGGCCCGGCTTGCTTGAATCCTGATGGTGCAATGAGCAAGGGACTCACATCTGAGTATACCCTTCCACGCTTAGGGTGGACAAAATAATTTACAACAAGGGGTGGTGATGGACAGAGTCTCTGAATTAAGCAGAGTACTCTCACCCAGTCAAGAGATCAGGGCTAGATCCAACACCGTTTTTTAGCTCATTGCACCATCCCAGTTTCAGAACCTGGCTGTATGCAAATTAGTCTGTCCCTGGCCCAGTGCATCATGGGAACAGGGCAGACCAGACTACAAAAGCCAATTCTTACACTGGGAAGGAAACAAGCTTCCGGGGACCGGTTTCTGCCATTTCAGGCGTCTTCGGCCCGGCTTGCTTGAATCCTGATGGTGCAATGAGCAAGGGACTCACACCTGAGTATACCCTTCCACGCTTAGGGTGGACAAAATAATTTACAACAAGGGGTGGTGATGGACAGAGTCTCTGAATTAAGCAGAGTACTCTCACCCAGTCAAGAGATCAGGGCTAGATCCAACACCGTTTTTTAGCTCATTGCACCATCCCAGTTTCAGAACCTGGCTGTATGCAAATTAGTCTGTCCCTGGCCCAGTGCATCATGGGAACAGGGCAGACCAGACTACAAAAGCCAATTCTTACACTGGGAAGGAAACAAGCTTCCGGGGACCGGTTTCTGCCATTTCAGGCGTCTTCGGCCCGGCTTGCTTGAATCCTGATGGTGCAATGAGCAAGGGACTCACATCTGAGTATACCCTTCCACGCTTAGGGTGGACAAAATAATTTACAACAAGGGGTGGTGATGGACAGAGTCTCTGAATTAAGCAGAGTACTCTCACCCAGTCAAGAGATCAGGGCTAGATCCAACACCGTTTTTTAGCTCATTGCACCATCCCAGTTTCAGAACCTGGCTGTATGCAAATTAGTCTGTCCCTGGCCCAGTGCATCATGGGAACAGGGCAGACCAGACTACAAAAGCCAATTCTTACACTGGGAAGGAAACAAACTTCCGGGGAAGGGGCATATGGAGGGGGCATGTAGATGATAGGAGGACCTAACAGCAGATCCTCGTTGGCTCGTTGTTTCGAGGGTAAATCAGGGTAGAGCATGGAGGGAGTTCTAACCGGACACTGGCTTGGTGTTTCCATTTCTAGTTTCTGTTTAGCTTTCTCTCTTTCCTTTATCTCTTTTTCTAGTTTCTGGGCAGCTAGGTGGGCTGCTTTTCGCAGCTCTTTTTCCAACCTACTCTCAGTTTTCTTTTTACGTTGTTCAGTTTCTTTTCGCCACATGCCGAAACTGTCAAGCATAGTGGGTGTTGTCTTGTTTTTACCCAGGGCAGTTTCTAGCGTTTTTATTTTATCGTCATCGAAGGATCCTATCAGGGGCCACTGACTTTCTTGACCCTTTTTCGTATATTTATGCCATAGTTTACTATAGGCTATAGCGGTCAATCCATGCTTCATGAACATGTCCTTATTAGGGGTGCCTTCCAGCGGGGCTGGATGGTCCATCTCTAATAAGCGGTCCGGGCTAAACAGGCTACTAATCAGTGGGGAGAAGACAGACATGACGGCTCGTAACGAGGGACTAAAAAGTCAGCACTGCCTATCTTATCACTAGGTGCAAAGACTGGACAGAATATTTCTATTCTACGTTGTTTGCAGGCAGTGAATACCTCATGAATCAAATAACAAAAGACCAATAAATATTCAATGGGGAGAATGAGTAGGTCCGCAAAGATCTGCGTTACCTACCCCTTTCACTATCTGCAAAGAGGGAGGTCTCTTCCCTGTTTGCAGACAGAGAATCTCCAGAAAACAATAGTTTTGCGAACAACAGTTCAGTTTCAAGTAATTATTGAGTGGGGGAGAAAAAAATAAGCACGGCTGCTGCCCTACCTATCCTCCACTGCTTGCAAAGAGAGAGCCCGTTGTTTCTCCGTTTGCAGACAGTGAATCTCCAAATAAATAAAAAGAGCAATACTAGTATTTTTTAAACAATCAAGCAATCAAGCAATCATTTCGCAACTTGTCGTGATTACACGACCTTACCCGGACCGCATGGACAGTTTCTTGTCTTCCGAATCCAGCGCCCGATCGTCCTCTCTTCTCCGTTATCCTCGCGGCACTCCTGATGGTTCCCAGTCAGGACCGTAGATCACTCGAGAGAGGTCTGTTCGGAACCAGTGAAGTTCGGATGATCGGCTGTCAGACGAGGGTCTATCGGACAGACGCGTTCCCGATCGTTGCAGTCGTTCACTCTGTCGTCAGGACCTCTCCCACTGGATCCACGGGTCGCTGATGGGCCCCACGCTTGGGACGCCAATTGTAAAAAGGGGGTGATGCTACCAACCAGAATATAAGATCCTTAAGTATTGCCCGGCGGTGTCGCCTCTTAAACCCACAAAGAAGTTAAACTATTGAAGAGGCAGGCGCTGGAGACTGGAAGGCAGGAAACAAGGTTTTTATTCTCTCCGGAGGAGAACACGGCAAAACAGACAGCAGGTATCGTTCTGAGGTGCTCTGTCTGCATCTCTGAGGCCTGGCCTCTTATACATAAGTTAATCACTTTATTGCATGAAACACATTCTCGTTAATCCTTTGATGTACGGAAAGACATCCTCGGAACCTCCCCTTCAGGCCCGTTCCCACACATAGTTACAGTTGAAGTCCCCACCCCGGTCACAACAGGTGATGATCATCGCGCAGCTGGATATTCCGCCGATTCACGGAATGTGTGGGGTTCGATCGGATCTCGTAGGGTGGGGGCTTTGATTGACCCGAGGGTCCTTTAATGGGAGGAAGCTTCCTACTGTACTGGGGGCAATAAACGGTATCCGCAGAGTCAGGTGGTGGCCTGGGAACGAGGAAGACAAACGGGCACACAGGGAAAAAGGGGTTTGTATCAAAGGACCTGGGACCATGAAAGGAAAGAAGGGAGGTGTCGTGCTGGGAACAGGATGGGATTCCGAGGCAAAGCTGCGCTGAAGAGGGGTTTATGACCCGAGGCATGTGAGGGCGAGGGGGTTGTCGGTATGCTGGGGGGGGTGCCTGCGAGGCTAGGAGAGGGAGAGAGACGCGCTGGCTATCAGCAAAGGGCAGGGAAGCCATGGTGTTCAAAATGGCAGCTGTTTATGTGCGTGAAAGGGTTCGAGAAGAGCAAGAGGGCGCCGATAATGTTGACGGTTTCAGCCTAACTTTCAACATAGGAGCTCGAACTTCAGCTTCGGTTTGGTGTCCAGCTGTGTCGCTGCGCGTTTCATGGCCGATCTGCAGTTTAGGAGCACCGACTTCAGCTGCGGTTTGGTGTCCAGCTGTGTCGCGGCGCGTTTCATGGCTGATCTTCAGTTTAGGAGCATGGACTGCAGCTGCGGTTTGGTGTCCAGCTGTGTCGCTGCGTGTTTTTTTATGGCCGATCTGCAGTTTAGGAGCACGGACTTCAGCTGCGGTTTGGTGTCCAGCTGTGTCGCTGCGTGTTTCATGGCCGATCTGCAGTTTAGGAGCATGAGCTTCAGCTGCGGTTTGGTGTCCAGCTGTGTCGCTGCGCGTTTCATGGCCGATCTGCAGTTTAGGAGCACGGACTCCAGCTGCGGTTTGGTGTCCAGCTGTGTCGCTGCGCGTTTCATGGCCGATCTGCAGTTTAGGAGCACGGACTTCAGCTGCGGTTTGGTGTCCAGCTGTGTCGCTGCGCGTTTCATGGCCGATCTGCAGTTTAGGAGCACCGACTTCAGCTGCGGTTTGGTGTCCAGCTGTGTCGCGGCACGTTTCATGGCTGATCTGCAGTTTAGGAGCACCGACTTCAGCTGCGGTTCGGTGTCCAGCTGTGTTGCGGCGCGTTTCATGGCTAATCTGCAGTTTAGGAGCACGAACTTCAGCTGCGGTTTGGTGTCCAGCTGTGTCGCTGCGCATTTCATGGCCGATCTGCAGTTTAGGAGCACGGACTTCAGCTGCGGTTTGGTGTCCAGCTGTGTCGCTGCGCGTTTCATGGCCGATCTGCAGTTTAGGAGCACGGACTCCAGCTGCGGTTTGGTGTCTAGATGTGTCGCTGCGCGTTTCATGGCCGATCTGCAGTTTAGGAGCACGGACTCCAGCTGCGGTTTGGTGTCCAGCTGTGTCGCTGCGTGTTTCATGGCCGATCCTCAGTTTAGGAGCACGGACTCCAGCTGCGGTTTGGTGTCCAGCTGTGTCGCTGCGCGTTTCATGGCCGATCTGCAGTTTAGGAGCACGGACTCCAGCTGCGGTTTGGTGTCCAGCTGTGTCGCTGCGCGTTTCATGGCCGATCCTCAGTTTAGGAGCACGGACTCCAGCTGCGGTTTGGTGTCCAGCTGTGTCGCTGCGCGTTTCATGGCCGATCCTCAGTTTAGGAGCACGGACTCCAGCTGCGGTTTGGTGTCCAGCTGTGTCGCTGCGTGTTTCATGGCCGATCCTCAGTTTAGGAGCACGGACTCCAGCTGCGGTTTGGTGTCCAGCTGTGTCGCTGCGCGTTTCATGGCCGATCTGCAGTTTAGGAGCACGGACTTCAGCTGCGGTTTGGTGTCCAGCTGTGTCACTGCACGTTTCATGGCCGATCTGCAGTTTAGGAGCACGGACTTCAGCTGCGGTTTGGTGTCCAGCTGTGTCGCTGCGCGTTTGATGACCGATCTGCAGTTTAGGAGCATGGACTTCAGCTGCGGTTTGGTGTCCAGCTGTGTCGCTGCGCGTTTCATGGCCGATCTGCAGTTTAGGAGCAGGGACTTCAGCTGCGGTTTGGTGTCCAGCTGTGTCGCTGCGCGTTTCATGGCCGATCTGCAGTTTAGGAGCACGGACTTCAGCTGCGGTTTGGTGTCCAGCTGTGTCGCTGCGCGTTTCATGGCCGATCTGCAGTTTAGGAGCACGGACTTCAGCTGCGGTTTGGTGTTCAGCTGTGTCGCTGCGTGTTTTTTTATGGCCGATCTGCAGTTTAGGAGCACGGACTTCAGCTGCGGTTTGGTGTCCAGCTGTGTCGCGGCGCGTTTCATGGCTGATCTGCAGTTTAGGAGCACGGACTTCAGCTGCGGTTTGGTGTCCAGCTGTGTCGCTGCGTGTTTCATGGCCGATCTGCAGTTTAGGAGCATGAGCTTCAGCTACGGTTTGGTGTCCAGCTGTGTCGCTGCGTGTTTCATGGCCGATCTGCAGTTTAGGAGCACGGACTTCAGCTGCGGTTTGGTGTCCAGCTGTGTCGCTGCGCGTTTCATGGCCGATCTGCAGTTCAGGAGCATGGACTTCAGCTGCGGTTTGGTGTCCAGCTGTGTCGCTGCGTGTTTTTTTATGGCCGGTCTGCAGTTTAGGAGCACGGACTTCAGCTGCGGTTTGGTGTCCAGCTGTGTCGCTGCGTGTTTTATGGCCGATCTGCAGTTTAGGAGCATGAGCTTCAGCTACGGTTTGGTGTCCAGCTGTGTCGCTGCGTGTTTCATGGCCGATCTGCAGTTTAGGAGCTCGAACTTCAGCTGCGGTTTGGTGTCCAGCTGTGTCGCTGCGCGTTTCATGGCCGATCTGCAGTTTAGGAGCACCGACTTCAGCTGCGGTTTGGTGTCCAGCTGTGTCGCTGCGTGTTTCATGGCCGATCTGCAGTTTAGGAGCATGAGCTTCAGCTACGGTTTGGTGTCCAGCTGTGTCGCTGCGTGTTTCATGGCCGATCTGCAGTTTAGGAGCTCGAACTTCAGCTGCGATTTGGTGTCCAGCTGTGTCGCGGCGCGTTTCATGGCTGATCTGCAGTTTAGGAGCACGGACTTCAGCTGCGGTTTGGTGTCCAGCTGTGTCGCTGCGTGTTTCATGGCCGATCTGCAGTTTAGGAGCATGAGCTTCAGCTACGGTTTGGTGTCCAGCTGTGTCGCTGCGTGTTTCATGGCCGAGCTGCAGTTTAGGAGCACGGACTTCAGCTGCGGTTTGGTGTCCAGCTGTGTCGCTGCGCGTTTCATGGCCGATCTGCAGTTCAGGAGCATGGACTTCAGCTGCGGTTTGGTGTCCAGCTGTGTCGCTGCGTGTTTTTTTATGGCCGATCTGCAGTTTAGGAGCACGGACTTCAGCTGCGGTTTGGTGTCCAGCTGTGTCGCTGCGTGTTTCATGGCCGATCTGCAGTTTAGGAGCATGAGCTTCAGCTACGGTTTGGTGTCCAGCTGTGTCGCTGCGTGTTTCATGGCCGATCTGCAGTTTAGGAGCTCGAACTTCAGCTGCGGTTTGGTGTCCAGCTGTGTCGCTGCGCGTTTCATGGCCGATCTGCAGTTTAGGAGCACCGACTTCAGCTGCGGTTTGGTGTCCAGCTGTGTCACGGCGCGTTTCATGGCTGATCTTCAGTTTAGGAGCATGGACTTCAGCTGCGGTTTGGTGTCCAGCTGTGTCGCTGCGTGTTTTTTTATGGCCGATCTGCAGTTTAGGAGCACGGACTTCAGCTGCGGTTTGGTGTCCAGCTGTGTCGCTGCGTGTTTCATGGCCGATCTGCAGTTTAGGAGCATGAGCTTCAGCTGCGGTTTGGTGTCCAGCTGTGTCGCTGCGCGTTTCATGGCCGATCTGCAGTTTAGGAGCACGGACTTCAGCTGCGGTTTGGTGTCCCGCTGTGTCGCTGCGCGTTTCATGGCCGATCTGCAGTTTAGGAGCACGGACTCCAGCTGCGGTTTGGTGTCCAGCTGTGTCGCTGCGCGTTTCATGGCCGATCCTCAGTTTAGGAGCACGGACATCAACTGCGGTTTGGTGTCCAGCTGTGTCGCTGCGTGTTTCATGGCCGATCTGCAGTTTAGGAGCACGGACTTCAGGTGAGGTTTGGTGTCCGCTGAGGTTTTCTCTGTGATGGGTGCTGGTTTGAGATTGGCTTTGTTTGCATCTCCAGAGTTTGCTCTCTGTTCTCTGTGTGGGTTTGAGGCAATTGTTAGGATGGGGTTCCGGGTGTGTGGAAGGTCCCGGTGTCCAGTATTGTACATGAGCAGAAGGCAGTGGATGTCATCATCTGATGGAGAATCCTTGGTCCCGGCCGCTCTAGAGGAGGCGTTGCGGTGGGGTGTGGATCGCCATCTTGTGACAAGGGGTGGCTGGATGGACCCGTTGTGTTTGTTGGTAGGTGAGATTGGTGTATGTTATTATTGGGGTGGATGGGCCTGTTACTCTCAGGTATCTTTGAGGGCCCCCTGTTGTAGGCCAGCTCGTTGTGATGCCCTAAGCTTCTGTAGGTCAGGTTTGATTTGCTGTAGGTTCTGTGTCGTTTCCCCCAGACTCTATCTCGGTGTGGTAAACAGAGGATGGGTTTAGGGCCTGGTGTAGGGAGGTGTGTGGGTGATCTGAGTTTTGTTGGTGTTCAGGTTTTTGTCGGGAAGGGTAGGCGGGGGCGAGGTATGTGTAGTGGGCGTTTGGGCTTGAAATCTGGGCTGGGTTGTGGGGAAGTGGTGGGGATATACATTTGTCACTGCGTCACTCTGTTGCCCTTCTAGTAGCGGTGAGAGGCCCCACCTGGGGTGTATAGGAGAGCCTGTCATTCATTGTATTGAATCTATACATTCACCCATACTGAGAACCCTAGCATATATAACAGATCTGTGAGCCTGTACCTTGTTGCATTGATTCTATACATTCACCCATACTGAGAATCCTAGCATTTATTTATTTATTTTGAAAGTTTTATATAGCGCGAACAAGATCTTTGCAGATATCAGAGCGCTTTACAAGGACAATGGGGTCATAGAGTAATAGACTGTAATAGTTGAGGTAGCTAGGTACAATGTGCATAGTTACATAGGTAGGTCAAAAGAGGTAGGTCAAAGGTGAGGTAGTGTCTTCTATCATAGATTAGGTACAAGGTGCATAGTCAAACAGTTGTGCCAATAATATAAAAGTACAAAAATAAGGAGCATATACTTGTTTAAGCGATCTTAAAATGCTTAGCATGAAGATAGGCATAGTTGAGGTAGGAGATGAGTGCAGGGTGTATAGTCATTAGTCACACAGGTGCATCAAAAGTACAAGAGTAGGGAAAGTTGAGGTTGTGTAGGTACAGTATGCAAAGTCAGACAGGTGCGTCGACAATATAAAAATGTACAAAGAGGGAACGTATACAATCACATAAGTCGATAAAGCAAGTAATACAAATAGTCCAAGGGGTCAGGCAGGTAGTACAGAGCGGATTCTTGAGAGATGCAGAATAATAGATCATGTGTATTTAGCCATGAGGATCGCTTTTACTTCTTTCTTAAAAAGTTTGTTGGAGGAGATGAGCCTGGTTTCAGGAGGGAGTGAGTTCCAGATCCTGGGCGCCATTCCTGAGAAGGAGCGTTTATAGGTTTTTTCCTTCCGAAATCTTCGAGGCTTCAGCAGAAGATTGTTTGTGCTTCTAGTAGTTCTAGAGCCACCAGAAATTGTCAGCTTTTGAGTGAGGTAGGCGGGTGAGTTCATGTGTACAGCCTTGTGTGTCATGCAGGCGATTTTCAGATGTATTCTGGCTTCAAAAGGTAGCCAGTTCAGTGATTTAAAGTCAGGGGAAATATGCGAGTGCTTTTTTGAGCCAGTGATGAGTCTCGCTGCAGCGTTAAGGGACGCTCTTAGGGGTGCCGTTGTAGTTAGGGGGAGCCCGCAGAGGGCGGTGCTACCGTATTCTATGTGCGGGATGACTATAGATTGTACTGCAGTTTGGAAGTCTTTGGCTGGAAGGAAGGGTTTAAGTTTTCTCAAGGTATTGATTTGGAAGCATATATAACAGACCTGTGAGCCTGTACCTTGTTGCATTGAATCTATACACTAACCCATGGCTAGACCTCTGGGGTGCACAGGGCACCTCTGTGGCATTGAATCTATACATTCACCCATTCTTAGAACCCTGGGACATATAGGAGACCGCTGAGCCTGTACCTTATAAAGCTAACTCTATACACTCATCCATGCCTTTAGACCCTGGGATGTAGGAGAGCTCTGAGCCTGTGTGTACCTTGAATGTATGCATTAACCTATGCCGAGAGCGCAGAGGTGCATTGGAGAGCTCTGAGCCTGTGCCTTGGTGTGTTGAATCTATACATTCATCCATGCTTGTAAACCCTGGGATGTAGGAGAGCTCTGAGCCTGTGTGTACCTTGAATGTATGCATTAACCTATGCCGAGAGCCTCTGAATCACCTCCTGGGTTCTGAGAACTGCGGCTGTTCCTGGAAAGGCCGCGGCGGCTTCGGAGAATCCTCGGACCTGCAAATTAGCGTCAAGGGCCCGCTCCCCCCACCCCCCCCCCCTCACTGCCATGATGAGCCGCTGCCATGGAAACCGCAAAGATACCCCCTTCAGCCCAGTGCTGCATCCGGGGCCTCGAGATGTGAAGAGCGGGGCTGGGAGCCTCCGACCCTTGGAGACCCGGACACGGGGCCATTAATGCCGCCATTAAAGCCCTCGGGGTGGGAACACTTACCGGAGCCGGAGGGCAAGCCGCGTCGCTGCGGGGAGGGCCGGGGCCGGGAGGGTCTTACATGAACTACCTTTGGGTGCCTGAGGCCTGGAGCACTCTGCACCTGCAAATATCAGAGTATTGCAAGCTAGGCGCCGAGAGGCTCCGAGGTGTGTCAAGGCGCAACGGCAGGGGGCGCTACGGGGGCCACTTTCAGCTGTAACCACTGAGACTCGGGGCCGTTTCACAGAACTAATTTAAGATAAAATCCTAAACTTACTACTTTCGGTATTCACAGAAGTTAGGATTTTGTCTTAAATCTGTCTTAAGTCTGTCTTAAGTTTGTTTTAAGACAAATTTAAGACAAAATCCTAACTTCTGTGAATACCAAAAGTAGTAAGTTTAGGATTTTGTCTTAAGCTACTTCTGTGAATCGGGCCCTTACTCATTTCGGTATTCACAGAAGTTCGGACACCTAACTCTAGGACTCCTAAGTGCCTTCTGTGAATACCGAAATGGTAGTAAGTTTAGGATTTTGTTGTTAAGTTTGTTCACCAGATCAGAGGGGAGTCACCGCTGCCCCAGGAGTGGGCACAGGGTCCCTCTGGGCTCAGCAACAGCTGTGGAGGGAACAGACACCCCAGGGGCGCCCCCTGAGGCGCCGGCGGGATTAAAGAAACAAGCACTGACACAGTCACTGGGGGCAGCTCCCTCTGGGGCATCCCCCGCCTGCCCAATGGTGCCACAGGCCACTGGGGCAGACGGGTCCGTGGGCACCGGCCTGGCGCCCATCACTTGAACCCACCACCCCCGTGACGCGTGGCTCCGCCTGCTTTACTATAGCCGGTGCTCAAGGGTGGAAACTGAAGCAAGCAGCTGCTTTCATTCATCAAAAACAATCCGTTTTCACACATGAGCGGGCGGAAGTCTGGTCCGCTGCCACCCAGGAATGCGGCGGTCTGGATGTGCCCAAGAGCACACGGGTTGCACGGGGCTGCCGAGAGGGAACCGGTCTCAGCAGGATGGCCCCTCTCCGTGGCCTTCTGTGCTGGGTCACGGGGTCACAGCGCCCCCTGCTGCAGGCTGCTGGGAGGTCCGCTTCCATGGGCTGCACCTGCGACCCCACTCACTCCCTCCACTCACTCTCTCCACTCACTCCCTGGGGCTGCACCTCCGACGCCACTCACTCACTCTCAAGGGCTGCGCCTGCCACTCACTCCCAGCTCCACTTACTCCCTGTGGCTTCGCCTCCCTCTCACTCCTTGTGGCTTCACCTCCCACTCACTCTCAAGGGCTGCACCTGCCACTCACTCCCTGTGGCTTCACCTCCCACTCACTCCCTGTGGCTTCACCCCCCACTCACTCCCTGCGTCGCCATCTCCCACTCACTCTCAAGGGCTGCACCTGCCACTCACTCCCTGTGGCTTCACCTCCCACTCACTCCCTGTGGCTTCACCCCCCACTCACTCCCTGCGTCGCCATCTCCCACTCACTCTCAAGGGCTGCACCTGCCACTCACTCCCTGTGGCTTCGCCTCCCACTCACTCCCTGTGGCTTCACCCCCCACTCACTCCCTGTGTCGCCATCTCCCACTCACTCTCAGGGGCTGCACCTGCCACTCACTCCCTGTGGCTTCACCTCCCACTCACTCCTGGGGATGCACCTCCTACGCCACTAACTCCCTCCACTCACTCCCTGAGGCCACACCATCCACCTCACTCACTCCCTGCACCTCCCACTCACTCTCTGGAGTTGTACGTCCCACCCCACTCACTCTCTTCACTCACTCCCTGCAGCTGCACTTCCAACCCCACTCACTCCCTCGATCTGCACCGCCCACCCCTCCCAATCCCACTACTCACTCCCTGCGGCTGCACCGCCCACCGCACTCACTCCATCTACTCACTCCTTCAGGTTGCACCACCCACTCACTCCCTGGGATTGTACCTCGGACCCCACCCCACTCACTCCCCGGGGATGAGGACACTGAGGTAGCTCGGGCCGCCACCTTTCCAGGCGGTAAAGGCCGGCGGCACAAGCTTCCATTGAGAAGAGAAGGTTTTGAAACATCCCTGCACCGTGCGGCTGGCACCATGCAATGCCACATGGCGCAGAAATGTTTAGGGGGCACCATGGTGCTCCCCAGGATCCACTGCGGAGGGCCAGGGGGCCCTGCTAGGGGCCCTCAATGTTGCTTTCCGACAGGACATGCAATGGCTGTTGGAAACCGACATCATAATCCTGACAGCGGGGTTGCCGTCATTGAGGATTATGCGGTATGTCCGATGGACCGATGGGCTCCTTGAGCCTGTCAGAACCGCGTCAAAATCCCCCACTGTTTTCTTTCTGACCACCGGCGTCCTAATACAGTGGTCGGTATGAAAACTACGATGTTGGCTAGAAAGGCTCCGACCGCTGGTCAGAAGCTTTCCACCCGACATCGGAATCGGGCCCATAGAGTTTCTCTCTGGGAAACACAATCCTAATAGCGACAATCAATTCAGGGTGGAAAATGGGATAGCGCAATGCAAGACTTCCTCACAGAATGGGTCAACGTTTCATTCCACAGATGTGTACATTCCTCGTTCTATGACACCCTCTGGGTCCACTGGGGTCTGCGGAGAGGTTGGTTCTGCGGACTCAGCCTTTGGGTTTCTTGTAGATCAAAGGTTTTGCGTTTTTGATTCACTGTGATTCTATTTTAATTGAGAAATAGTACAATATACATAAAAAATCTGGTTGCCTCCCTTCTTGTTGGGTTGAATGAACAACCCCCAATAGCTAGTGCCATGTCATGCAACACCATTCCATGTTGTGTCATGTCACACCATTCCATGTTGTGTCACGTCATGCCATGTTCTGTCATGCAACACCATTCCATGTTGTGTCACGCCATGCCATGTTCTGTCATGCAACACCATTCCATGTTGTGTCACATCATGCCATGTTGTGTCACGTCATGCCATGTCATGTCATGCCACACCATTCCATGTTGTGTCACATCATGCCATGCCATGTTGTGTCATGTCACACCATTCCATGTTGTGTCACGTCATGCCATGCCATGTTCTGTCATGCAACACCATTCCATGTTGTGTCACGTCATGCCATGCCATGTTCTGTCATGCAACACCATTCCATGTTGTGTCACGTCATGCCATGCCGTGTTCTGTCATGCAACACCATTCCATGTTGTGTCACGTCATGCCATGCCATGTTCTGTCATGCAACACCATTCCATGTTGTGTCATGTCATGCCATGCCATGTTCTGTCACGTCATGCCATGTTGTGTCACGTCATGCCATGTCATGTCATGCCACACCATTCCATGTTATGTCACATCATGCCATGCCATGTTGTGTCATGTCACACCATTCCATGTTGTGTCACGTCATGCCATGCCATGTTCTGTCACGTCATGCCATGTTGTGTCACGTCATGCCATGTCATGTCATGCCACACCATTCCATGTTATGTCACATCATGCCATGCCATGTTGTGTCATGTCACACCATTCCATGTTGTGTCACGTCATGCCATGCCATGTTCTGTCATGTCACACCATTCCATGTTGTGTCACGTCATGCCATGCCATGTTCTGTCATGTCACACCATTCCATGTTGTGTCACGTCATGCCATGTTGTGTCACGTCACACCATTCCATGTTGTGTCACGTCATGCCATGTTGTGTCACGTCATGCCATGCCATGTTCTGTCATGTCACACCATTCCATGTTGTGTCACGTCATGCCATGTTGTGTCACATCATGCCATGTCATGTCATGCCACACCATTCCATGTTGTGTCACGTCATGCCATGCCATGTTGTGTCATGTCACACCATTCCATGTTGTGTCACGTCATGCCATGCCATGTTGTGTCATGTCACACCATTCCATGTTGTGTCACGTCATGCCATGCCATGTTCTGTCATGTCACACCATTCCATGTTGTGTCACGTCATGCCATGCCATGTTCTGTCATGCAACACCATTCCATGTTGTGTCACGTCATGCCATGCCATGTTCTGTCACGTCATGCCATGTTGTGTCACGTCATGCCATGTCATGTCATGCCACACCATTCCATGTTATGTCACATCATGCCATGCCATGTTGTGTCATGTCACACCATTCCATGTTGTGTCACGTCATGCCATGCCATGTTCTGTCACGTCATGCCATGTTGTGTCACGTCATGCCATGTCATGTCATGCCACACCATTCCATGTTATGTCACATCATGCCATGCCATGTTGTGTCATGTCACACCATTCCATGTTGTGTCACGTCATGCCATGCCATGTTCTGTCATGTCACACCATTCCATGTTGTGTCACGTCATGCCATGCCATGTTCTGTCATGTCACACCATTCCATGTTGTGTCACGTCATGCCATGTTGTGTCACGTCACACCATTCCATGTTGTGTCACGTCATGCCATGTTGTGTCACGTCATGCCATGCCATGTTCTGTCATGTCACACCATTCCATGTTGTGTCACGTCATGCCATGTTGTGTCACATCATGCCATGTCATGTCATGCCACACCATTCCATGTTGTGTCACGTCATGCCATGCCATGTTGTGTCATGTCACACCATTCCATGTTGTGTCACGTCATGCCATGCCATGTTGTGTCATGTCACACCATTCCATGTTGTGTCACGTCATGCCATGCCATGTTCTGTCATGTCACACCATTCCATGTTGTGTCACGTCATGCCATGCCATGTTCTGTCATGTCACACCATTCCATGTTGTGTCACGTCATGCCATGTTGTGTCACGTCATGCCATGCCATGTTCTGTCATGTCACACCATTCCATGTTGTGTCACGTCATGCCATGTTGTGTCACATCATGCCATGTCATGTCATGCCACACCATTCCATGTTGTGTCACGTCATGCCATGCCATGTTCTGTCTTGTCACACCATTCCATGTTGTGTCACGTCATGCCATGCCATGTTCTGTCACTTCATGCCATGTTGTGTCACGTCATGCCATGTCATGTCATGCCACACCATTCCATGTTGTGTCACGTCATGCCATGTCATGTCATGCCACACCATTCCATGTTGTGTCACGTCATGCCATGCCATGTTGTGTCATGTCACACCATTCCATGTTGTGTCACGTCATGCCATGCCATGTTGTGTCATGTCACACCATTCCATGTTGTGTCACGTCATGCCATGCCATGTTCTGTCATGTCACACCATTCCATGTTGTGTCACGTCATGCCATGCCATGTTGTGTCACGTCATGCCATGTTGTGTCAGGTCATGCCATGCCATGTTGTGTCATGTCACACCATTCCATGTTGTGTCACGTCATGCCATGCCATGTTGTGTCATGTCACACCATTCCATGTTGTGTCACGTCATGCCATGTTGTGTCACGTCATGCCATGTCATGTCATGCCACACCATTCCATGTTGTGTCACGTCATGCCATGCCATGTTGTGTCATGTCACACCATTCCATGTTGTGTCACGTCATGCCATGCCATGTTGTGTCATGTCACACCATTCCATGTTGTGTCAAGTCATGCCATGCCATGTTGTGTGATGTCACACCATTCCATATTGTGTCACGTCATGCCATGCCATGTTCTGTCATGTCACACCATTCCATGTTGTGTCACGTCATGCCATGCCATGTTGTGTCACGTCATGCCATGTTGTGTCACGTCATGCCATGTCATGTCATGCCACACCATTCCATGTTGTGTCACGTCATGCCATTCCATGTTGTGTCACGTCATGCCATGCCATGTTGTGTCATGTCACACCATTCCATGTTGTGTCACGTCATGCCATGCCATGTTCTGTCATGTCACACCATTCCATGTTGTGTCACGTCATGCCATGCCATGTTGTGTCACGTCACACCATTCCATGTTGTGTCACGTCATGCCATGCCATGTTCTGTCATGTCACACCATTCCATGTTGTGTCACGTCATGCCATGCCATGTTGTGTCACGTCACACCATTCCATGTTGTGTCACGTCATGCCATGCCATGTTCTGTCATGTCACACCATTCCATGTTGTGTCACGTCATGCCATGCCATGCCATGTTGTGTCACGTCATGCCATGTTGTGTCAAGTCATGCCATGCCATGTTGTGTCATGTCACACCATTCCATGTTGTGTCAAGTCATGCCATTCCCTGTTGTGTTACATCATGCCATTCCATGTTGTGTCACGTCATGCCATGCCATGTTGTGTCACGTCATGCCATGTTGTGTCAAGTCATGCCATGCCATGTAGTGTCATGTCACACCATTCCATGTTGTGTCAAGTCATGCCATGCCATGTTGTGTCATGTCACACCATTCCATGTTGTGTCAAGTCATGCCATTCCCTGTTGTGTTACATCATGCCATTCCAGGTTGTGACACGTCATGCCATGTTGTGTCCCATCATGTCACACCATTCCATGTTGTGTCACATCATGCCATGCCATGTTGTGTCATGTCACACCATTCCATGTTGTGTCAAGTCATGCCATTACCTGTTGTGTCACGTCATGCCATGTTGTGTCACATCATGCCATGCCATGTTGTGTCATGTCACACCATTCCATGTTGTGTCAAGTCATGCCATTCCCTGTTGTGTTACATCATGCCATTCCATGTTGTGTCACGCCATGCCATGTTGTGTCATGTCACACCATTCCATGTTGTGTCACATCATGCCATGCCATGTTGTGTCATGTCACACCATTCCATGTTGTGTCACGTCATGCCATGCCATGTTATGACACGTCATGCCATCTTGTGTCACGTCATGCCATGCCATGTTGTGTCACGTCATGCCATGCCATGTTCTGTCATGTCACACCATTCCATGTTGTGTCACGTCATGCCATGCCATGTTGTGTCACGTCACACCATTCCATGTTGTGTCACGTCATGCCATGCCATGTTCTGTCATGTCACACCATTCCATGTTGTGTCACGTCATGCCATGCCATGTTGTGTCACGTCATGCCATGTTGTGTCAAGTCATGCCATGCCATGTTGTGTCATGTCACACCATTCCATGTTGTGTCACGTCATGCCATGCCATGTTCTGTCATGTCACACCATTCCATGTTGTGTCACGTCATGCCATGCCATGCCATGTTGTGTCACGTCATGCCATGTTGTGTCAAGTCATGCCATGCCATGTTGTGTCATGTCACACCATTCCATGTTGTGTCAAGTCATGCATGCCATGTTGTGTCACGTCACACCATTCCATGTTGTGTCACGTCATGCCATGCCATGTTCTGTCATGTCACACCATTCCATGTTGTGTCACGTCATGCCATGCCATGTTGTGTCACGTCATGCCATGTTGTGTCAAGTCATGCCATGCCATGTTGTGTCATGTCACACCATTCCATGTTGTGTCAAGTCATGCCATTCCATGTTGTGTCAAGTCATGCCATTCCATGTTGTGTCACGCCATGCCATGTTGTGTCATGTCACACCATTCCATGTTGTGTCACATCATGCCATGCCATGTTGTGTCATGTCACACCATTCCATGTTGTGTCACATCATGCCATGCCATGTTGTGACACGTCATGCCATCTTGTGTCACGTCATGCCATGCCATGTTGTGTCACGTCATGCCATGCCATGTTCTGTCATGTCACACCATTCCATGTTGTGTCACGTCATGCCATGCCATGTTGTGTCACGTCACACCATTCCATGTTGTGTCGCGTCATGCCATGTTGTGTCACACCATTCCATGTTGTGTCACGTCATGCCATGTTGTGTCATGTCACACCATTCCATGTTGTGTCACGTCATGCCATGCCATGTTCTGTCATGTCACACCATTCCATGTTGTGTCACGTCATGCCATGCCATGCCATGTTGTGTCACGTCATGCCATGTTGTGTCAAGTCATGCTATGCCATGTTGTGTCATGTCACACCATTCCATGTTGTGTCAAGTCATGCCATGCCATGTTGTGTCATGTCACACCATTCCATGTTGTGTCAAGTCATGCCATTCCCTGTTGTGTTACATCATGCCATTCCATGTTGTGTCACGTCATGCCATGCCATGCCATGTTGTGTCACGTCATGCCATGCCATGTTGTGTCATGTCACACCATTCCATGTTGTGTCACGTCATGCCATGCCATGTTGTGACACGTCATGCCATCTTGTGTCACGTCATGCCATGTTGTGACACGTCATGCCATCTTGTGTCATGTCATGCCATGCCATGTGGTGTTAAGTACATATTTGAAGAATGCTTATTGGTCCAAGAGTCCTGGTGCTGCAGAGGAATATAATGAACAACCATTGGCGATGCTAATAGGTCTGGCGTTAAAGACATGTGGTGTGTTAATGTAAAGCATTAGAAGTAAATAGCATGGGCATGGATATGTATTTGAGTGGAAGCAAAGAACTGTAGAATTATATTTGTGTAGGTTAGGTTAAAAGGTCAGGTGACAATAGCATTGTCAAGCCAGAGCTAACAATCTATGTAAGATAATGACTGCACCCCTTCATATCTGCTGCTTCCAGAGAAAAGCAAGATACATTATCGGTTATCTAAGACACTTTAATAGCATTACAATGTCCATGTGTGCTCCTGAAAGTTCAAGGTCAGGCAGCTGGATAAATAAACAAAGTGAACACAGTTGTGTGTGTGTGGGGGGGGGGTCAGCACTTCTTTATGGAAGCACACAACTTCTGCACAATCAAAACATGTGCTCGCGGCTCCCAACATGTGGGCGGAGCCAAAGCCCCTCTCCTGGTGTATCTCACACAACGGTCTGGGACAGCGGCATTGTCGAGCCAGATTATTAAAAAGGGAGGGCTAAACCAGATATTAATGGGGGAGTTTAGAAAGAAAAGTCTTTAATATCTCTCAAGTAGAAGCCGAGTGGAAGTGGCTTAAGACGTTGTCCCGTTTCCTTGTTGCTGCCACAAGAAAGACTTGTTCATCGAATGTTACTGTCCAGTAAAGAATGACCCCAGGAGCGCTGAGAGTGACATGGGGCATGAAGACAGAACTTGGAGGATAACAAATGATGAATGGGTTAGGGCCTGATTCACAGAACTAACTTAAGACAAAATCCTAAACTTTCTACTTTTGGTATTCAGAGAAGTTAGGATTTTGTCTTAAGTTTGTTTTAAGACAGACTTAAGTTAGGATTTTGTCTTAAGTCTGTCTTAAGTCTGTCTTAAGACAAACTTAAGACAAAATCCTAACTTCTGTCAATACCAAAAGTAGTAAGTTTAGGAATTTGTATTAAGTTAGTTCTGTGAATCAGGCCCAAGATTCCTAACTTCTGGGAATACCCAAATGAGTAAGTGCCTTCTGTGAATATCCCAGCAAACAATGGTCAGTGCTTTAAGCCGACCCTTCTTGCTCATGGCCAACCAGTGAAGGCGCTTCGGAGCAGGCGGGTTGTCCCCGATGAGCCGAGCTGGCGGTTTCTGCACCAAGCGGAGATGTTTTATGGATTATTAGGAGGTCCCAGGCAGCGGGTGTCACCTTTATTCAGACTGGACTCAACCAACGCCGGGACTGGTGAGGTTTGGTAGGAGATATCGACCTAGGGCAAGATTCAAAGCACACATCGGCCTCCTGGGGTTCGAATGAAAGATCCGAGTCCAAGTGGATACCAGATTGCGTAGAACTTAAGAGGGGTTGGAACAAGGACTCACCTGGTGGAACTCAGGAGCATATGACTCAGGAGCATATGTACAAGGAAATGGCGTGGCGATGCCGCAAAGTTTGCAGTGCGCATCGATGCGCACCCTTTCACACGTCAGTGGGGTCAATGACCTGCTGAAGCTCTTGTGTTCTTTCATATCAAAACTTTGCACTGTTGTTACTATGACACTTTTGCATTAAAAGTTACCTTTCCGAAATGGGCGCTGTTTCTGTACAGCGCCACATGAACCCAATCCTGCTTCTTAACACATAAATTACATTGAGAACTATGGGGCATATTATCAAGTAAAGGCGTTACATTATCACCGCTTTTATCGGCAGGAAACTGCCGATAAAGCGGCGATAATGGCCTTGATAATATGCTCTATGAATTCCAATCGAAGCCCATGTTAGATGTCTTCATATCTAACATGAGCTTCGATTGGAATTCATAGAGCATATTATCAAGCACATTATCGCCGCATCATCGGCAGTTTCCTGCCGATAAAAGCAGCGATAATGTAACGCCTTTACTTGATAATATGCCCCTATGTGTATGAAGAACAAAGCAATTTTTACCTAATAGCAATTTAACTGTTTTAACTTTTTTAAGGAGCTATGAATTTTTGCAAATCTGTCATTTTATCTTATCCTGATTTTATTGTATTATCTGAAACTCATATTGCAATGGTTTTAAGTAACTATGCAAATGTAATAAAATTCTAATTCAAATGCTTCTGAGCGCTTTGTCAGGAAACAGAATGAATATAAGGAAATGTGGCCCAATCCTCTTTCGTGCTTAGCAGAGCCCTGCGCGCTCCCAGGGGGATCAGAGCTGGACAGCGCTGCGAAGGCCCGTGGGTGACCCCTTCCCAGGGAGCTGAGGGGATCAGCCCCTGATTAGCGCCTAGAGGGATATCCGCTCTCCACACCGCAGATAAGGCCCCTCATTGTGCCCCAGGGGCCCCCACCTTCGTCCTGAGGTGTCCACGTCCGGCCCCTTCGTCCAGGCCCTGTCCTTTCTCACAGCGCTTTACATTTAATACCGGAGCTCTGAGGCTCAAGGCCTCCAAAGCTGCCACCCCCAGGGGTGCAGGGGGCTCACAGCATCCGATCAGTCCCCGGATAAGGGGATTTGTTCCTTGCAAAGCTCACTTTGCGTCACTTTTGTTCTCTGCAGTTGATGCTCAGGTGACGCAAGAGTCTGACATTGAGAACGGGAGAGTTACCTCTTCTCAGCCAGAACCAATGGCGAGTTTCATAGTGCCAATATCGGCCACACTCACCAGCCCTCCCGCAGCAACATACACGTAACATAAATAAGCAGACACGACAACTTTTTGGTGGAGGAAATTGCTGCAGGTTTATTAGCATGCCAAATATGCCAACAGGCGATCCAAAGGCAAGCCGCCCCTCGCGGCCTACCACCTGATGAGCCAACTTGCATCGTGGCCTTAGCCAATCGGTGCTTAGCGGTTGTGGTGAGGGGAGAGCCCCTCCCACTTCCGGTGAACCATCGTTCCACCCCCTTACTCACGCCCCCCTCCTACGAGGGGCGGAGCGTTCAAGCGACCCCCGGTTGTACAGGTTTCCAACCGCCTGGAGGACAGACCGGTCGCGTCGCAACCCAGGGTCCACCACACAGACCTCCTGAGGATATTAGGCCTCAGCACCCTTTGTGCTCCTGAAGAGGGTACCCCCGCGTACCTTTTTGCCTCTGGATCGCCCTGTAACTCCACCACAGCCCTGGGTGTGATGCCGTCGCAGCCAGGGCCCCCACCAAGGCCGGCATTCCTACTTACTCCCTGCTATTTCTAGGGCCTCCCCCAGATCCAGCAAGAACAGAGCCATGCCTATTCTGGACAGATGACCTGGTCAGAACTGGTCGCTCCACCCGCTCCAGGCCGTCCTGATATCGCATTGACACTGCCTGCATCCTGTGCTGATATCGTATTGACTCTGCCCGCTTCCTGTGGTATCGTATCTGTGCCCCCGATCTCGCCTGCATCGTATTTGTGCCAGATTGTGCATTTTATCGTATTGACCCTGTTTTAATTAAGTATCTGTGCCAGACTGTGCCCCCGATCTCGCCGTGCATAGTTTTTGTTGTTGTTTGGTGCCATTTTGTTGACCCAGCCCGTCTCTCCAACCCGCTCCCCGCTCTCTGCCGCTGCTCCCCTACGGCCCCACCCCCGCTCCCTACAGCATCGCCGACCGATCCCCTCCCCACTAGCCACCCCGCTCCCGCCTCCCAGCTGCTCCTCCCTCGCTCCGCCCCCCCTCCGCTCTCCACTTAAGGCAAAGACGCATACGCGCAGCGTTCACGTGCAGCGGAAGCGCCCAATGCGCGCCGAAGGTGCGCCAAAGGTAAGCCCGTCTACGCCCGTCCGCGCCTGGTCCGCGCCCAGCGCCAGACCCCCTGGCTCCCGCTGAGGCCTTCCCCCCCCCCACCGAACCTACGACGCCGCAACCCTCACTGCACTCAACTCCGGCCGCCTCCACAATTGCCACAGAGCCGCCCCAGGACGTACCCATGGACCCTTCACCTGTCAATCTTGCAAGTTCTGCAGCATAAAGTCTCACTCCACAACCACAAACGCCAAACTGAGCTCCAACATCAACCACCTGCAGTGCATCCTGCTCAACACCCGCTCGGTCCACAGACACGCCATTGAACTATGGAACCTACTCGACACCACTTCGCCGGACATCGCCTTTCTCACGGAAACCTGGATGAACACCTCATCAGCGCCCGACATCGCCATAGCCATCCCGGACGGTTACAAAATCATCCGAAGGGACCGTATCAACCAAACAGGAGGGGGCATCGCCATCGTCCACAAGAACACCATCCGCATCACGACCAGCTCCGACGACACCCTCGCTGCCGCCGAAAACCTTCACTTCCAGATACACACCGACCCCAAAACCACACTCAGAGGCACCCTCATGTACAGACCCCCGGGACCCCGCACACAATTCGGCGAAGACATTGCTGACTTTGTCAGCCCACACGCCCTCCCTTCCGATAACTGCATTCTCCTAGGGGACCTCAACTTCCACCTGGAAAATAACAACGACAACAACACCACCACCCTGCTGGATAACGTCGCCAATCTCGGACTCAAACAACTGGTGAACACCCCCACCCACTACGCCGGACACACGCTCGACCCAATCTTCTCCTCCAGCAAGCACATCTCCTTCAATCACGTCACGAGACTCCACTGGACAGACCACAGCTGCGTCCACTTTAGCTTCAGAAAGACCACGACCCACCACCACCCACAACAAGTTCCCCGCAGAAGCTGGAACAAAATTACCACCGACCAGCTCACCACATCTCTGAACCAAAACCCTCCCGCCACATCAAAAGACCCAAATCAAGCAGCCATCAATCTCACACAGTGGATCACCCACTGCGCTGACGAACTAGCACCCTTGAAAAACCATCCCAACAAGACTGGAAGCAAAAAAGCCTCCTGGTTCAACGACGACCTCAAAAACTCCAAAAAGAACTGCCGCACCCTCTAGAAAGCCTGGCGAAGAAACCCAACCACAGACAACATGACCGCCCTCAAGAACGCCACCCGCAAACACCACCAGCTAATCTGCACCACCAAGAAATCAGCATTCAAGGATCGACTTGACAACAACGCACACAACAGCAAGGAAATCTTCAACATCGTCAAAGAACTCACCAATCCCAACGCCGGCAACAACGACATCACTCCCTCTCAAGACCTCTGGGACTCTCTAGCCTCGTTCTTCCACAGCAAGATCGCAGACATACATAACAGCTTTGAAAACCAGTCCGGAGACCAGTCCACTCCCCTCACCACTGAACCGAAGCCCCCCACCACCACCCTCCGCGTTGGACCCCGATCAGCACCGAAGACACCATCCGCTTGATGAACTCCATCCACTCCGGGTCGCCAACTGACCCATGCCCCCATCACCTCTTCAACAAGGCCGACTCCGTCATAGCACCCCAACTCCGGGACATCATCAATTGCTCCTTCAACTCTGCCACCTTCCCAGAAAGCTGGAAACATGCCGAGCTCAGCGCCCTCCTGAAAAAACCTACAGCTGACCCCACCGAACTTAAGAACTACCGCCCCATCTCTCTCCTCTCGTTCCCCGCCAAAGTCATCGAGAAGACCGTCAACAGCCAACTCGCCGCCTTCCTTGAGTCTAACAGTTCCCTCAACCCCTCACAGTCCGGCTTCTGAGCCAACCACAGCACCGAGACCACCCTCATCGCAGCCACAGACGACATCCGAACACTGCTCGACAACGGGGAAACAGCGGCCCTCATCCTCCTGGACCTCTCAGCAGCGTTCGACACGGTCTGCCACCGCACACTTGTACAACGCCTCAGGGACGTCGGGATACAAGACAAAGCATTGGATTGGATCATCTCGTTCCTCGCCGGAAGAACACAGAGAGTCCGCCTCCCCCCTTTCAGTTCAGAGGCCACCGAAGTCATATGTGGCGTGCCACAAGGATCATCGCTCAGCCCCACCCTATTCAACGTCTACATGAGTCCCCTCGCATCCATCGCACGCCAACACAACCTCAACATCATCTCCTACGCAGATGACACCCAGCTGATCCTCTCCCTCACCAAAGACACAACCACCGCCAAATCCAACCTACACGAAGGGATGAAAGACGTAGCCGAGTGGATGAAGAACAGTCGCCTAAAACTGAACTCTGACAAGACGGAAGTCCTCATCCTAGGATCATCCCCCTCTGCCTGGGACGACTCATGGTGGCCCCGGCCCTAGGCAACGCACCCAAACCAACGGACCATGCTCGCAACCTGGGTTTCATCCTAGACTCCTCCCTCTATATGACCAGACAGGTCAACGCCGTCTCTTCATCATGTTTCAACATCCTGCGCATGCTCCGTAAGATCTTCTGATGGATCCCCGCCGAAACAAGGAAGTCGGTCACCCAAGCACTCGTCACCAGCCGACTAGACTACGGAAACACCCTCTATGCCGGAACCACAGCAAAACTGCAGAAAAGACTTCAATGCATTCAGAACGCCTCCGCTCGGCTCATCCTAGATATACCTCGCCACAACCACATATCCGGTCAACTAAGAGGCCTGCACTGGCTCCCCGTCAACAAAAGAATCACGTTCCGTCTCCTCACCCACACACACAAAGCCCTCCACGACCTAGGACCCAAATACCTCAACACTCGCCTGACCTTCTACACCCCCACCCGCCAACTACGATCGTCTAACCAATCCCTCGCCGCGATTCCACACATTCGAAGAGCCACCGCCGGAGGAAGATCCTTCTCCTACTTAGTGGCCAAGACCTGGAACTCCCTGCCCACCCACCTCCGCCTTACACAGAACCACCTCCCCTTCCGAAAGCAACTCAAAACCTGGCTGTTCGATCAGTAGCGAACCCCTCTCCCTTAAGCGCCTTGAGACCCTCTGGGTGAGTAGCGCGCTATACAAATTTCTAACTTGAACTTGAACTTGAACATTGTCCTCGAAACACCCTGTGGATTTGGCGTGAAGCAACCCATGTGTAATGAAGCCAAATCCCCGCTGTTCAGTGAATTTATGTATAGCGACATTAACCCTCCTGCTCGCAGCCTCCATTGCCTCCCCTGACCGAGCTCCCTGCCACTGGAGCCGGGGGTGATCTCGGACCACCAAAGTTCACATGCCCCAAACTGGTTGCTCAATTTGCACATTGTGGATTTCATGCTTTGAAGCAATGTCCTTTTACCCAATGCAGTCAGGTCGTTCCCACCCAGATGTATAACTAGGACATTTGGAGGAAGGGTGTCTTCCCCCAGTCTCGGTTGCAGCTTGCTCAACAACCCATTCATCGTATACCTCTCCCCTCACTCCACCTCGGCCGAAGTGACGAGCAGGACCCCAAAGGGGTCTCCGGACAGCAGGCTTACCAGTGTGCCACAGGGGCCGCCCTCTTATGAGGGTCCCCTGTGGGGACAACATCGGTCAGCCCGCAATCTCTGATCTGCATCTAAAAATGTCTGACTTTGACGCACAAAAACACTACACAATGATTACAAGTACAATTTAAAATAATACATGGGAGACAAAGAGGAAAGATCGAATACAATGAAATCAGGTGACAGCCGAAGCGGTCAGGATTGAAAGGGGCTGCAGGATGAGGGATTGAGGGGAGACAGGACCCGGATGACAGACACAGGACACATCAGGACATGTGTCTTGTTGTTACCCCCACACCACCCCCTGCAAGGGTCTAAGGCCCTACAAGGGTCGGGCTGAGGCCGGGTCAGGCGTGTAGACTGGTTCGTATCACTGGGGGGGGTCTGACTAGCCAGCAAGTGGTCCTTTCGAGGCCCCCCACTACTGATGCTACACTGCCTATCGGTTTTCATCCTTTACAACGCGGATTTTACTCCGCAAGGCTTTCCTACGCGTCCGTTACAACGCAAGTCGTAACCACGACTTGCGCTGGAGGGCGCTAGAGGATTAAGAATGGTATATTTACTATTCCAACACCTTCCCTAGTGTCCACGGGGACTGGTGTTGGAATAGTAAATTATACTATTCTCAATCCGCGCCCCCAACGCAAGTTGTGGTAACGACTTGCGTTGTAAGGGACGCGTTGTGAAAGCACGCGTTGTAATGGAACGCGTCGTAACGTCGTACATCCCTGCCTATCTCACCTCGCTCTGCCTCAGCGGACATCCCTGAGTGTCCCCCTGTGTTCGAGGGCTTCCAGCGTTCTTGCCCCCGAGAGACCCCCGGTTGGAGCCCGGCTCTGGGCAACACAAGAGCGACAACTGTAGGGCACCTCAGTCGACCATTGTTCCCTGTTGTCTATAATCAATCAATCAGTCAGAACATTTGTAAAGCGCACTACTCACCCGTGGGGGTCTCAAGGCTTTGGGGGGGGGGGAATGCTGCTACTGCTCGAAGAGCCAGGTCTTGAGTAGCCTTCTGAAGGTCAGCAGGTCTTGGGTCTGCCGTAGGAGGATGGGGAGGGTGTTCCAGGTCTTGGTGGCGCAGTGGGAGAATGATCTGCCACCGGAGGTCGCTCTTCGGATGCGGGGGACGGTGGCGAGGGCGAGATTGGTGGAGCGGAGCTGGCATTTGGGGGTTTAGAGGGTGAGTCGTATGTTGAGGTATGCCGGTTCCGTGTTGTGGAGCGCCTTGTGTGCGTGGGTGAGGAGCTTGAAGGATATCCTCTTGTTGACCCGGAGCCAGAGCAGGTCTCTCAGGTGGGGTGTGATGTGGCTGCAGCGGGGGATGTCAAGGATCGGCCGTGTAGAGGCATTCTGAATGCGCTGAAGTCGATTCAGGAGTTTGGCCGGGGCTCCTGCATAGAGGGTGTTTCCACAGTCGAGTCTACTACTGATGAGAGTCTGGGTGACCATTCTTCTTGTATCGTTGGGGATCCACGTGTACATCTTGAGATCTTGCGGAGCATGCGAAGGGTGTTGAAGCAGTAGGAGGACGATACGGCGTTGACCTGCTTTGTCATGGAGAGAGTTAAGTCAAGGATGAACCCCAGGTTGCGTGCGTGGTCGGTGGGTGTTGGTGCTGTTCCCAGTGCGGTCAGCCACCAGGAGTTGTCCCAGGCCGAGGGGGTGGAGCCGAGGATGAGGACCTCCATCTTGTCCGAGTTCAGCTTCAGACGGCTGTTCTTCATCCATTCGGCGACGACTTTCATTTCTTCGTGGAGGTTGATTTTGGTGGTGAGGGGGTCACATATTCAATGTTGACTAAATGAACTCCCTCTTGTCAATCATTCTCACATCCTCTCTACCCGCGCTGATCGGCCCTGGTCACCATCCTACATGCTCTGTTCTAATTCCAGACCAACAAGCGCTGGGGAAAAGTGCAGATGTGTAGGGGCCTAAGATTCTCTTTTCGAACACCGGTACAATTAACATTTATGAAGGTGCATATATTTGGATGTCAGGTTAAATATTCTAAATATGGGTGAAAAAACAGTCTGGAAAGTGGTTGGTGGCCCACCCGGGGCAGTGTCCAGGGACAGGAGCCGTCACTCAGGCTAAACCAACCCTCCCTCCCACTGGAGGTGAGCCACACTGGCTACTGTTAGCCCAGGGACCGACGAGCCCTCCTTCTGCTGGTCTCCATTTCCAGTTAACTATGAATGGGCAGCTCTCACCCTGGTCGATTCAGTTAATTAAGGCCCTCAGTCCACCTCAACTGCCCTTGATGGAAGTCGATCAGTCATATACCTCACACCCACGTCTTCCTGCCGAAAGGCCCAAGCCATTAGCGCTGCCCTAGGACTCGTTTTCACACCTCATTAAGGAGAAAACACTGGCAGTGGGGGGCAGCTGCCGGCAGCTAATGCCTGTTAACCTGCTGGAGCATCGGGCAGACCAATTCAAACTTTTAAAAGTAAATGTTCCTGTAAATTAAAAATCCAACTTTACCAATGAATTGAGGGCATATTTACTATTAGTCAACACAGCGCAACAAGCCACCTTGCTGCCAGGGCTGGCGCTAGGCATGGGCTGCGTGGGCGGCTGCCCAGGGCCTCGCACCCAGCCCACCAGCATGGGGCCCCGCACAGGTGGCGTCCTGTTGTTTCCCTGGCCATCCATTTTAAAGAAAGGTGTCTCCTGGCAATTAGGTTCCATGGGAGGGGCCCTCCCGGGCCTCTCAGCGACGGTGTCTGGAGGCCTCTGGGAGGAAGACTCTTCCTCTTGTCCCAATTGCAAGGAGACCATTCAGAGAGACTGCGGGTCACCCATTGTCCAGCATATTACCGCCCCCACAGTTTAAACTTTTAGCCCACAAGCAATTCTCACAGCTATGGGGTTGAAGGTGTGAGAATTGCTTGTGGTCTGAAAGTTAAAACTGTGGGGGCCCAAAAATGCTGGACAATGGGCTTCCCGCAGTGTCTCTGAATTGTCTCCTTGCAAGGGGTCACTTATGTAAATTAGAGGGGCCTCGCACATTCCCTTTTGGCCCAGGGCCTCGCAAATCCTAGAACCGGCCCTGCTTGCTGATACAGGGCAGGAATGTGTTGGTTCAACATGATACGGGGATTCCTGTCCTTTCCTTGCACTGGAGCACAATACGCTGCCTGCGCTGTAGGCTTCCTGCACAAAAACAATCCTGAGAGGCATTTCTCTCTGTCTAAGTGTCCTGCAGAATGCGGCACACTTAGGAAGAGGAAACACCAGGGAGAAACAACGATATTTCTCTTCTTTGTGCCTCCCCTGGGAAGGGTCAGCATTCTGATGCATTCCCAGGTTTACCAGTGTTAGTAAATCTGACAATGTGCGATTCTAGGGGTGGAATCGTGGGAACACGCATGCTCCACCCACGGAACGCATCACTGGGGCAGAGTGACATAAGGCAGTGATTCGCGCCTTAGCGTCGCCAGATACATCTCACTTTGGTTTTGCGTCGCTCAAGGGCGACTGAAAACTATCATAAATTTACCCTGGATTTTTAATAAATACTAAAAAGAGTGGTTGAATGAGTTCTATAGCTTATTCCAAACCAATGTTAACAAAAATAATATTTTAATGATACTTTCTTTTTTCGCACAGAAACAGCTGCAGCCCACATGCTGTAGGAACAAGGCAGCCTTCAATCCTTACATGTTCCACTTACGGAACGAATGAAAAAATGGTTTCAAGGTAGGGGAATCGTGGTCAAACTTTCTTTGGTTGCTTTGATCTAATATATTAAGACATGCTTTGGTGTCAGTGAGGACTCTAGGAGACCGGCGAGCAGTGCGTTACCTCCATTGAAGCCAACATGAGAGTGTAAACAGTGTGCCCCATGTTCATAGGAGCGAGGCCAAGTATGAGAGTAGATCACAGTCACGCGAAACAGTTCAAGTTGCAGAACGCATATTTATGGGACTGCGATTTTTTTAATACAAATCAAGATCGGATTAACAGCATCTTTCATCACACAGTTTCAGACAGATCAAAATGTAAGGGAGTCCATCCTATGTTAAATATTGAGATTTTGTCTAGCTAAATGTCTGTTTAAAGGCATACGTCGATATGACCCATCTTCTAAAAGTTGTTTTTGGTGAGGTTGTCCATGGCTGGAAGATGATGACCCAGTTGCCACCTTTGGAGCCGTCCACTCCTCGACCACACTTTATGCCGCCCTCTGGCGCGCGGCCCATTTACTCCATCTTAGATTCCGTCCATTAGCGGCTAAATACCACTTGTGGGTATGGTCTGAGCTCTGTCGCCATTAGCCTCTGCAGCGATGCTAATGAGAAGGTCTGCGTAGCCAGCTCTCCCTCTCCCGCTCGACGCTCTCGTCTCGTTTTCACGTGGAGATGATAGTAGGTGGTTGTAGCATCACTGCTCAGAGCTCATCTGATGAGGACTACTTTTCATACCATTACCCACAGGGCCGTGGAATAAAAATGTCAGCTTGACTCCGCGCTTAAAATAATCTGAGCAGCGGACAATGGGGTTCATCCGCAATCTCTGGAGGGCGCAGCGCTCCTTGGTGATGAGAGGCGGCTTGACATGTCTTGACCAGAATTAGAAGGAGCAAACAGGCCCATCAGAGCCTTTAGATCGCCTCCACCAATCAGCGTAAAGGATACGGGCTCTGATGGCGGGAAGTGGTCCAGGTCAGCAGCAATTAAAGAGACATGACACCTCCCAGGACTTGTTACAGCGTAAGCTGTTGTATAACCATTAGTAATGACGTGAAATGAAAATGTACTTATGAAGCGCGCGCTTCCTCGAAGGCGTCTTGGCGCTATGTGAGTGAAAGCCAGGAGAGAGGAGGAAAGAGACATCTGGACTGCAGCGCTAGAGCGTCACGGGCCAGGTTCACAGGCTTCACCTGAGAAGCTTGAGCTCCTCAGCTGATCTGGTATGAGGGGGACTGAGTTCCAAAGTTTGGCTGTAGCATAAGAAGGGGATCACCCCCCTCTCCCCCCCAAGGAGCCGGTGCTACTCTGGGAACCACAGCGGTATGGCAGGCTGCTGAGTGAAGAGGGTGTCTGTCTAGCTTTTCGTGATGTACTGGTGGCGCAGGGGGCTCCTCCATATTTACAAGGACAGGAAAAGCCACCCTGCGTGACTTTTCCTCTCCTTGTAAATATGCGTCTACACACGCCCCACTTTGCGTGGAAGGGGCGTTCCATCAGTGTTGCTGTGGGTGTTCCCACGCAACACCCATGGAACAAGACACATCTCCAGATTTATGAGGAATCGTAAATCTGTCAATGCGTCTGAATGTTACGCCACCCTAGAGGTGGCGTAGCGGGGCGCAACGAGGAGAAATGTTTTCAGTTCTCTTCGCTTTTTCCTCTTTCAATGTGCGCTGCATTCTAAAGCATGCCTTGAAAGAGAAAAAAGCCTGTAGTGACTGTTTTTGTGCAGGAAGGGGCCCCTTCCTGCACAAAAGCAATCTCCCCACAACGCAGGCATCCTTGCACCATGGTGCACGGGTGCCTGCGCCAGCGCATGGCTGCAGTTTGTGCGCCAGCGCAGGGGGAAGCACAGAGATGCAACATATTCTTGTAAATATGTAGCATTCCTGTGCTTCGGGAAGTGCCGCAGCGTGGTGTAGCTAAAGGACGTGCGTTACTGTGCTATGGCACTTCCTTGTAAATCTACCCCTTAGATCTAAAGATTCGAGGGTTGTGATTAAGTAGCGCTTTATGTGCTAGGCATAGCACCTTGATGTTGATTCCTTTATGCACAGGAGGCCAATGCAGTCTAGGATCAGTCCAGCGGCAGCGTTGTGCACAGCCAGCATCTTCAAGAGACGTCTGGTGAATGTTCAAATACAGCGCATTACTGTAGTCAAGACTAGAACAGGTGAGGGCTGGGACAGCCGATGTACGTGATGAGAAAATAATAAAAGGAAAGATTTTTGAAAAAATCCAATTGTTGAAACACGAGGATGTTGTATTGCTAATCCGTTGATCACATGTCAGCGTATCATCAAACATTATTCTGAAGTCTTGGCTGATTTAAGTGAGTTTGATAGGGTGACAAATGCATTACAGCAACAGATATTAGACCAGCTAGACAGTACCCGACCAAAGATGAGAACCTCAGTCTCATCTGCTTTGAGTTTAAGACAGTTGATTTTCATCCAAGTACCTACCTCTCTTCGCATACGGGCGCAGACGTTTGCCCCCACAGTCTGAACTTTATCAGTAATTGCAACAACCATCTGAGTGTCCCCTGAGTGCTGGTGAGCTTGAAGGGCAGACAATTGAACCAGACTAGCAAGAGGGACAACATAAAGAATAAAGGGAGTGGGGCTTAAAGATGAACCCTGTGGAACACCAGAGGACAAAGATAAGAGATTCGATGTCAACTGGCCGCAAGCGAGAGTTTGTGTCTTTGCTGGCTTCATGCAAGAGTTTGTGTCCTCGCTGGCCGCATGCAAGAGTTTGTGTCCTCGCTGGCAGCATGAAAGAGTTTGTGTCCTCTCTGGCCGCATGCAAGAGTTTGTGTCCTCTCTGGCCACATGTGAGAGTTTGTGTCCTCGCTGGCCGCATGCAAGAGTTTGTGTCCTCGCTGGCCACATGAAAGATTTTGTGTCCTCTCTGGCCGCATGCAAGACCTTGTGTCCTCGCTGGCCGCATGCGAGAGTTTGTGTCCTCGCTGGCCGCATGCAAGAGTTTGTGTCCTCTCTGGCCGGATGCAAGAGTTTCTGTCCTCGCTGGCCACATGAAAGAGTTTGTGTCCTCTCTGGCCGCATGCGAGACCTTGTGTCCTCGCTGGCCGTATGCGAGAGTTTGTGTCCTCGCTGGCCGCATGAAAGAGTTTGTGTCCTCTCTGGCCGCATGCGAGAGTTTGTGTCCTTGCTGGCTCCATGTGAGAGCTTGTGTCCTCGCTGGCCGTATATGAGAGTTTGTGTCCTCGCCGGCCGCATGAAAGAGTTTGTGTTCTCTCTGGCCGCAAGCGAGAGTTTGTGTCCTTGCTGGCTCCATGTGAGAGCTTGTGTCCTCGCTGGCCGTATGTGAGAGAATGAGTTCTCACTGGCCGCATGCAAGAGTTTGTGTCCTCGCTGGCCGCATGCAAGAGTTTGTGTCCTCGCTGGCAGCATGAAAGAGTTTGTGTCCTCTCTGGCCGCATGCAAGAGCTTGTGTTCTCTCTGGCTGCATGCAAGAGTTTATGTACTCGCTGGCCGCATGAAAGAGTTTGTGTCCTCTCTGGCCACATGTGAGAGCTTGTGTCCTCGCTGGCCGCATGCGAGAGCTTGTGTTCTCGCTGGCCGCATGCAAGAGTTTGTGTCCTCGCTGGCTGCATGCGAGAGTTTGTGTCCTCGCTGGCTGCATGCGAGAGTTTGTGTCCTCGCTGGCTGCATGTGAGAGCTTGTGTCCTCGCTGGCCGCATGTGAGAGCTTGTGTTCTCGCTGGCCGCATGCAAGAGTTTGTGTCCTCGCTGGCCGCATGCAAGAGTTTGTGGCCTCGCTGACCACATGAAAGATTTTGTGGCCTCTCTGGCCGCATGCGAGAGTTTGTGTCCTCGCTGGCTGCATGCGAGAGTTTGTGTCCTCGCTGGCTGCATGTGAGAGCTTGTGTCCTCGCTGGCCGCATGTGAGAGCTTGTGTTCTCGCTGGCCGCATGCAAGAGTTTGTGTCCTCGCTGGCCGCATGCAAGAGTTTGTGGCCTCGCTGACCACATGAAAGATTTTATGGCCTCTCTGGCCGCATGCGAGACCTTGTGTCCTCGCTGGCCGCATGCGAGAGTTTGTGTCCTCGCTGGCCGCATGCAAGAGTTTGTGTCCATGCTGGCTGCATGTGAGAGTTTGTGTCCTCGCTGGCCGCATGCAAGAGTTTGTGTCCATGCTGGCTGCATGTAAGAGTTTGTGTCCTCGCTGGCCAAATGAAAGATTTTGTGTCCTCTCTGGCCGCATGCGAGACTTTGTGTCCTCGCTGGCCGCATGCCAGAGTTTGTGTCCTCGCTGGCCGCATGCAAGAGTTTGTGTCCTTGCTGGCTGCATGTGAGAGCTTGTGTCCTCGCTGGCCACATGTGAGAGCTTGTATTCTCGCTGGCAGCATGCAAAAGATTGTGTCCTCGCTGGCCGCATGCAAGAGTTTGTGTCCTCGCTGGCCACATGAAAGATTTTGTGTCCTCTCTGGCCGCATGCAAGACCTTGTGTCCTCGCTGGCCGCATGCGAGAGTTTGTGTCCTCGCTGGCCGCATGCAAGAGTTTGTGTCCTCTCTGGCCGGATGCAAGAGTTTCTGTCCTCGCTGGCCACATGAAAGAGTTTGTGTCCTCTCTGGCCGCATGCGAGAGCTTGTGTCCTCGCTGGCCGTATGTGAGAGTTTGTGTCCTCGCTGGCCGCATGAAAGAGTTTGTGTCCTCTCTGGTCGCATGTGAGTGCTTGTGTCCTCGCTGGCCACATGCAAGAGTTTGTGTCCTCGCTGGCTGCATGCAAGAGTTTGCGTCCTCGCTGGCCGCATACAAGAGCTTGTGTCCTAGCTGGCCACATGCTGGAGTTTGTATCCTCTCTGGCAGCATGCAAGAGTTTGTGTCCTCGCTGGCCACATGAAAGAGTTTGTGTCCTCTCTGGCCGCATGCAAGAGTTTCAGTCCTCGCTGGCCGCATGAAAGAGTTTGTGTCCTTGCTGGCTCCATGTGAGAGCTTGTGTCCTCGCTAGCCGTATGTGAGAGCTTGAGTTCTCACTGGCCTCATGCAAGAGTTTGTGTCCTCGCTGGCCGCATGCAAGAGTTTGTGTCCTCGCTGGCAGCATGAAAGAGTTTGTGTCCTCTCTGGCCGCATGCAAGAGCTTGTGTCCTCGCTGGCCCCATGCGAGAGTTTGTGTTCTCTCTGGCTGCATGCAAGAGTTTATGTCCTCGCTGGCCACATGAAAGAGTTTGTGTCCTCTCTGGCCACATGTGAGAGCTTGTGTCCTCGCTGGCCGCATGCGAGAGCTTGTGTTCTCGCTGGCCGCATGCAAGAGTTTGTGTCCTCGCTGGCTGCATGCGAGAGTTTGTGTCCTCGCTGGCTGCATGCGAGAGTTTGTGTCCTCGCTGGCTGCATGTGAGAGCTTGTGTCCTCGCTGGCCGCATGTGAGAGCTTGTGTTCTCGCTGGCCGCATGCAAGAGTTTGTGTCCTCGCTGGCCGCATGCAAGAGTTTGTGGCCTCGCTGACCACATGAAAGATTTTGTGTCCTCTCTGGCCGCATGCGAGACCTTGTGTCCTCGCTGGCCGCATGCGAGAGTTTGTGTCCTCGCTGGCCGCATGCAAGAGTTTGTGTCCATGCTGGCTGCATGTGAGAGTTTGTGTCCTCGCTGGCCGCATGCAAGAGTTTGTGTCCATGCTGGCTGCATGTAAGAGTTTGTGTCCTCGCTGGCCAAATGAAAGATTTTGTGTCCTCTCTGGCCGCATGCGAGATTTTGTGTCCTCGCTGGCCGCATGCCAGAGTTTGTGTCCTCGCTGGCCGCATGCAAGAGTTTGTGTCCTTGCTGGCTGCTTGTGAGAGCTTGTGTCCTCGCTGGCCACATGTGAGAGCTTGTATTCTCGCTGGCAGCATGCAAAAGATTGTGTCCTCGCTGGCCGCATGCAAGAGTTTGTGTCCTCGCTGGCCACATGAAAGATTTTGTGTCCTCTCTAGCCGCATGCAAGACCTTGTGTCCTCGCTGGCCGCCTGCGAGAGTTTGTGTCCTCGCTGGCCGCATGCAAGAGTTTGTGTCCTCTCTGGCCGGATGCAAGAGTTTCTGTCCTCGCTGGCCACATGAAAGAGTTTGTGTCCTCTCTGGCCGCATGCGAGAGCTTGTGTCCTCGCTGGCCGTATGTGAGAGTTTGTGTCCTCGCTGGCCGCATGAAAGAGTTTGTGTCCTCTCTGGTCGCATGTGAGTGCTTGTGTCCTCGCTGGCCACATGCAAGAGTTTGTGTCCTCGCTGGCCGCATGCAAGAGTTTGCGTCCTCGCTGGCCGCATACAAGAGCTTGAGTCCTTGCTGGTCGCATGCTGGAGTTTGTATCCTCTCTGGCAGCATGCAAGAGTTTGTGTCCTCGCTGGCCGCATGAAAGAGTGTGTGTCCTCTCTGGCCGCATGCAAGAGTTTCAGTCCTCGCTGGCCGCATGAAAGAGTTTGTGTCCTCTCTAGCCGCATGTGAGAGCTTCTGTCCTCGCTGGCCGCATGCAAGAATTTGTGTTCTCTCTGGCCGCATGCAAGAGTTTGTGTCCTTGCTGGCCACACAAAAGACTTTGTGTCCTCTCTGGCCACATGTGAGAGCTTGTGTCCTCGCTGACCACATGCAAGAGTTTGTGTCCTCGCTGGCCGCATGCAAGAGTTTATGTCCTCGCTGGCCGCATGCGAGAGCTTGTGTCCTTGCTGACTGCATGCGAGAGTTTGTGTCCTCTCTGGCCACATGCAAGAGTTTGTGTCCTCCTCTGGCCGCATGCAAGAGTTTGTGTCCTCGCTGGACGCATGCGAGAGCTTGTGTCCTTGCTGGCCGCATGCGAGAGTTTTTGTCCTCTCTGGCTGCATGCAAGAGTTTGTGTCCTCGCTGGACGCATGAAAGAGTTTGTGTCCTCTCTGGCCGCATGTAAGAGTTTGTGTCCTCGCTGGCCGCATGAAAGAGTTTGTGTCCTCTCTGGCCGCATGTGAGAGCTTGTGTCCTTGCTGGCCACATGCAAGAGTTTGTGTCCTCGCTGGCCGCATGCAAGAGTTTGTGTCCTCGCTGCCCGCATGCAAGAGCTTGTGTCCTTGCTGGCCGCATGCGAGAGTTTGTGTCCTCTCTGGCCGCATGCAAGAGTTTGTGTCCGCGCTGGCCGCATGTGAGAGCTTGTGTCCTCTCTGGCCGCATGCGAGAGCTTGTGTGCATACAAGAGTTTGTTTCCTAACTGGCCGTATGCGAGAGTTTGTGTCCTCGCTGGCTGCATGCGGGAGTTTGTGTCCTAACTGGCCACATGTGAGAGCTTGTATTCTCGCTGGTAGCATTCAAGAGTTTGTGTCCTCGCTGGCCGCATGCAAGAGTTTGTGTCCTCGCTGGCCACATGAAAGATTTTGTGTCCTCTCTTGCCGCATGCGAGACCTTGTGTCCTCGCTGGCCGCATGCAAGAGTTTGTGTCCTCGCTGGCCGCATGCAAGAGTTTGTGTCCTCTCTGGCCGCATGCAAGAGTTTCTGTCCTCGCTGGCCACATGAAAGAGTTTGTGTCCTCTCTGGCCACATGCGAGAGCTTGTTTCCTCGCTGGCCGCATGAAAGAGTTTGTGTCCTCTCTGGTCGCATGTGAGTGCTTGTGTCCTCGCTGGCCACATGCAAGAGTTTGTGTCCTCGCTGGCCGCATGCAAGAGCTTGTGTCCTTGCTGGCCGCATGCTGGAGTTTGTGTCCTCTCCGGCAGCATGCAAGAGTTTGTGTCCTCGCTGCCGCATGAAAGAGTTTGTGTCCTCTCTGGCCGCATGCAAGAGTTCCAGTCCTCGCTGGCCGCATGAAAGAGTTTGTGTCCTCTCTGGCCGCATGCGAGAGCTTGTGTCCTCGCTGGCCGCATGCAAGAGTTTGTGTTCTCTCTGGCCGCATGCAAGAGTTTGTGTCCTTGCTGGCCACATGAAAGAGTTTGTGTCCTCTCTGGCCACATGTGAGAGCTTGTGTCCTCGCTGACCACATGCAAGAGTTTGTGTCCTCGCTGGCCGGATGCAAGAGTTTATGTCCTCTCTGGCCGCATGCAAGAGCTTGTGTCCTTGCTGGCTGCATGCCAGAGTTTGTGTCCCCTTTGGCCACATGCAAGAGTTTGTGTCCTCCTCTGGCCACATGCAAGAGTTTGTGTCCTCGCTGGCCGCATGCAAGAGCTTGTGTCCTTGCTGGCCACATGAAAGAGTTTGTGTCCTCTCTGGCCACATGTGAGAGTTTGTGTCCTCGCTGGCCGCATGCAAGAGTTTGTGTCCTCTCTGGTCGCATGCAAGAGCTTGTGTCCTCGCTGGCCACATGCAAGAGTTTGTGTCCTCGCTGGCCGCATGCAAGAGCTTGTGTCCTCGCTGGCCGCATGAAAGAGTTTGTGTCCTCTCTGGTCGCATGTGAGTGCTTGTGTCCTCGCTGGCCACATGCAAGAGTTTGTGTCCTCGCTGGCCGCATGCAAGAGCTTGTGTCCTTGCTGGCCGCATGCTGGAGTTTGTGTCCTCTCCGGCAGCATGCAAGAGTTTGTGTCCTCGCTGGCCGCATGAAAGAGTTTGTGTCCTCTCTGGCCGCATGCAAGAGTTTCAGTCCTCTCTGGCCGCATGAAAGAGTTTGTGTCCTCTCTGGCCGCATGCGAGAGCTTGTGTCCTCGCTGGCTGCATGCAAGAGTTTGTGTTCTCTCTGGCCGCATGCAAGAGTTTGTGTCCTTGCTGGCCACATGAAAGAGTTTGTGTCCTCTCTGGCCACATGTGAGAGCTTGTGTCCTCGCTGACCACATGCAGGAGTTTGTGTCCTCGCTGGCCGCATGCAAGAGTTTATGTCCTCTCTGGCCGCATGCGAGAGCTTGTGTCCTTGCTGGCTGCATGCCAGAGTTTGTGTCCTCTTTGGCCACATGCAAGAGTTTGTGTCCTCCTCTGGCCACATGCAAGAGTTTTTGTCCTCTCTGGCTGCATGCAAGAGCTTGTGTCCTTGCTGGCCACATGCAAGAGTTTTTGTCCTCTCTGGCTGCATGCAAGAGTTTGTGTCTTTGCTGGCCGCATGAAAGAGTTTGTGTCTTCTCTGGCCGCATGTAAGAGTTTGTGTCCTCCCTGGCCGCATGAAAGAGTTTGTGTCCTCTCTGGCCGCATGTGAGAGCTTGTGTCCTTGCTGGCCACATGCAAGAGTTTGTGTCCTCGCTGGCCGCATGCAAGAGTTTGTGTCCTCGCTGCCCGCATGCAAGAGCTTGTGTCCTTGCTGGCCGCATGCGAGAGTTTGTGTCCTCTCTGGCCGTATGCAAGAGTTTGTGTCCTCCCTGGCCACATGTGAGAGCTTGTTTCCTCGCTGGCTGCATACAAGAGTTTGTTTCCTAACTGGCCATATGCGAGAGTTTGTGTCCTCACTGGCTGCATGCGGGAGTTTGTGTCCTAACTGGCCACATGCGAGAGTTTGCGTCCTCGCTGGCCGTATGTGAGACCTTGTGTCCTCGCTGGCCGCATGCGAGAGCTTGCGTCCTCGCTGGCCGCATGCTAGACCTTGTGTCCTCGCTGGCCGCATGCAAGAGTTTGTGTCCTCGCTGGCCGCATGCAAGAGTTTGTGTCCTCTCTGGCCGCATGCAAGAGTTTCTGTCCTCGCTGGCCACATGAAAGAGTTTGTGTCCTCTCTGGCCACATGCGAGAGCTTGTTTCCTCGCTGGCCGCATGAAAGAGTTTGTGTCCTCTCTGGTCGCATGTGAGTGCTTGTGTCCTCGCTGGCCACATGCAAGAGTTTGTGTCCTCGCTGGCCGCATGCAAGAGCTTGTGTCCTTGCTGGCCGCATGCTGGAGTTTGTGTCCTCTCCGGCAGCATGCAAGAGTTTGTGTCCTCGCTGGCCGCATGAAAGAGTTTGTGTCCTCTCTGGCCGCATGCAAGAGTTCCAGTCCTCGCTGGCCGCATGAAAGAGTTTGTGTCCTCTCTGGCCGCATGCGAGAGCTTGTGTCCTCGCTGGCCGCATGCAAGAGTTTGTGTTCTCTCTGGCCGCATGCAAGAGTTTGTGTCCTTGCTGGCCACATGAAAGAGTTTGTGTCCTCTCTGGCCACATGTGAGAGCTTGTGTCCTCGCTGACCACATGCAAGAGTTTGTGTCCTCGCTGGCCGGATGCAAGAGTTTATGTCCTCTCTGGCCGCATGCAAGAGCTTGTGTCCTTGCTGGCTGCATGCCAGAGTTTGTGTCCCCTTTGGCCACATGCAAGAGTTTGTGTCCTCCTCTGGCCATATGCAAGAGTTTGTGTCCTCGCTGGCCGCATGCAAGAGCTTGTGTCCTTGCTGGCCACATGAAAGAGTTTGTGTCCTCTCTGGCCACATGCAAGAGCTTGTGTCCTCGCTGGCCGCATGAAAGAGTTTGTGTCCTCTCTGGTCGCATGTGAGTGCTTGTGTCCTCGCTGGCCACATGCAAGAGTTTGTGTCCTCGCTGGCCGCATGCAAGAGTTTATGTCCTCTCTGGCCGCATGCGAGAGCTTGTGTCCTTGCTGGCTGCATGCCAGAGTTTGTGTCCTCTTTGGCCACATGCAAGAGTTTGTGTCCTCCTCTGGCCACATGCAAGAGTTTTTGTCCTCTCTGGCTGCATGCAAGAGCTTGTGTCCTTGCTGGCCACATGCAAGAGTTTTTGTCCTCTCTGGCTGCATGCAAGAGTTTGTGTCTTTGCTGGCCGCATGAAAGAGTTTGTGTCCTCTCTGGCCGCATGTAAGAGTTTGTGTCCTCCCTGGCCGCATGAAAGAGTTTGTGTCCTCTCTGGCCGCATGTGAGAGCTTGTGTCCTTGCTGGCCACATGCAAGAGTTTGTGTCCTCGCTGGCCGCATGCAAGAGTTTGTGTCCTCGCTGCCCGCATGCAAGAGCTTGTGTCCTTGCTGGCCGCATGCGAGAGTTTGTGTCCTCTCTGGCCGTATGCAAGAGTTTGTGTCCTCCCTGGCCACATGTGAGAGCTTGTTTCCTCGCTGGCTGCATACAAGAGTTTGTTTCCTAACTGGCCATATGCGAGAGTTTGTGTCCTCACTGGCTGCATGCGGGAGTTTGTGTCCTAACTGGCCACATGCGAGAGTTTGCGTCCTCGCTGGCCGTATGTGAGACCTTGTGTCCTCGCTGGCCGCATGCGAGAGCTTGCGTCCTCGCTGGCCGCATGCTAGACCTTGTGTCCTCGCTGGCCGCATGCAAGAGTTTGTGTCCTCGCTGGCCGCATGCAAGAGTTTGTGTCCTCTCTGGCCGCATGCAAGAGTTTCTGTCCTCGCTGGCCACATGAAAGAGTTTGTGTCCTCTCTGGCCACATGCGAGAGCTTGTTTCCTCGCTGGCCGCATGAAAGAGTTTGTGTCCTCTCTGGTCGCATGTGAGTGCTTGTGTCCTCGCTGGCCACATGCAAGAGTTTGTGTCCTCGCTGGCCGCATGCAAGAGCTTGTGTCCTTGCTGGCCGCATGCTGGAGTTTGTGTCCTCTCCGGCAGCATGCAAGAGTTTGTGTCCTCGCTGGCCGCATGAAAGAGTTTGTGTCCTCTCTGGCCGCATGCAAGAGTTCCAGTCCTCGCTGGCCGCATGAAAGAGTTTGTGTCCTCTCTGGCCGCATGCGAGAGCTTGTGTCCTCGCTGGCCGCATGCAAGAGTTTGTGTTCTCTCTGGCCGCATGCAAGAGTTTGTGTCCTTGCTGGCCACATGAAAGAGTTTGTGTCCTCTCTGGCCACATGTGAGAGCTTGTGTCCTCGCTGACCACATGCAAGAGTTTGTGTCCTCGCTGGCCGGATGCAAGAGTTTATGTCCTCTCTGGCCGCATGCAAGAGCTTGTGTCCTTGCTGGCTGCATGCCAGAGTTTGTGTCCCCTTTGGCCACATGCAAGAGTTTGTGTCCTCCTCTGGCCATATGCAAGAGTTTGTGTCCTCGCTGGCCGCATGCAAGAGCTTGTGTCCTTGCTGGCCACATGAAAGAGTTTGTGTCCTCTCTGGCCACATGCAAGAGCTTGTGTCCTCGCTGGCCGCATGAAAGAGTTTGTGTCCTCTCTGGTCGCATGTGAGTGCTTGTGTCCTCGCTGGCCACATGCAAGAGTTTGTGTCCTCGCTGGCCGCATGCAAGAGCTTGTGTCCTTGCTGGCCGCATGCTGGAGTTTGTGTCCTCTCCGGCAGCATGCAAGAGTTTGTGTCCTCGCTGGCCGCATGAAAGAGTTTGTGTCCTCTCTGGCCGCATGCAAGAGTTTCAGTCCTCTCTGGCCGCATGAAAGAGTTTGTGTCCTCTCTGGCCGCATGCGAGAGCTTGTGTCCTCGCTGGCTGCATGCAAGAGTTTGTGTTCTCTCTGGCCGCATGCAAGAGTTTGTGTCCTTGCTGGCCACATGAAAGAGTTTGTGTCCTCTCTGGCCACATGTGAGAGCTTGTGTCCTCGCTGACCACATGCAAGAGTTTGTGTCCTCGCTGGCCGCATGCAAGAGTTTATGTCCTCTCTGGCCGCATGCGAGAGCTTGTGTCCTTGCTGGCTGCATGCCAGAGTTTGTGTCCTCTTTGGCCACATGCAAGAGTTTGTGTCCTCCTCTGGCCACATGCAAGAGTTTGTGTCCTCGCTGGCCGCATGCAAGAGCTTGTGTCCTTGCTGGCCACATGCAAGAGTTTTTGTCCTCTCTGGCTGCATGCAAGAGTTTGTGTCCTCGCTGGCCGCATGAAAGAGTGTGTGTCCTCTCTGGCCGCATGTAAGAGTTTGTGTCCTCCCTGGCCGCATGAAAGAGTTTGTGTCCTCTCTGGCCGCATGTGAGAGTTTGTGTCCTTGCTGGCCACATGCAAGAGTTTGTGTCCTCGCTGGCCGCATGCAAGAGTTTGTGTCCTCGCTGCCCGCATGCAAGAGCTTGTGTCCTTGCTGGCCGCATGCGAGAGTTTGTGTCCTCTCTGGCCGTATGCAAGAGTTTGTGTCCTCCCTGGCCGCATGTGAGAGCTTGTGTCCTCGCTGGCTGCATACAAGAGTTTGTTTCCTAACTGGCCATATGCGAGAGTTTGTGTCCTCACTGGCTGCATGCGGGAGTTTGTGTCCTAACTGGCCACATGCGAGAGTTTGCGTCCTCGCTGGCCGTATGTGAGACCTTGTGTCCTCGCTGGCCGCATGCGAGAGCTTGCGTCCTCGCTGGCCGCATGCTAGACCTTGTGTCCTCGCTGGCTGCATGCGAGAGCTTTTGTCCTCTCTGGCCGCATGCAAGAGTTTGTGTCCTCGCTGTTCGCATGCGAGAGTTTGTGTCCTCCCTAGCCGCATGCGAGAGCTTGTGTCCTCGCTGTCCGCATGTGAGAGTTTGTGTCCTCTCTGGCCACATGTGAGAGCTTGTGTCCTCGCTGACCACATGCAAGAGTTTGTGTCCTCTCTGGCCGTATGCAAGAGTTTGTGTCCTCCCTGGCCGCATGTGAGAGCTTGTGTCCTCGCTGGCTGCATACAAGAGTTTGTTTCCTAACTGGCCATATGCGAGAGTTTGTGTCCTCACTGGCTGCATGCGGGAGTTTGTGTCCTAACTGGCCACATGCGAGAGTTTGCGTCCTCGCTGGCCGTATGTGAGACCTTGCGTCCTCTCTGGCCGCATGCTAGACCTTGTGTCCTCGCTGGCTGCATGCGAGAGCTTTTGTCCTCTCTGGCCGCATGCGAGAGCTTGTGTCCTCCCTAGCCGCATGCGAGAGCTTGTGTCCTCGCTGTCCGCATGTGAGAGTTTGTGTCCTCTCTGGCCACATGTGAGAGCTTGTGTCCTCGCTGACCACATGCAAGAGTTTGTGTCCTCGCTGGCCGCATGAAAGAGTTTGTGTCCTCGCTGGCCGCATGCAAGAGTTTGTGTCCTCGCTGGCTGCATGCGAGACCTTGTGTCCTCGCTGGCCGCATGAAAGAGTTTGTGTCCTCGCTGGCCGCATGAAAGAGTTTGTGTCCTCGCTGGCCGCATGAAAGAGTTTGTGTCCTCGCTGGCCGCATGCAAGAGTTTGTGTCCTCGCTGGCCGCATGCAAGAGTTTGTGTCCTCGCTGGCTGCATGCGAGACCTTGTGTCCTCGCTGGCCGCATGAAAGAGTTTGTGTCCTCGCTGTCTGCATGCGAGAGTTTGTGTCCTTGCTGGCCACATGCAAGAGTTTGTGTCCTCGCTGGCTGCATGCGAGACCTTGTGTCCTCGCTGGCCGCATGCAAGAGTTTGTGTCCTCGCTGGCCGCATGCAAGAGTTTGTGTCCTCGCTGGCCGCATGAAAGAGTTTGTGTCCTCGCTGGCCGCATGAAAGAGTTTGTGTCCTCGCTGGCTGCATGCGACACCTTGTGTTCTCGCTGGCCGCATGAGAGAGCTTGTGTCCTCTCTGGCCAAATGCGAGAGCTTGTGTACTCGCTGTCCGAAGTATTTTCCTTGATACCTCGCTGAGCGATGCGGGTCATCAGCACAGAGGAGGAGACGGTATCGAAAGCTGCGGACAGATCAAGCATAACGAGAGCGGCGGCCCGCAGCATCCGCAGTAGCGCTGACCAGGTCTATGGTGGACTCAGTATAATATTGTGTATTTTATAATAAAATAAAGAGGAATACACAAATGTCAAGTAGAGTGGGTTTATTGAAACCTCATCCACGAACAGCCACAAATAACTGCCCAAATCAGAACCTTTAAAGAGAGTGTATTCTGAGAATTAAGAACGTGGGGTGGAATGACAACTCTTAAAGGGAAAGGAACATATATGTATAAAAGGAGAGAACATCACACTCAGTGCTGTGCCCACTTCTAAAACCCGACTGTGAAGCGCCCAAGAGGTCACCATGTGCCAAGACCAAGCTCTTGATTCAGAAATGTTTCTAAAACCTTATCAGGCGTAGGCAGGAGAGAGTCGGTATTTCTCGGGTGTGGCCTCATGTGCGCTGAGCCCTTTTCAACAGCGCAGATATTTGACATTTTCGGTAGATTAATGAGTTGATGGGCATACTGCTGGGTTAGCGAGGATAGTTGGCGGGAAGTGGTGGCCTAACACAGGGAGGGAGTGAGATGCATTGCGGTGTGCCGCTGCGGTGGATAGGGTATCGGCCAACGACCGCAGTGAATAGGCCACGACTTGTTTCCTTCGTTCATTTATTCCGGAATGCATTTTATACACGGTCGCAAGTTATTAAGTCAGGTTCAACCGCAAAGCCCAACTTATTCCGAGGGAAAGGCCAGCTCATGGCTGATGCTTCCCCGCCCCCACGTGTGTAACGAGCCCGAATGTGAACGGAGTGTGCTCACCATCTAATGTAACCCAGGAGTGAAGTTCGTGATCAAAGAGCACAGGGTCGATAGATCAGTTTCATTTTCAGTAGCTTTCTGTTCTCAACTACTTCCTGTGAGCTGCGGTATAGCGAGAGTAATTGTGGGGCAGAGCGACTGGTATGTTTTGTAATATGCGGTCGTTAGTTACCTGTTGTCACCTACCCTCAAGCCTTAGAAAACACAATCAGTTTGGGACATGAACACTCACAGAATTCAGGGGAACACTTCGGCGCTGGTAAATAAATGTTCCTTGTGAACAAGACTGGGGGGGATGGCCATAGTTCGAAGCGGTTTTGATAATGATTGTATGAACGTCCGTTCAGCGTGGATTACAAGCAATGGTGCTTCATTTAAAGCTTTCCGAACTGATGATTTAGTCTGAAGAATATGTACAGTCCATATACAGGTATTTAGATTTCATAATTGTGTCAGATAAAATGGCGTGTGCTGTATTCCTGCGCGATCGCCGCATAGTTCACTTTACAATTTCATCCCACTTGGCAGTTAGAGAAAGTAAACCCCAATCTCCTTGTTAAAATAATAAAAAGCCACGGGAGAGGCTACTGCCGGACTATGACGTCACTCTTTGAGGCACCGCAACCCTTACCAGATAAAAACAAAAGTTAAAGTCGTGCAGCATTACCCACAGCACCCCTACTTCCAGCACCTTATGGTCACTGGCCTGGGGCGGCTGCCATATTTCTGGGGGGCGGGGGTCCTGGGCCTGCTCGGGTGTGCCTGGGCGAGTAACCATGCCTTTGTTCTGGGATATGGACAGTGGGGGTGGATGGAAAGAGACTGAACTCCAGATCCGAGCTATGCACAAACACACGGTCCTATGTGCCTCGAAGCCTGTCGGTGCAATTCAATTTCAAGGACGTCTCGTACATTTAAAGATTGTTCTGTTCAACTCTTGCCCCCTCGGGGTCGTCCGGAACCGAGCGCACCCCGCGAAATATGACACAATAACACACTTTCGTGCACAGCGCTTCTGCTGCCTCTAAGCGCTGTGAATAAAAGGTATCCTTAGAAGGGTTAATTAATCCGCTTAAGGGCATCTGATTGGCATGTATTTGGTGACTCCACAAAATATCGTATGTGCTAGCTTGCTTTGTGGGGAGTGCCTCTGATTCCGCGCACGTGATTAATTGATCCGACTTCTCAAACGACAGTTGCAAAGGTTAATTTAAAACGTGCGTGGGACACACAGAACCATCACGGAATGCATCGTTCTTTGGTGTTATTGAAAGGTACTGCATAAAAATTTAATTAATGGTTGCGGGGAGGAGAGGAGTTGGCCTAACGGCTAGGGCGCTCGACTTCGGACCTGGGGATCAGGGTTCGAGTCTCGACAACGACGCCAAAATGTGTGTCCGCATTAAATGGAATGTCAGGTACTGGAAGTGAAAGAAATGAATTTTAGGTGTCCTGCAAGTACAGTGCTGTCCTGAACAATACAAGCTGAAGTCATTCAAGCTAGTGACTATCCCTTCTTGAGGGCGTGGCAGGCCTAGGAAGCTGGCTCCACGCCCTTGCAGAGTTAAGCACTATTTCAAATATATAAATGTATGTGTTTCCTACAATTGCGCGTATTGTTTGCCGTGGTTTCGGGTGTTGATGGCTGGATAGTTTTGGCGGGCACGCTCTCCATCTAGACCGGGGGCGTTCCACAGCCCCTATTTCTGTTATGCATTGTGCATAGTGTACACGTCACTCGGTGCTTTTGAGGGTTCGAGTTACTGGATAAAAATGGCTGATTGTGTCACTCCCAGTTTCCATGATGACCCATGGAAGTGCCGATTCAGCGGAGCTGCGGGTTATGTCGAGAGACATGTTTTTCCTGCGCTGAGGGGTCTCTGTCCTGCAGGAGCCGCCCTCAAGTCCCAGCTGCACAGACTCCGTGTTTTGTGGCTGTTTTCTCTCCCGGCTATTATATTATGTTTTGTCCTGCACCCAAATTTTGCCAACACAGGAGAACTTGCACATAGATTCCATTTCGACAGGCCGCATGGTGGTTGGGTCTATTGTAGGAACAGCTATGCCAGGGCCCTGTCCTGCGCTTTCAGACTCCTAGGCGCTGTATACAGTTTGAAGTGAAGCCTTACGAACTTCACAGCAATTTTGTTTCCCCTAATTTTGATATATGTACGAAGACGAGGCCTTGCCACGTGTCAGATCACCATTAATTATATGGCAGCAAATTAGGGACCAAAATGGTTGAGTCGAGGTTCTCCAGGGGGTAGTCTACACGGGTCGCTGTCTATAGCCAGCATGACTACATGCTCTTTGCTGATTTTCCTATTTATTGATGTGGAGCTCATTTTAACTTAACAATGCTCCACATGTCCTACGAACAGTAAATAAAATGTGCGGGGCTGCGCCTTTGTTCGGATGTACGTGATGGTGAATTTTTCCTGCTGTTCTTTTAAGACTCGTGTTCTGAGGAACAAGCTGCATATGTGCACCTACTACATTATTTATTTAGCCTGGTTGCATTGCACTCGGTGGAGTCGGATGCTATGTCTTAGCAAGAATAGGATACATTAAGAATGTGCTCAAAATAAGGAAGTCGGCAGGGTGCTAGTCTGTTGAATCCATTCACTTGGGGAATAGACAACAATTATTCGGAATATTAACACCATGGGATAAAGTCCACCTATTTGTCAGTCTGCATAGAATTAGTACAGTCAAAGCTTAAGGTAGTGGTACGGTTATTGGGCAAGGAATACATGCACGTTTGTACATGGTATAGGCAGCTAATTCATGCCAAATTATATAACGTGGCGATTTCGCTATAGCGTAAAACGGACACTGCCGCGTAATTTTAATGTATCATTGAGTGAGGGGACCGGGCTTCATTCAGCGGAATCGTCTGCGAATGCATGCCATTGTTGCTTAGGCAGTTCGCTCTGGGCTGCCTTTGGCAAGCCTCTGTTCGGGAAGGGATAGCGGTCCCATGGTAGAGTACCACTTGCGAAAGCGCTTCAATGCCTGGCTAAGACACACAAGCGCTAGGTAAATGCAAAAAATGGGCCACAAGCGGCGGTCTCTCCCTTGATGCATAGCGGACCCCCGCATTGGCATCTTTACTGCACCGTTTCCGTCACCCTCCTTCCTTATTTCAGCTTCCAACGATCCCTCGGTCCCTTCCCCGATGCTTCTCAGTTAGAGCCAACGTATTACCACAAGAAGTGAAATTATCAGATTTTAGCTGTACGTGGTGCATTGTCGTGGTAATGTTTTAGCGATCAAGCTAAAAAAAAAAAAAAAAAAACAACTATTTCTCATGCTAAACACATCTTTCATAACCCAACTGAACATGGAAACGACGGCACAATTGCTGAAAGATTAGCTAGCCATAATCAACTGCAAGGTCGTAGTCATAGAATAACGACATATTCTTTCCTGCTGATAAAACTCTTCTATAATATAATAGATAGCTCATTAAAGAGGCTGTCTGAGGGACACCCAGTGTAGAAAGTTTTCCTCCTTACTTTACAGGTGGACTGCACAAAGTTGATGTAAGATGCTACCTTTATAATAAATGGACGTAAGATGCTACCTTGAAACTTATTGAGGCTCTTTTTTTCAGTTTAATAAGGGTTTTATTTTGTTTAAGAAAGATAATACAGTATAATATAACAGCATGACATATAACAGAACCAATATGCAATAATCATAAAAGATAAGTGGAGATGAAAAAGGTTCAGAGACAATATGAAATGGAAGAAAATAGTAGAGATAAAGAAAGAGAAGAAAAGAAGAAAGAAAAAGAAGAAGAGAGAGAGAAAGGAGGGAAAGGTTAGGGAGGGGAAGAAGAGGATAAGAAGGTGGAGAAAGGTAGCCAGGTAAGGTCAGATTTAATTTTTAAGGTGACAGAAGAAGAAGAAGCAATTGCAATTCTGTGCTCATCACATACAAAATTCCACCATGTATGCACGGACAATTTAGAGTTATCCTTCCAGCAAGACAAAATTACTTTGAAAGCAGTTGCAATGAGAAGATCAAACAATTTTGCGTTATAAGAATGTAAATCCAAAACATCAGAGAGGGAACCTAAAAAAATATGCAACGATGAAAATGGTTCAGAGAAATGAAAAATACGCATGCAATATTTCCAAACTGCGTTCCAAAAAGTGAGAACTGCTGGGCAATCAAATAAGAGGTGAGTGAGTGTGCCAGGGAGAGATGAACAGGACCAACAAAGGTGTGAGGAGGAAGGGGAGAATTTTGTTATGCTTACGGGGGTAATTAGAGCTCTATGGTAAAGAAAAAAAAGTGACTGAGTAATACGGGCTGAAATCGAAGTCTTAAACAGTTTAGACCATAAGCGATCCCAAACATCGACAGATAACGAGAAAGATAAATCATTTTCCCAAACAGTTTCAATAACAGTTTTAGGCCTAATGCCTACATTCTCTAATAACAGTTTATAAATTAACGCAGCTTTGGGTATTTGTTGAGTAAACATAGTATATAATGGAGTGGAAGGAGTAAGGGAAGGAAGGAGATCAAAAGTAGGAAGGGTAGATAAGTGAGATAAAATGGCAGAAGTAATAATGTCAAATTCTTTGCGAAAATGTGCAGGTAAATCAAACATATTTTGCATTATATCAAATGAAATAATAGATGAATCAGAAAAAAATTGGTACACAAACATAATATCCTTTTCTTTCCAATACTTGAAGTAGAAAGATTTACCCTTGTACTTAAGATATTTGTTATACCATACGCTAGAGGAAAGAAAAATTTGTAGTGGGGACGAGTCTTTCGAGAATATATTATGCAACAGAGTATGGGAGTATTTCAGGACAGGGTGTATAGTCAAGAATGAACAATTTGACATGAAAAGGGTTTGCTGGAAAGAAAAATCCTTTAACAAGGACCGTTCGACAGCAATCCATCTAGGTAGAGGGGTATCGTTGAAATCAAACGCCAATGAGAAGGCTTGTTTTAATAAAAAGGCCGAATGGTACGATTGAAAATCAGGAAAGCGGACTCCACCTTCAGATTTTGGGCGTGTAAGTTTATGTAAGGAAATACGAGATCTTTTATTATTCCACAGAAATTTGGAGCAGATGGAGTTCAGCCGATTGAAATATAATTTAGGGATTTTCACAGGTAGCATGGATACAGTATATAAAATATGTGGGGAAATCATCATTTTGATGGTGTCTAAACGACCCCACCAGGAAAGGAAGAGGGGAGACCATAAGTGGAGGAGTGATTGGATCTTTTGAGTAAGGGATGTAAAGGTCAGTTTGAGTGTGTCACGCAAGGTAGAGGAGAACCAAATACCCAGGTATTTGATCTTAGAGGGACACCATGCAAAATCCGTCGATGCAAACATATATTGGTAACAAGATGAGTTGAGGGGTAGGACCTCCGTTTTAGAAAGATTAAGCTTATAACCAGAAACAGAGGAGTATAAGCGGACTTCTTCCAAAAATGGAGGAAGGGAAGAAACAGGATTAGCCATGTAAACCAGGACATCATCAGCATAGGCTGAAATTTTTGTCTCAATCGAGGACTGTGTGAACCCCTGAATTAGGGGGTTAGAGCGGATTTTAGTGAGGAAGGGTTCAAGGCAAAGAATGAAAAGTAAAGGGGAAAGAGGACATCCTTGTCTTGTCCCTCTGGATAAGGGGAAGAATTTTGAGAATTGATTATTAACAAATACACTAGCACGGGGAGCAGAATATAGTAGTTTAACTAAGGAAATGAATTGGGGGCCAAACCCAAACCAATGTAATGTTTTAAACATGAATTTCCAATTAATGCGGTCAAACGCTTTCTCAGCGTCTAAGGATAGGGCAGCTAGAGGGGCTTTGAATCGTTTACTGTGGGAGATAATATTGGCAAAAACACGGGCATTATCAGCTGCAAGTCTACCTTTCACAAAACCAACTTGATCGGTTGTGATTAGCAGAGGAATAAGGGATTCAAGGCGGGCCGCTAAAATTTTGGCAAAAATTTTACAATCGTAATTAATAAGGGATATGGGACGATAGTTTTTACACAGGGAATGGTCTTTATCAGGTTTGGGAATGATGATTATGAGGGCATCCAAAAATGAGCCAGATGCTTTGGCATTTGCGATAAAGGAGTTAAAAAGTTGTAAAAGATGGGGGACAAAAATAGAATGCATGTGGGAATAAAATTCAATCGGGAGACCATCTGGACCAGGGGCTTTCGCTTTCTTGAGGGAGGTAATTGCCTTGGAGATTTCCTGAGGGGTAATTTCAGACTCTAATTGATGGAATTCGGTAGGGAGTGATGGAGGAGGGGGGAGGTCTCGGAAGAAGCGGGAAAGGGCATCATCATCAGGGTGTGTATCATCAGTATACAGGAGTTTATAGTAGTTATGAAAGACTTGTGCAATATCCTCATCAGAAGAAACCGTTGTATTGGTTACCTCATTGAGAATAGAGCCAATTGATTTTCGCTCAGATTTAATTTTGAGATAGTTTGCTAACATTTTCCCCGCTTTATTCTGACCCCCATGAAATTTAGATTTAACCTTCAAGAGGGTATTGCAAGCTTCAACTGTGGCAATTTGATTAAGTTCAGATTTGGCTTTAATAAGTTGGTGGAGAGCGTCAGGATTCTTGGACGAGAAGTAAGAGTGTTCAAGGGTCTTAATGTTGGAAAGTTGGGCGGTATACTTATCCCTATTGAGTTTCTTTTTCCGATATACATAAGAAATTGTGAAACCTCGTAAAGCAGCTTTAAAAGCATCCCAATTATTTGAAACTGACGTGTCTTGGGGTAAATTGAGGGCGAAGTATTCAGAGATAAAATCCTTAACTTTAGACATAAAAACAGAATCGGAGAGAAGGAAAGTGTTAAATTTCCAACGATTGAAAGAGGAGGAGGTTTGGGCTAGGTCAAAAGTGGCATAAACAGGTGCATGGTCCGACAAAAAAATAGAACCAATTTCGGATGTCTGAATTGCAGGGAGAAGAGATTTGCTGACTAGAATATAGTCAATTCTGGACCTAGTGTGATGAACATTTGAGTAAAATGTATATTCGAGCGAGTTCGGATTGCATGTCTTCCAGACATCAAAGAGGGGACGTGCGGCTATGGCCGATTGAAAAGATTTATGAGTTTTATCAGGCTGGAATTTGGAGGAAGACATTCTATCTGAAAAGGGATCTAACCATTGGTTAAGGTCACCAGCTATAACAATGTTAGGGCAGTCAATGGAGGATATGAGGACTTTAACGTCAGACCAAAACTTAGGATCTGGTCGGACAGGGCCATAAATATTTAGGAGGACCATCTGTTTTTTTTGTAACACCACTTTTGACATAACCCATCGACCCTCATCATCCGTTTGAGATGAGATAATTTGAACATCCAAACCTTTACGAAATAGTATAGCAACACCACCTTTTTTATCAACAGCAGGAGAAAATAGAACTTGACCTACCCAAGCCCTCTTAAGTTTCAACGATTCAACATCTGTACAGTGAGTCTCTTGAAGAAAAGCAATTTGAGCATTTAACTTGGATAAGTGGGAGAGTACCTTTTGACGTTTAACAGGGTGTCCAAGACCACGAACATTCCACGTCACAAAATTACACATGATGGAAGACAAGGTAGATGGATAACATCTGGGTCCAATACACTGCGGGTGAACAACTACAAGGGAAGACAGTGAAGACAAACACAGTAAGAATGAGAACCAAATACTGAATACGACAAAAAGCAAGGAGATTCTGGTCAGTATGGGGAAACATTAGACGAATGAGCATTTCAAGCCTAAGGAAAGAAAAAGGGGAGCAACGAGGTGTACAGCAGGTAATAAGAAGAAAGAAAGATAGGCACTCGAAAAAAACCACGGAACATAAATGGACATGGGGAGAACACGTATGGCCTGTGAAAAGAAAAGAAAGAGAAGAAAGAGATATGAAGAAAGAGAGCAAACAGATCAAGGCAAAGGAGCCAGATCTGAGAGAACAGACAAGAGCTAGACATTAGGAGCATGGAGACGCCGGCGAAGGCGCCAATCCCACAGAGCGACGGAGAACGCGGGAATATGGATATGAGGTAAACAAAAAAGAAGAGAAGTCGTAAGAAAGAATTACAAGAGAGAAACCAGGACTAGGCCACAACAGTCGTCAGGACGTAAGATAAGTGAATGCAGGAAAAATATAAGAATCATTTTCAGTCATTGGTGTCCATTGTGGAAGAGGCAGCAGAAATATTCCGGAGATATTCTCGAAGTTTCAGAGGATCATCAAATGTACGGGAACGACCGTTGTGAGTTATTTTGCAGAGACAGGGATGAAGAATTCCATATTGAATGTGCAAGTCCCTCATATGTGGTCGTAAATTAAGGAACTCCTTGCGACGAGCATTCGTGGCGTTTGATAAATCCTGGGCAAGAAAGATGGTATGGCCCGACCAGATGAGGCGACGTTTAAGTCTTGCAGCTTTAAGAACAGTCATCAGTTCGGTGAATTCCAAAAAAAGCAGGATAATGCCTCTAGGTTTGGTCGGGTTTGACGTGAGTCGGCCCAGACGGTGAGCACGCTGTATATTTAGAGGAGTAGAGTCTGGTAGTAGGTCCAAAAGTTCGTAGAGAAATTTGCGGATGAAGGACACCATGTCGGACCCCTCAAGGGACTCCGGAACACCATAAATACGAAGGTTATTCCTTCTGTTGCGATTTTCAAGGTCCTCAGTGTGAAGTTTTAACTGCTGTATCTCCTTTTCAAGAATAGGAATTTTCACAGATACATCCTGGACGTCACTGATGCGTTGTTCGAGTTGCGAAACCTTGTTCTCCATAACGACCCAACGCTCTTCTATCTGCTTGAGCTTCTCATTAGTTGCCACCATGAATGGTTGTAAGCCACGTACCTCTTCTAAAATGGAGTCCAACACCGGGTTCTGAGAGGATCGGATAGGAGATGGAGGGTCATTCTTGAGGCGTTTCGGTGTAGTGCCGGTGACAGAAGACCTTGCATGCCCCGCGTTCTGAGACATATTACCAACAGAGGGGCAAACTCGGAGGACCACAGGAGGAAAAGTCACACCGCAAGGTTCAAAACGTTGAAACCCTATTAAAAGGCACACCGCAAGGTCCAAAACGTTGAGACCCTATAAAAGAGCGAGCAGAGGCACTGGGAGATAGAGGCTGTAGAAGAGGCACTACGTAGCAGCGCAGAAGCGACAACTCAGATCAACATGGTGTACAATCCATCCAGGAATAAATGCATAAAAGTAACAGCAAGGCGTCCATAGGCAGTGAGACCCCAGGGGGTCAAGTAGTACTCCACAAAAGGGTATGAATAGATGAGGTGGAGATGATGAATAGTGCGCCAGACACACCACAAAATGGCCGCCGCCAATCAACATTAATATGGTGAGATGGCATGTAGAGAATAGCAGCGCCAGAGGTCGCTAGGGCAGAGTAGGACCATAGTGGACAGACCCCACAACAAACCTTAGCACCAAAAGGCCATATGGCTGAGCAGTAGAAAAAACAGGCTGCATATGCAGCAAAAGGGCAGAGAAAACGGGACGCGAGCTCGGCGGCACAAAATGGCGGCCGCTCGCGTCTCAGAACAGCCGAGGGATGTTTACCGGCAAAAGTGTAGAAAACGGCAGTCAGGAGGGCCGCCGCATCACGCAGCAGACGGGGACCATGTTCCGCCGTCCAGGGATCCCGCTTGCTGGTCTCCGCTCATGAAGAAGATGACGGGAAACGAACTTCAGGTCCCGCGTTTCTCCGGAGCTCACAGAGGATGCGCCATTGCTCGCCGGCGCGTAAGCCACGCCCCCCTTATTGAGGCTCTTTAACACGCAACTTGGCAGAACGAGGTGCTATACTGAGTCCACTGGACAGATGTGCTACCATCTTCAAATCCACTTGCATTGATTCTTTCAAAGCCCAAAGCCCCTATCTGTTGTACAGTAGCATGAGGTGTTGACAAGTGGAAGCAGTCACAACCGCGGAGCCTACATTGGCTAAGGTTCATTTACAAACATATCCAAATCGCGCGATGGGACCTAACTGGCACGTGTGCAAGTATCAAAGGCAAACAACAGGTAGGAGCAGCAAACAGTGTGTTACAAGAGGAAAGTGGCATGGGCAGGTCACAAAGGAGTACGAAACGCAGGTACAAAGATAATACTGCAATAAATGGCAAACACTCCACAGGGACTTAAGAGAGGCATGCCTTTGACTTTGTTCACTCCACATATAGGCGCGGGCACTGTAAGATTGCCGGAGGTCGTTGCCTGTCACGTACTTACCCAATTAACAATTTGATTAGTACTAGGGTTATTCTCACTGCACTACTCTTCCCAAGCAGAAGATAGAGTGCCTTTAGTACCATGCATTTATACATGGACAATGCAGGCGTAAGTGAGTAATTAAAGCAGTATACGTGATGTGTTGCATTGACGGGGAAGGTTACAGGGTACAGGAGTCCCATAGCCTTCATAGTCCACAGGGCTATATTAGAAGGATTCCAGTTTGTGAGCGGCAAGCAACAAGCTACAACTAATACCAATCAGCCATCGGCACAGTATTGATGCGCTTTCACGGGAAGAAATAACGTCATGCCAGCGATATCTCCAACATTGTGTGATGCCTTGTGTGCTAGCACAAGGCATGTAAGATAGTCACCGTCATTGGGTCAATCAGCTTCGACTAGCGTCCACATGAAGGGTGGGAACAATGGCATGTTGGTCTATGAAGAATAAGGGGACGAGTTGAGCGGTGACACTAAATAGGGGGCAGGGCTGCTAATGAATGCTTTCTGTCCCCAGGCAGGAACCGCACTGGGAAATGACCCTACCCACACGGTTCCAAGTATCGCCTGAGGTAGCAGTCGGTAATTTATGACCACAGATGGCCGTAGGAGGTAGACTCAGTCAGGTTACTGTTAACGAAAGTGACGAACATCCAAGTTGAGCGGTGACACTAAATAGGGGGCAGAGCTGCTAATGAATGCTTTCTGTCCCCAGGCAGGAACCATACTGGGAAATGACCCTACCCACACGGTTCCAAGTATCGCCTGAGGTAGCAGTCGGTAAATTAAGACCTCAGATGGCCGTAGGAGGTAGACTCAGTCAGGTTACTGTGTAACGAAAGTGACGAACATCCAATACACCTAGTGTAAGTCGTCTAGGATATAATGCATTGGTAATAGGGCAAATGCATGTGTGTCAGATGTGGGAAGGGGCAATCCATTCGAAGCTCAGGCTCTTAGTGTAAGGCGCCAGTGACATGCGGAACACTGCCAGCGGAGGGTATACAAACAACCCAGCGGGCCATAGCACGGACGTTACCCGAAGGCGTGAGCTCTTCTCGATAAGTACAGGAAACGACAGGTAATATGGCACTAAAGCAGACGCTAAGTTACATGCGGTAAAGTGATGGTGAGGCAAACAAAATACATGAGGTAGCAAACAGTGCATTACAGAAGGGACAAGTGTTAAGTGTGCAGGTTACAAGAGCGTCAGGATACAGGTACAAGAGTCCCATATCCTTCTGAGTCCACAGTGCTATATTAGAAAGGATTCCAGTTGGTGTGCTGCATAAGTGGGCAATGACAGCGGTATACATGGTTCCAGGGGACGGCGAGGGTCACAAGGTACAGGAGTCCCATATCCTTTACAGTCCACGGTGGGGCGTTAGAAGGATTCTAGTTTTATGAGCTGCAAGTAAAAAGCTACAACAATCACTGATCAGTCTTCTGCATGATACGTGAGGGCTTTTCACTGCAGACATTAACGTATACATGCCATACCCATCCCTTTGGTTCCTGGGACCAATATCACCGGTCTTCCAGTAGCATCCATAAAAGATTGCAAATAACATGCAGAATGCAACAGAGAAGCTGGGCTAAGCAAGGATGTGCGGCTCCTCTTGTAGATATTGGCAGGTAAACAGCCCAGTGAAAAATCGGCAGGATTCCCAAGAGGTGGAGGGCCATGGGCCAGGTACACGAGTAAGAAGGCAGGGCGCCCCGAGCAGTGAATTATGGGTTATTCAGGTCCCAAGGTGGCAAATCAATGTTGTGGTAACTAGTCCTGTGAGAGTGAGACCTGGCCTAAGAACAGTATCTACGCAATCCCCATTAGAGGCGCGGCTCGCGTAGCTAAGGGCGTGTCCACGCAGTCCTCATAGAGGTGCGGCTTATGTAACTAAGGGCGTGTCATAAGAACAGTATCTAAGCAATCCCCATTGAGGTGCGGCCTAGGTAACAAAGGGCGAATCCTAGGAACGGTCCTAATAAATATCCAAAAGGGTGTGGTGGAGGATACTATGATAGGGGTGCACTAAACAGCGGCCGAAAGTAGCTAGGTGGGTGGGGGGCTCTGTCATCGACGGGGGCCTCCTCCAGAGCTGTGGCGGAGTACAGGGCGATCTGGAGGCAGATGGACAGTAGGGGTACCTCTGCGGCAGAAGGACACAGTCAATACCTCTGCCTGGCACAGTAGGGGTGCCTGAGCCAAGAACCTGGAGCCGAGGGGGTTCCAGCGAACAGCGTCGGCGCCCCGTTAGTCCTTCGGGCGGTCGGGGGGCCTGAACCGACCGGGGGTGTGCCTCATCGCTCCGCCCTGACAGGGGGGGCGGTAGTGAACGAAAGAAAGTGATAAGGGACTGCACCGTCAGAGCATCGACTCGCCGTGCAAGAATGGCTCATTAGGCATGCGGGATGGCGAGGGGCTGCCGCATTGGATCGCCCGTAAGATGACCCACCTTATTTCCACTTGTTGTGCAAAATAAACCTGCACCACTGCTTTCCCACTAATTTGTCTCATGGTTTCCTTGGTATGTGAGTTATGGGGCGCAGAGGGGGGCAAGCGCTGGGAGTGTGGGCACTATGACCCGGTAAGTGTACGCAGGAGAGTATTGACTCTCTCCTCTCAACTCTACACACAGGTTACTTGTCGTTCTGCATCTCCAAGGCCCGCAGCTGTGGAGTTAAGAAGAATGAATCTATACATACCTATGTGCACTGACTTCATGATACTCACTCTTCGATAGAGTGGCCACAATACTTTGCAGCGTGATACTTTTGCGGACAATATCTGTGGACTTTGTGTGTGTGTGTTTATCTGAGTGTGCACAATGTGTATGTGTGTTTAAGTGTGTGAGTTGTATCTGCGCGTGCACGCGTGTGTGTGTAACCACTTGAGTTACACAGTGTGCACCGAGCTACACAACGACAAGCTCCTGTACAACTGAGGGACCTTGTAATGGGGTCACTAGGGCGGAGTCAGGGCCACACCTGAACCTGCCCTCCTCCCTCCCTCTCTGCCCCTCCCTCTCTGCCGCACCGCCAGGCAATGACACCCCCCTTGTAAACAGCGAACTTCTTCCTGTTCACGTTCACAATTCACTGACTCTTGAATTCCTTAAAAATATTCGCTTTTTAGGAGTAGTAAAGTTAGGAGTCCTAACTTTACTACTCCTAAACTGGGAAAAATCCTAACTTTAAGACTTTTGGTATTTACAGAAGGCATTTAGGAGTTCTTAAGTTAGGACTCCCAACTTTACTACTCCTAAACTGTGAAAAATCCTAACTGGTAGTAAGTTTAGGATTTTCTCTGAAGTTAGTCCTGTGAATTGGGCCCAGAGTTTCCATAGTTTTTTTCAGGCACCATCTCACTCAGATATTGCATGTGCTGTGAAAAGAGTCACCTCGGTGTATCTGGGAAAGTTCAGGTTGTGCCCGGGTGCTTATAACGGGCCGCGATTGACAGCCGTGGAGTTCAGGCCGGAGGCAGTGAGAAGGTTTTCACAGCGCCCATCAGCGGGCCAATAAGGGGTTCAGAATAGGTGCTCATCCAATCCTTGGCCTCTCTCTGCATAGCACACAGAACAATGGCCAGAAGGCTCAATTCTAATTGTGATTCAACATAAACTTTGTCAGGGAGGTAGGCAGCTGTCAAACAGGGTGGACCTTTAGCATGGGCGAGGTGGGCTCATGCCCCGGGTGCCAACCTTCAGAGGGGCACAGGAGCAGCCCCCAGCAGTCCCCCCCCCCGCACTGGCTCCAAATGAAAATATAGTTAAGTCTGTTCTGGAGTCTATTTTTCTCTTGTCCCCCTCAGCTTCCCTCTACCCCTCCCACTTCCCAACACACTAACAACTAAAGATGACAACTGGGAGGGGTTGCTACATTTTGTTTTGCCCAGGGCGCTTTCTGAGCAAAGCCCAGCTCTGCTTCGAAAGATGGACAGGGCGTAAATTAAAAGAGAGTGCAATGCTCACACGTGAGTGGGTGTTTTGTGTGTGGGTGCAGGAGTGAAAAGAGAGTGCTGAAGAGGGAGTAGATGATATGAGAGATATGTAGATGGGGTTCCAGAAAGATATTGTAAGAAAACTGAGTCAAAGTTGTGTGAAAGGAGAACGAGAGCGACTTCGACACTGCAAAGACCACTACCCTTCCACAGACCTTAAGAATGGTTAATTCACAGTTTGATTCAAAAAAGCTGCCTGTGTATATATATATATATATAGGTATCAGCAACCCAACTCCGGTAAAGAAGAGGCCGTCTACAGGGCGGTCCGCGGTCAGGGCACCGGAAGCCCTGCACAATGCCACACCAACACTTCCCCACTCGGGAGAGATCACCACGGACACTTCACATGGATTGCAGAAAGTTTATTCATGCAACTGCACAGCAACGCGTTTCGACTTAACGTCTTGATCACGCTAAAGAAGCTACCCAGTAAACACACTTACATATACTTTTGTGAACAAACATCGAAAAAGGACTTACACCTAAGTGAAAAGAAATTCATTGCAGTCCCGCCATTTTAGACTAGTCAAAAAAAACCTGAAAATCATCATAATAATCAATTCATTGTACACTGTGCCCACAATTCTCCGCTAATATTGTATGCCAATTGTTAGAATTACAGTTCATGTAGTCTAATCACACAACGTTTAGCCCGAGTGGGCAATTGCCGTTCTATGGCATATTGTTCATATCGCAGTGCACGACATAGGAGATTAGGCCCAAGTGGGCACGCCATCTTAGCCTAGTCACAAAAACCATGCAACCCATTCATTACATTACCCACACTTGTCCACTTGGAGTGTGTGCCATAGGTCATATATATTATTCATGTAGTATACTATAGAAACACTCAATGTTGTGCCCAAGTGAGCGATTATGGTTTTTGGCAAATTGTCCACATATCAGTGCACGAAGCGGAGAGTTTAGCCCCAGTGGGCACAATGTTGCACATTGTCAATGCATCATAATGTCTTTATAAGGCAAAGTCCACATTTCAACAAAAATTGTGTGCCACCACCTGAAAATGAAAAAAACAGAACAGTGCTGTAGTCAACATATATAAAAATTGTACCTTCACGTTATTAAAAACAGAGAAAACAGCAGCAGATAAAACCATAGAATCTCATTGAGTAATCTTACAGATTGGTAAATAAAGCATACACAGGTAAATCAGTATAGGTGGATGGCTAATTCTTCACTGATGCCTCGAGGAATCACTTAACAAACAACGTGGAGTGCAGGCCTGAGCGCAAGGGTGCTTTGTTTGAACATATATATATATATATATATATATAGGTATATATATAGGTATATATATATATATATATATAGGTATATATATATATATATAGGTATATATATATATGTATATATATATATATATATGTATATATATATATATATATATATATATATATATTACCTGCTGTAGGTCGACAGTAGGTAGTCATAGTTAGGACCTAATTTCTATAGGAAAAGCGCTTTTTGATTTGCCAAAATCTTTGGCGCCGTTCGACGAATCTTTGCAAAATTTTAAAAACAATGGCCCGCTCTGGTCAGCTCCTGTCTTGAAAGTTTCAGGGTGATTTGTCAAACGGGGGCCAAGAAAAAAGGGGGTCCCAAAACGCGTTTTCTCAATGTTAATTTCCATAGGAACTTTTGTCATGGCTACAGCCCAAACTGCTGAACGGAATTATACCAAATTTGGCAGAGATGTAGCTCTTGGTCCAGAGTGCACTCTTTGCTTCAAATCATGTAAATCCGACCAATAGTTCCTTGAGAAATTTAAAAATAAAAAGTAGCGATATCTGGTGACCAAGGTGGATCCGCAAACCCTCCCGAGCACAAGCTGACTTCTGATTGGCTGCCAACACTTCAAACCAGGAAGTGTTGGCAGCCATCTTGTGATTCGATAAAACCGAGTCACAAGAAAAAAGGTGAATAAAGAGAAGGAGGCAGGGTAGAAACACCCTAACACCTTAGACCTGGTCAGTGGGTCCCAGAGGAAACCCAGGGCCAAATAAAACATTTAAAAAAAAAAAAGAAAATTTGGCAGGATTCGCGGATCCCACTGAAAAAAACCCGAAGCATGGGCTCCTGCGCTCGTTTTAATGAGGCCCAGGGTGGGCAAGGTCCTGGGGGCAATATGCAAATATATGAGGGGCCGCGTGGGGCCCCGCAGCCCTGGGGACCACCGCCTCTCCGGGACTTTCTTTAATTATGCATGGGGCACGCGCCTCCCCGCAGCCCCAGGGACTGCCACCTCCCCGGTGCTCACTTAAATTATGCATGGGGGCTCCTGCCCCCCATGCTGCCCTGGAGACCACCACCTCCCTGGGGCATTAATAAAATAAGGGTGAGGGGCCTCGAGGGCCCCCTAAGGGACCACCACCTCCCTGGAGCTTGTGTAAATTATGCATGGGGGGCTCCTGCCCCCCACGCTGCCCTGGGGGCCACCACCACCTACCCAGGGCATTAGTATAAGAAGGGTGGGGGGCATCAAGGGCCCACACTGCCCCGGGAACCACCTCCTCCCCGGGGCTTTAATTATGATGGGAGAGGAGCCGCGCCGCCCCCATCCTGGAGCTTTCTATGACCCTGGGGACCGCCACCCTCCAGGGCCGGCTCCAGCAATGTCCCAGGGCGCCTACCCCTGGACATTGCAGATTGCAATGACAGGGCGGGAGCACTGCTCCCGTCCTGCCATTGCAAACTATGCTTTGCTTCTTGGAAGCGAGAGCAGAAGACCTGCTCTCCCTTCCATGAAGCGAAGCAGAATTACTTTTGGACAAGGGGAGTTGCATGTCAGCAGCTCCCCTTGTCCAAAACCAAGCCAGCTCCCGCAGGAGGCGGGGAGCCTGCTGGGACAGCGGGGGCATCGGGGCACCCCCGTGGTCCCAAAGGTGAGGGTCGGCATCGGGGAATGACGTCACCGGGTCCAGAAGTTGGCCGGCAGGGGGGCCACTCGGCCCTCTCTATTTTAATTAATTAATTTTTTTAAATTAAAAATGGGAAGGCCAGTTCCAGGGGAAGGAGTCCCTGGGACCATAATTGGCCTCAGGAGGGGGGCTACGCGACGCCCTCCAAAAAAATAAAAACAAGGCTGGCCAGGCCCCAGGGGATGGTGTCCCCGGGGCCATAATTAGCCTCGGGGGAGGGGCACAGGCCCTCCTCCAAATTAAAAAATAAAAAGTAAGGGCTGGCCAGGCCAAGGGGGAAAGGGTCCCGGGGCCAGAAGTGGCCCAGGGATGGGGTCCCCAGGCTGATAAAGGACTCAGATGGTGTCCTGCGCTGCCTCCCTCCAAAATTAAAGAAAAGGCTGGCCAGGCCCTGGGGTTGGAGTCCCCAGGGCCCCAATAATATTAAGAGAAGGGGTGGCCACACGTCCCCCCTTCTAAAAAAAACTATAAAAAAGAAAATCTGGCTCTCGCCGGAGGCCCCGCCCCCTCCCAGCACCACTGTGCAAACGTGCCTCCTGGCGCGTTCTCAGTTGGTGGATTAGGTCCCCTTGAATTCTGAGGGTCCCTGGGGGCCAACTAGGCCTCCAGATACCTCGAGTAAGCCCCACACAGTGGGATGGCTGAAAGGTGGTCCGAGGCCACGCCCCTTTTTACACCACTCTGCAAATGCGCCTCTTGGCGCACTGTTGGTGGGGTGACGAGGTCCTCTTGTGTCCTGAGGACCTCAGGACTACAGTGGACTTCATGCCCGTCCACTCTCAGCAATCCTGCTGTGTGGGGCTTACTAGAGATAACAGGAGGACTAGTTGGCCCCCAGGGACCATCCCCTAAGCAAGAGTGCACCAGGAGGCGTGTTTGCAGAGTGGTGCAGAAAGGGGGTGTGGCCTGTGTCATCCTCTCAGCAGTCCGCTATCTGGGGCTTAGTGGAGGTATCGGGTAGGGTAGTTGGCCCCAACGGACCCCCAGCAGCAAAGGAGACTTTAATCCCCATTGAAGAGCATGCCAGGGAGAGCGTTTGCAGACTGGTGGTCAAAGGGGGCGTGGCCTGCTATGAGTACTTACCAATGCTCCTGTGTGGGACCTACTAGAGGTAATAGGAGGGGCAGTTGGCCCCCACGGTTGTCCTTAGGGGCCAACTACCCTTCCTGTTACCTCCAATAAATCCCACACAGTGGGATTGCTAAGTGGTCTTCGGAGGCCCGCCCCCCAACTTTCTCCACCACTCTGCAAACACGCCTCCCAGCAAACTACGGGTTGGGGTATGAAGTCCACTTTACTCCTGAGGGACTTTGGGGGCCAAGAAGCCCTACGCAGTGGAATTCCTGAGCGCTGGTCGGAGGCCCAGCCCCCTTTCTCCACCTCTCTGCAAACGCAACTACCTGTTAAATAGGCATTTGTATTGTAATAGGTCATGCATTTGCAAGAGTTAGAGCTATTGGCGTTGTGAATGTAAACGTTTTTTACTAATGTTTTTTGGAGTGGAGTGGATGTACGTTGTGTATAGTGGAGTTATGTGGGATGTTGTACAGTGAAATTATGTGGATAGAAAATATGTGGTAGTGGGATTATGTGTTATGGAGAGTAATTATGTCGTATGGTAGTCTGTGTTGTGGAGTGGTAACCTCAGATTTCGTCTTCCTCGTTTCCATAGAAGCTCAACTATGAACTCAATGAGACAAAAAAAAGAAGAAATCACTGAGGAGCACTTGTGGACCTAGTCAGAGGTATGAGCAGGGCCACTGGATTTAGGCGACTGTTTGCTGCACCGACTTTCACACAGTTATACATTTTCCCCATTAGCCACACAATCCATCATCTGCTGCCTAATCTGCAGATTTGAACAAAAAAAGCCTTGTTTCTAGCTCAACGGCTCAAACGTTACCAAAAATGCAGCAAGTGTTACAGCGTGGTGGAAGGTCCTTTGCAAACCTAGAATGGTCACCTGTTACTTATTGCTAAATGTGGGTGTTAAATTGGTACTAATTGTGTGCAACATACTCTTGCTTCCTTCTGCGCCTCTCTTGCCTTTTTCTGCATTTCTGTTGCTTCTTTTTGTAACTTTTTTCTTTTTCTGCACTTCTCTTGCCTCTTTCTGCAAATCTCCTCTACTTTCTGCACCTCTTCTGCCTCTTTCTGTACCCCACTTGCTTCTTTGTGCACCTCTCTTCCCTCTTTCTGTACCCCTCCTGCCTCTTTCTGCACCCATGTTCCTTCTTTCTGCACTTCTTTTGTTTCTTTCTGCACCTCTATGCTTCTTTCTGCCCCTCTTGTGCCTCTCTCTGCACCCCTGTCCCTCTTTCTGCAGTTCTCTTGCCTCTTTCTGCACCTCTATTGCTTCTTTCTGCACTTCTTTTGTTTCTTTCTGCACCTCTCTTGGACATTTCAGCACCCTGATGCCTCTTTCTGCACCCCTCTTCCCTATTTATGTACCTCTCTTGCCTCTGTCTGCACTCTGTTCCATCTTTATGCACCTTGTTTGCCTGTTGGTGCAACTTTCTTGCCTCTTTCTGCATTTCTCTTGCGTCCTTCTGCACCTGTGCCGCTTCTTTGTGCACTTCTCTGCAAATCGGCCCGTTTGCAACTGGTATTTTGGTTGATGCATGGGCCCCTCAGTCTGCTTAGTAGTTCTTTTTACGCTTTTTTGTTAAAAGATCAAACCTAGATACAATTGGGCTATCGTCAGGGGTCTCTGATACAACCTCAGGGTTTCTGGGGTGCTTAGAAGGAGGTTGGGATTCACATTCCTGGTCAGACACGTATATGTGGTCTGACACTTCCTGAACACAGCTATTTGTATTATGTCGGCCAATTATAGTCTCTGGTTGTGAATCTTGAGAAACAATACACTCAAGGTTTTGGGAGCTCAGATCTCCGCTGCTGCTGTGGGCCTCTCCCTCACGGGCAGGGAGTAGTGGCAAAGTGCTCTGTGCGGCGCCAAGGGCAGGAACAGGGACAGAGGAAAAAGTGCAGTGCAGGTAACCGGTAAAACCTTAACGTTTCTCACAAGCTGAGGCAGGCCAGAACCGGCACCCTTGTGTCCCTGTTATGGTTTGATATCAGCGTCAATAACTGTGGCAGGTCACACAGCCGGTACCGCAACGAGTGCAGGGCACAACTATCAGCAGAAGATCTCTGGCCTATCAATCCTGGGGAAAAGACTTTCAAATTATGCATCAAAAAGCGCATCCAACTATGCTCCAGACTGTTGGACAGAGCGATCCTAGCCAACAGGAAGCACGCATGGGCAGTAATCAGTTCGTACCAGCCGGCCCCTCGCCTGCACACCTGGCCCGCTCTCACTCTTTACTTCTAAAACAATGGGGCATATTAACAAGCGGCAGTGATAATTATCACTGACCGCTGTCAGCGTGAGAAAATCTATCGCCGGCTATTGCTGACGATAATCTCCATGTTAGCGTTGTATTAACAACGCTTAATGCCATGGAGATAAAAATCCCAGCGATAGCGGGGATTATCGCCGTTTTCAATGGATTATCACTGGTTTTCCAGCGATATTCCATTGAAAATGGCGATAAACTTGTTGATAGGGCAGGGTAATCTTAGCCATGTAATCCACCTCCCATTGGATTACATGGCTACGTCAGGTCACAAGCAGGTGTTAGGAAAGTAGCGTTAACTGTGGTTAGCGCTACTTTTCCTAACGCTCTGCTTGTTAGCGTGCAGCTTGATAATAGGAGAAATGTCGCTTAGTGACATTTCTCCTATTATTTTGCTCTGGAACGCCCACTTTGCATCTCATTAAAGATGCAAACCTGGGCGTTGTTGGAAGGCTCGCTATATCAGCAAAACATGCAATAGCGTGTCTTTGCTGATAAGGCGATGAAATTATCTCCGCTTTTCGGCCAAAAACGGCCGCAAAAGCGTCGATAATTTCCTATCCATGGTAATATGCTTCAATGATTCTTGGCCCATAGGATGGGTGAGTGGCTTTTCTTGAAACATCTACCTTTATGCCGGCCCCTCTCAGACGATATCGCGTGTAGAGGCTGTGGCCAATCAGATGAATCCCTGGAGTACGTGCATGCACTTGCCCAGCATTGCTGTCCTAGCGCAGAATAAAGTTGAGGCCTGAGTGGAACAAACCTGGGGCCTCATTTATGAGGCCGTGCGTCCGTTTTGTGCTTCCAATGCGTCACTTTTTGTGACGCATCGGCGGCATACAACATGCCTCTTGTTGTGCACTATTTACAAAGTGACGCATCTAGGTAGATGCGTCACTTTGTAACCCCCTGCGCTACATTATACCTGCGTCAGGTATAATGTATGCAGAGGGGGCATTCCCACGCAAAAAGCCTCGTGGAAGTGACGCAGTGAAATCTATGAGATTTCACTGCATCCCTTCTAGGACACAAATGCGTCAATTTCTTTCGCCTGCCTCACAGCAGGCGTAAGGACGCATTGCTGGAGTTGCGTCACTTTTGTGACACACTCCAGCAATGCGTCACTTTGGCGCCTACAGATACGGCAGAAATACTGACATATCTGTAACTCCTTGCGACAAGATGCGTCATTTCTCATAAATGAGGCCCCTGGGGTCCGGACCTGAGGGCAGCGCATCAAAACTGCCTTGAACCCAGAGAACATGTGTTGGAAATGGGATCCCTGGCTGGCCAGGGCTTTCGCCAAAGTCAGTCAGAGACCACCACACCCAAGTCAGGGCAAGGGAGTTACACGCCAAGATAACCCCTACTCACCCTCTAGGTAACGTGGCGCGAGCAGCAAGGCTAAACTTGGAGGCGATGTAGGCTAAGTATTTGCGCACGCACCCCAGCAACAACAACCAAAGGCCCACCACAAAGGAAACTCCACACAAGGTTATATAAAAATAGCCTTTGTATTATCATAAATATACATCAGATAAAACACACATCTTGTTACACTGTGCCAACAGGCACGGGCGGAATTTACAAGGGATATTGCACAGGACAGGGCCACTTGGACCACTGTCAGGGGTATCAGCACTTTTAGAAGTAATACTTTCAGAAATAGCACTTTAGAAAGTAAAATCAGTGTAGCACACAATATACAAATAGAGCACCCAACCAGTAATCACTGGTAACAGGACCTCACTAGCACCACCTGTACTAGGGAGAAAAACAACCACCTACATGTCACACTACCTGTAGGGGTGTAAAAACAACACACATGATGCATTAACATTCAGAGGTGTAGCAATAACATTGCGCAAAACTTAGATCAGTCACCACCTGTGACAGTCCCTGTGTCCCAATGTCAGGGGCCTAAACGTAGCAGTTGCCCACAAAGTGCTGGGCAACTGGTTCAGGGAAAGTTAGGGCAAAGTTGGAGCCTCTCTGGGCTCAAGAACCACCACTGTGGCACTGCGGAGCCTCACTGGACTCTCAGAACAAATGGGCAATGAGCCTCTCTGGGCTCACAAAGCAATCTGCCACCTCGAGCCTCTCAGGGCTCAAAACCAAAAAGGTGCAGCCTCACTGGGCTGTTGGGGACCCTCACGGGGGAATGGCACCCTCAGAGCCTCTCTGGCTCAAAGAACAAATGGCCCCCAGGAGCCTCTCCGGGCTCCTCAACAATGATGTGGGCGTCGGGGCCCCTCACGGGGGACCCTCGACCACGTGGGGCGCTTCTGTGTGAGTCCCCACCTCTGGGGGACTCGGGAAACAACTGTGCACCCTGGTGGAGCGGCCCGCTGTCACGTGGGGCCGCTCGAGTAGAGGCGGGGGGGGGGGAGAGGGTGCGCGACCTCGCGCCTCTCTCCCTGGCCGGCTTTCACTCACCGGCTGCTGGGCTCCTCACTCCCGGGCGGCGGCTCCTGCACGAGAGCTCCCGCTCCTCGGGGGCTCTCTCCACACTTCTCCTCCGGGGCCTCGAAGGTCCAGGACTCTTCCTGGGCGGCGGGGCTCCTCTTCTCTCGTCCCGTGGCTCTCCTCTCCACTCGGGGAGCCTCGGGGACCCGGCCGGCAGCTTCTCTGCTGCGAGGGGCGGGACTTCCGGGTTGCCTGTCTCGGGCCGCGCTGCAATTGGTCAGCCGGCCCAGTGCTTCCGGGTCGCCGCGGGCAGCGCGGCGGCTCGCTTCTTAGGCAGGCAGGCGGGGGATGAATTTTACCGAGGGGTGGCCTCCCTCGTGGTAAATTACCAAAACGGGCCAACTCAAAGCGGCAATGAGCGGGGTGGCACCCGCGCCGTCAAACCGCCACACAGGGCGATCAGATGCCGGGTGGGCACCGGCTGTGCTCTCAAAGCGCTAGCAGCGCTAGAAACGACGGGCAGGCGCTCTCCAGCGCCACAGGATGAAAACACAGCGCTCACAGCGCTAGGGCCAAAATAAAGCGCTTCCAAGCGCTATGCAGGGATTTCAGCGCTCCCCAGCGCTGGAGGGCAGAGAGCAGCGCTCTCAGGCTGCAGGCAAGGAATCCTCAGTGCTCCCCAGCACTGGAGGACAGGACAAGGCTCCAGCAGGGGCTGGAGGCAGGCAGGGGGGCAAGGCTGGGCCAGAGCCAGCACACTGGGTCTCCAGGCAGGGAGACACCCCAAGTGGCGGTCCTCCTGGCCCCAGCAGCAGCAACAGCCCCCTCTGGCAGGATCCAAAAGCAGAACATGTTCATGGGGACACAGCCCCTTCTTTATACTGTAAAATCCCTTTGTCTAAGGTGCAGGGTGGGGGAAAACCAGTTGCAGCTGGTTCTGGAGCACTCTTGATGGCCCAACCACCCATTTCTTTCACTGGGGAGGCTAGGGTCGTTAGACACACCACAGGGGGGCGGAGCCAGCATTGTGTGGGGAAAACCCAGCCCATCCAGGACACAGGTACACTCCTCCCACACATCACTCATGCTGATCTCACACTCACCACCGGGCAAACCCATCCAGACTTCCTGGAGCCTGGCATGCCAGCCAGCTCCAGCCAATCACGCTCCAGCACCCTCACAGCACATGCACACATATCTCAATGTCCAGAAGTAGCACTTCCCAACTAGACACATACATGCCGCAGACACCATCTCGCAGCATTCACTCTCACGAGTTTACACATACTAAACTCGAGCCTGCACTCCCCACGCATCAGGAACTACCAGGGACACACACATTCCCCATGCATTCCTATGGGAGGGCAGGCCAGCCATACTACACGCATGCACTTTCACTCTGGGACCCAGGGAAAGTGCGCAGAGACCCAAAAATCACTGACACAGGGTCACACATAAGGCAAAAAGTTCAGGGGTGAACCAGCCCTGCGGGCCAAGTCCAACAACATGGCTTTAAACATTCGCTTCGCCATGTCCATCCACTTGGCTTGTCAATTCAGGGTCCCTCAAGCATCCAAATGAATTGTCATAAAGAGGCCCCCACAGTTTGCCCCAACTAAAGGCTCACAAAGGCAGAAGTCCTGGGCGTCAACAGACCCCTCGACCCGTCGCATTGATTTAATGGGGGAGCTGCCATTCTTACCTTTCCACAGTGATGAATTTTGCCATTTTATTTTTTAAATGTTTTTAAGCATGTTCTTATAAAGAAAATGTGTACCGTGTGCTTTTATGATTTATTTAAAACCTAATAAATCTTGTAGTAATAATATGACAGAGTAAACACAATGCAGACCCACAATTTAAATAAAAGGATTTAGTAACCTTAAGGTTATGAAAAGGTCCAGGGAGTGAGGGTGGGTATTATGCTGCTTATGTTCAAAGATTGGAAAACGAAAAACCGACAGATGTCAGACAAGAATTCTGAAAGAACTATAGAAAGTTTATATGGGAGCTGCTCTGGATCAACACACGTGACCGGTTCACACACCAGCAACCCCCCCACCCCCCCCCCACAGGAACACAGAGTTTTAATCCAGCCACGTGTGACTTCTCACTAACACGCACGTGCAGCCGTGGAGTGGACAGAAAGGGGACACGAAGTGAATGCACAGTAATTAAAAATACAAAGAAAGGGAGGCTGGAAGGCCCAATTACAGCTTCACACCAGCAGCTCCGAGGGAGTCACTCTGATGAATGCAGCCGCCCCCCTCCACCCCCCTTCATGCGACTCTGGGACCGGTGCTAATGAACGAGGCTGACTCCAGGAGACCCCACACCCCCACCTCAGAGCTGTCCCTCTCTCATGCTCACCTTCCTCATCCACGCTCCTGGCGCCCTCCTCCTCTCTCCTCTCTCTCCTCTGTCCTCCCCTCTCTACCCTCTCTCCTCTGTCCTCTCCTCTCTCCCCTCTCTCCTC